>NC_136527.1:134768451-134858451 GCF_053919585.1 Euprymna scolopes
CTTCTCCACAAAGGATGCCACAGTTCTCTTATCTCTACAAAGTTCTTCTGATAACTGGAGAATTGTAAGACCCTCTGCAAGACCTGCGGTTATCCTGTTCTTCTCTAGTGCAGTCAATCGTCCATTTTTAGGCATTTTTAGAACTCCTGCAATAAAGCGAGAAACAGCAAAAATTTCATCCTTTTCTAAAAATTGGTATAACTTTTGAACTAGTAAGAATATTTGGATAAAATTTTATAGACTAACCTGTCAAAGTGTGTTCAATGGCTGTACAAAATTTGAATTATGTTTAGTATTAAGAAAGTTATTAAATAAAATATGATCTGCAATAAAGCAAGTAATGCACTGTATATATAAACTATTTCATTTAATCACATAAATTAATATACGAAAGTATAAATTTATGCGTAAACTTTAAGTATTTACTTCAACAGTGCTCAATACGTAGGTAGATCTAGGTAGTAAGTTATAAAATATATATGGCGATTAAGCTACACAGAGTATTCCGTATATATATATATATATATATATATATAAAAGGCAAAGTGTGTGTGTGTGCGCTTTTCCGCGATGTCTGCAAAAGGCTTCTTTCGGAAAAGCGCTCGCTCGCTTCGCAACTTCTTAAAACTGTTTATATCATCCATAAATTGTAATATCTCAGAGTTACCCGCGGACCTTGCCTGTCTATTTAATTTTATTCACTTTCAAATCTTAATTATTCCACATTTCCCGCATCGGCACGCGTTACATTCGCTTTTCGGTATAAACAACAGCGAAACTCGACTCTAATCACAGGCCCAGAGCCAGTGTCGACTTCGTCATATCAGACGGGCGAGCGGGTTTTTCAATTGACTTCATTAAAAACTGTCTCGCACAAAATCGGCGTCACGTCAATAAAAAACGAGCACTTTTCACACTATTTTCCAACTGCGCGTCGGAAAAGCTTCCTTTTTTTTTTTTTTTTTTCAAACCCACCTCTTTTTTTCACAGACACCCAAAAACACCCGGGCAACGCCGGGTACCCCTCGCTAGTATATATATATATATAAGGCAAAATGTGTGTGTGAATTTTTTGTGTATGTCCGGCAAAGGCTTTTTGGCAGTGGGGGTGAGGTCACTCCTTCTTAAAACGTTTTATCTATCTAGATTATACGTTTTATCTACTATCTAGATTATAATATCTGCGATTTATGAAACGAGGTCATGTGTATGTTTAATTTGAGTGACTTTTACGCACTATTTTCACGATATTTTTCTACTCTCCGCATATTTTTAAAATTTATTTATTTAATTATTTATTCTTTTTTTTTTTTTTTTTTTTTTTTTTTTTTTTTTTTTTTTTTTTTTTTTTTCAGTATAAAAGTGAAACTGAACCCGTAGCAAAACACTCAACCAGGGACGTCCAGAAAAGCAATAGTGGTTTGATCAATGCGTGGGAAACTGCTCATATCAGACAATTGCTATTCATTTGGACTCTCCCTTTTTTTTTTTATGGGGAGCTGGTTTTCCTCAACATATTGTGGAAAATGCAGACACCGGCTTGCAGCTGAAGTTAAGATTCCCCATATGTCGTGATGTTTGACTTCGTTAAGTTCACGCACTTTTAGTTTTTTTTTAAAATTAAATTAAGACGCTTTTTATTCCTCTCCTGTCGTGGCCGAGCAGGAAGGATGCCGTTTTTTTTTTTTTTTCTTTTTTTTTTTTTTAATGTTCCCTTTTTTTTTTTCCACCTTCATCACGTCAAGGCTTCCGTTTCGAGCCTACCTACCAACTTTTCTTTTTCTTTTACACCTCCAAACACATAGCCCCCCCCCCCAATCCATGATATAAAAGAGTGTGCAATTTTTCCGTCTGTCTGCCAAAGGCTTTTAGGGGAGGGGGGGGGCACTATTTCTTAGAACTGTCTAGATAATAATATGTCCGATTTACGAAACGAGGTCGTCGCTATCTTTTATTTGAGCGGCTTTTATGTTACGAAATTTGCGTTGTGATTTCATTTCTCTTCTAAGATGTTCGACCTGGAAGACGACACGGTGTTTAACCACCTGTTTTTTTTTTTTTTTTTTTTTTTTTTACGTTTAATTTCACTTGATCTGAATTCTCTGCCTGCTTAGCGCAACGTGTCGGACTGTTTTTTTTTTTCCACCTTAGCCTCAAGGCTTCAGGTTAGAAGTCGAGCCTACCTTCCTTTGCAAACTTTTTTTGTTATTTTACACCTCCAAAACACCCAGGCAATATATATATATATATATATATATATATTCAAGCACGTCCTATTGAACACGACAGTCATTCTGTTTTCCGATCTTTCTGGATATCTTTTCCATTTGCTGAGCGGTCTTTTTAATTTCAGCTGGTATTGTATATAGAATGGCGCCCAGAAGTTGCTGTTTGGCCATGTTTTTCTCAAGTGCTTTCTATCGGTGCATCCGATTATCATTAGGAGTGATTGTTGTTGCTATAGTTTTACTTTTTCTTTGAGGCTAAAATTAAAGACTGCTCGCCAAATGGAAAAGATAACCCAGAAAAAGAAGAGCGGAAAAAAGAACTCGGTCGTGTTCAATCAGATGTGCTTGAATAATGACTTGCTGTCATATATATATATATATATATATGATTAGTTTTTTTTTTTTGTTTTGTTTTTTTTGGAAAAAGAAATCCAGCAGAGTGCTTAATTAAAAGGAAAATTCGAAAAATAAGACGCTAGTATAATAAATAAAAATATATATACATATATATATATATATATGTGTGTATGTATGTATATTTGTGTGTGTGTGTGTATTGGGGTAGAGGGGGCTCCCGTAAGCCGTGGTGAAGTCAACCTTTCTAGGAGAAGCAAATCTCTAATTTTAAAAAACCATAAAGCGGAAGACCAGTACCCGCATTAAGCTGGTCTGCAGTTTAATTTGTTGCTGGCTATCTTGCTCTTGCTTGTTGCTGGATCTCAACATTTTGAACCGAGAGAGAGACTTAGCTGTCGTACAAAGCTAAGACTCTGTAACATCATCTTTGTATAGATACTCCCTCAGACATTTGGAATCATGGATTTTAAATGTCCGAGGGAGAGGCACTAATCTGACAAGACGTTGCAATCATCATATATATATATATATATATATATATGTGTATTTTGTGTACAGAAAGTTGCTAGATAAGTCATTGGTACCGTCGGTTTCAAGCCCGATAATTAAAACCGTTTTAGATATCCATATCAAGCTCTCTTCAGCCAAGTACTCATCTATTGGTACCGTCGGTTTCAAGCCCGATAATTAGGACCGTTTTAGATATCTATATGAAGCAGAGATTAATATTGGCTGAAGAGAGCTTCATATAGATATCTAAAACAGTCCTAATTATCGGGCTTGAAACCAACGGTACCAATGACTTATCTCATCTAACAACTTTCTGTACACAATACAATGTGTGTGTGTGTGTGTGTGTATATATATATATATATATATATTTCTGTAGAAATATATTTTCTTATAATATATACCAATCCTTATTTAAGAAGCTCAATGTAATTGCAGAGCAATATAGAGAATAAATGACAAAAAGTCATATTCCAAAATTCATGATGTTGACCATCTTATAATTTATTCCTTCAATTCATTGAACACTTACACAATTCTTGACAGTATCTGTTTCGTAGCGCAAAATCAATCACTTAATTATTATATCAATCGGTGAATCTATTATGCCCTTAACTCATTAATAGCAACAATCAATCCGTAAAAGGAAATGAAGTGTGATTTGAAATGATTAAAATCAGAAAACTGGAAGAGAGCTGCAAATACCTTTATATTTTTCCATTATGCCATATTGAATTTTTATCAAAAAAAGTCCTTAAACCCAAGTGCGTCCAAGGATGGAGTACTGCGGCTAAAAACAGCCTATCCTGCCTTGACAGTGTACAAAATAGACTTTGTAGCCTAGTGGGGGATGCCCGTTTCTCTTCCCTGCAAGCTCTTTCTCATAGAAGAGATGTAACGAGTTTGTCTCTGCTTTATCGTTATTTTCATGGCAAGTGCTCGACTGAGCTCCAGTCTTTACTTTTGCCACATTTGGGCAGGAAATGCTGGAAAGGACTTATTCTGCTTTGATAGTTCACATGCCACCAACCCCCCTCTAACCCTAACCCCCCCTCTTTTTTTTTTTTTTTTTTTTGGTTTTAAGTCAATATCGTTAAGTTTCCTTTTTGTTCTAATTTTATTTTGTTCTAATTTTACCCCCCCCTCAAACACACACACCTACAAACACGCTGGCAACACCAGGTTCCCCCCGCTAGTATATTATAAAGTTGCGATTTCCAAAATATAAAAAAAATTTACCTATAGGACTTGACAGCTTAAACCGAATCCAAAACTTGATTACTGAGGTGCCATCGGCCAAAATCGAAACCGAGATTTATGAAGAATTCTTGATAAAATTGTTTTTGAAAAATAGATTATTGGAGTGCCATTAACTATAATTGAAACCGAAACCAAAGCTTATTAGGAATTCTTGGTAAAATTATTTATAAAAAAAAAAAAAAGATTATTGGAGTGCCATTAGCTATAATCTAAACAGAACCCAAAAGTTATGAAGAATTCTTGATAAAATTGTTTATTACAAGAAATGGAAATACATAATGATTAAATGACCCGGATGTAAGTGTGACACAGTAAACAAGGCCGATAACCATTAGTCGCGTGCTCCCGTGTAATGAATGAATGCGTGAATATATATATATATACTCGAGAGTCAAAACAATGAAATGAATATGTTATCATAGGCTTAGTTATCAATACGTTACTGAAAGCCGTGTTCAATAGAGAAGTAGTCAACCACCTCAGCAAAAACAAGGCCGATAGCCATTAGTCGCGTGCTCTCGTGTAATGAATGAATGCGTGAATGTATATATATACTCGAGAGTCAAAACAATGAAATGAATGTTATCATAGGCTTAGTTATCAATAAGTTACTGAAAGCCGTGTTCAATAGAGAAGTAGTCAACCACCTCAGCAAAAACAAGGCCGATAGCCATTAGTCGCGTGCTCTCGTGTAATGAATGAATGCGTGAATGTATATATATACTCGAGAGTCAAAACAATGAAATGAATATGTTATCATAGGCTTAGTTATCAATACGTTACTGAAAGCCGTGTTCAATAGAGAAGTAGTCAACCACCTCAGCAAAAACAAGGCCGATAGCCATTAGTCGCGTGCTCCCGTGTAATGAATGAATGCGTGAATGTATATATATACTCGAGAGTCAAAACAATGAAATGAATATGTTATCATAGGCTTAGTTATCAATACGTTACTGAAAGCCGTGTTCAATAGAGAAGTAGTCAACCACCTCAGCAAAAACAAGGCCGATAGCCATTAGTCGCGTGCTCTCGTGTAATGAATGAATGCGTGAATGTATATATATACTCGAGAGTCAAAACAATGAAATGAATGTTATCATAGGCTTAGTTATCAATAAGTTACTGAAAGCCGTGTTCAATAGAGAAGTAGTCAACCACCTCAGCAAAAACAAGGCCGATAGCCATTAGTCGCGTGCTCTCGTGTAATGAATGAATGCGTGAATGTATATATATACTCGAGAGTCAAAACAATGAAATGAATATGTTATCATAGGCTTAGTTATCAATAAGTTACTGCAAGCCGTGCTAAATAGAGTAGTAGTCAACCACCTCAGCAAAAACAAGGCCGATAGCCATTAGTCGCGTGCTCTCGTGTAATGAATGAATGCGTGAATGTAGGATTGACACGAAATTCTTAAAGATAAACTAAAATGACTTAAATAAATAAAAAGTAAATGACTTAGAATGACTTTAATGAACTTACGGATGAATGTAAAAGGCCAAAAAAAGAAAAAAAAAAAAGTATTCAGGTGCCATCAGCTAGAATTGAAACTGAAACTGTAGCATTAAAAGCTGGTGACGTTACCACTGTACCAACGTGACACGCATGTGAACTGATGAAAAATTAAAAATAAACTTAGATGAATGTAAACAAGGCCGATAGCCATTAGTCGCGTGCTCTCGTGTAATGAATGAATGCGTGAATGTAGGATTAACGTGAAATTCTTAAAGATAAACTAAAATGCCTGAAACATCGGCTGAAATGACTTAAATAAAAAGTAAATGATTTAGAATGACTTAATATATATATATATCTATCTGAAAATATTTAACCGATTAACTCTTAAACTCCTGGTCACATAACACTGAATTTCAAAGGAAATAGTAATCACTACGGCTATGACAACAGCATATTCTTTTCCTTGTTTTGATTTTCAGGTATCCATTGATATCTTATGTTCTTTATGTAGAGTGATGTGGTTCTCGTTTGATTAACTGTGTCGTATATATATATATATATATATATACTCGAGAGTCAAAACAATGAAATGAATGTTATCATAGGCTTAGTTATCAATAAGTTACTGAAAGCCGTGTTAAATAGAGAAGTAGTCAACCACCTCAGCAAAAACAAGGCCGATAGCCATTAGTCGCGTGCTCTCGTGTAATGAATGAATGCGTGAATGTAGGATTGACACGAAATTCTTAAAGATAAACTAAAATGACTTAAATAAATAAAAAGTAAATGACTTAGAATGACTTTAATGAACTTACGGATGAATGTAAAAGGCCAAAAAAAGAAAAAAAAAAGTATTCAGGTGCCATCAGCTAGAATTGAAACTGAAACTGTAGCATTAAAAGCTGGTGACGTTACCACTGTACCAACGTGACACGCATGTGAACTGATGAAAAATTAAAAATAAACTTAGATGAATGTAAACAAGGCCGATAGCCATTAGTCGCGTGCTCTCGTGTAATGAATGAATGCGTGAATGTAGGATTGACACAAAATTCTTAAAGATAAACTAAAATGACCGAAAAATGGGCTGAAATCACTTAAATAAATAAAAAGTAAATGACTTAGAATGAACTTTATATATATATATATATATATATATATATGTGTGTGTGTCTGTCTGAAAATATTTAACCGATTAACTCTGAATTTCAAAGGAAATAGTAATCACTGCGCCTATGACAACAGCATATTCTTTTCCTTGTTTTGATTTTCAGGTATCCATTGATATCTTATGTTCTTTATGTAGAGTGATGTGGTTCTCGGTTGATTAACTGTCTAACTATATTCATCGGCGGTCACTCGTGTCCGAGTAAGACTGTCCTCTGTTGTGGCTTCTGTAGGTCCTCAGGTGAGCATAGAGCCCAATCCTAGACCCAATTTTTCTTGTGCAATTTGGGCAGATAAAGGTAGTGGTGGTGGGGTGGGGTTGGGTGTGTCTTCAGGCGATACAGCTTATACGAATGCAAAGTTTGGAATGAAAATATCAGGTCTTCCTCGTCACAAAGAGTTTCTTTATTATCTCCCAATGGCTCCACTGATGTGTGTAGAGATATACAAGAGGGCAACATAATGTGTGTGTGTATATATATATATATATATATATATATAAAATCCTTATCCCTGAGTGGCTTCCGGGCCTTGATAAAAAAAAGTTTATGTATAACACCTTTATAAAACAAAAAAAGAAAGATTATTGGAGTGCCATTAGCTATAATCTAAACAGAACCCAAAACTTATGAAGAATTCTTGATAAAATTGTTTTTGAAAAATAGATTATTGGAGTGCGATTAACTATAATTGAAACCGAAACCAAAACTGATGAAGAATTCTTGGTAAAATTATTTATAAAAAAAAAAGATTATTGGAGTGTCATTAGCTATAAGCTAAACAGAACCCAAAAGTGATGAAGAATTCTTGGTAAAATTATTTATTACAAGAAATGGAAATGCATAATGATTAAATGACCCGGATGTAAGTGTGACACAGTAAACAAGGCCGATAGCCATTAGTCGCGTGCTCCCGTGTAATGAATGAATGCGTGAATGTATATATATATACTAGAGAGTCAAAACAATGAAATGAATATGTTATCATAGGCTTAGTTATGAGTAAGTTACTGAAAGCCGTGTTAAATAGAGAAGTAGTCAACCACCTCAGCAAAAAAAAAGGCCGATAGCCATTAGTCGCGTGCTCTCGTGTAATGAATGAATGCGTGAATGTAGGATTGACATGAAATTCTTAAAGATAAACTAAAATGACCGAAAAATGGGCTGAAATGACTTAATTAAATAAAAAGTAAATGACTTAGAATGAATTTAATGAACTTACGGATGAATGTAAAAGGCCAAAAAAAGAAAAAAAAAAAAAAGTATTCAGGTGCCATCAGCTAGAATTGAAACTGAAACTGTAGCATTAAAAGCTGGTGACGTTACCACTGTACCAACGTGACACGCATGTGAACTGATGAAAAATTAAAAATAAACTTAGATGAATGTAAACAAGGCCGATAGCCATTAGTCGCGTGCTCTCGTGTAATGAATGAATGCGTGAATGTAGGATTGACACAAAATTCTTAAAGATAAACTAAAATGACCGAAACATGGGCTGAAATGACTTAAATAAAAAGTAAATGATTTAGAATGACTTAATATATATATATATGTCTATCTGAAAATATTTAACCGATTAACTCTTAAACTTCTGGTCACATAACACTGAATTTCAAAGGAAATAGTAATCACTACGGCTATGACAACAGCATATTCTTTTCCTTGTTTTGATTTTCAGGTATCCATTGATATCTTATGTTCTTTATGTAGAGTGATGTGGTTCTCGTTTGATTAACTGTGTCGTATATATATATATATACTCGAGTCAAAACAATGAAAAGAATGTTATCATAGGCTTAGTTATGAGTAAGTTACTGAAAGCCGTGTTAAATAGAGAAGTAGTCAACCACCTCAGCAAAAAAAAAGGCCGATAGCCATTAGTCGCGTGCTCTCGTGTAATGAATGAATGCGTGAATGTAGGATTGACATGAAATTCTTAAAGATAAACTAAAATGACCGAAAAATAGGCTGAAATGACTTAAATAAATAAAAAGTAAATGACTTAGAATGATTTTAATTAACTTAAAGATGAATTGAATGACCTTAAGAATGACTTGAATGCTTAAAAAATAACTGGAATCCTTTAAAAACAAACTTGAATGATCTGGAGAATGACTTGAATGGCTTTGAGACTGACTGGTTGTAAAGTGGGTGATCATTTTACATTAAATTTAATACAGAAAAGTGATCCCCCCACTTTATATCACAATAAGTACCGCATGTAGTAAGGACAGATACTACACTTTGAGATATTAAATTTTTTATTCACAAGAAAAAAAATACAATTGGGGAAAATAAAAAAAAAAAAACTTAGGCACAAGGCCAGCTCAAAAAGAAGGGGGCGATGGTGAGGTTGGTTGATCCATCTCGTCTCTGTTGTAAATTTTAAATGATTTTTCTCTCGGTCAGCCTCTTTTATCATGGTTACCCATTTAAATTTGTATTTTGTGTGTGTGTGTGTGGTGCGAAGGGGGGGGGGCTACTTAAGCCCAATTTAAAAACATTTTTTATTTGTATCAAAAAATACAAAAAAGATAATCTTAATAAAATTTCATTTGTGTTGAGGGATTTGGGGAGAAAAAAAAAACCCCTTGATTAGTAAGACCCTCCCAACCCTATCTGAAATGCTAGACCATTCGTTTCACTCTGGTTTGTAAAGGGACTAGGGTTTCGCGAGCAGCCTCTAAATGGAGGGGAGAGGGGTTGTGTCCTAAATAGGGGAGAAAAGAAAAAATTGGCAGTGAGGGCGGGGAGTTGTTAGTGTTTGATTTAATTTTAAAACTAACAAAAGTAAACATTTAAAAAAAAAACTGCAGGTGGTTTAAACTAACGTCAACGTTTTCTAGGTCAAACATGACATCGTCGTCATAGTAGTAGTAGGAGAAAAAATGTTACCCCTCCCTGTACAAAACTGCCTAATTGAGTGTGAAGGAATGAATGTTTTTGGCCAGTTTTTTTTATATTTTTTGTCTGAAGGTTTGAGCTTCAAAATGATACCGATCTGGTGAAAATCCGTCGCCTCTGTCGAAAGTTTTTGTGAGACATACAAACACACACATTATGCCTTTTATATGTATAGACTAGCAGGGCTACCCGGCGTTGCTCGAGACCGTATAAACAATGAAAAAACAAAAGCAGATATTGAACATATGTTTTATTCTTAGGGGAGAGGAATCTTTCATCTATGTATTGTTTTATCTACCCTAGGACTGGTATTGTTCATGTTTTATCCCTAGCATAGGTAATTTACAGCATGTATATGAAATTGTTTTACCTTAGGGAGAAGAGAACAGGTAATATACAACATAATGTGTCTATATTACATCCCTGGCAACGCCTAGAAACCAGCTAGAACATGTATTTCAGTCAATCTTTATTACATCCTGGGCTATGCCGGGAAACCAGCTAATCTCTATTTAGTGACTTGACCACCAAAATACCTCCCTAAGTGTGTCCTTTCTTTTGAACTTATTAGATATAGGATATATTTTCAGTGTTTGTATTCAATGTAACATATTTATTCAGCTCGAAAAACATACAGTGTTTACCGATGTATTCGAAAATTCAAGATGGCGTTTCAAACCCTAATTATGGAAAAAGGTGTTATAAATAAAAAACTATACAAAATACTATTAAAAACCCGCCGAATATATGTCAACCTATGTCACGGTAACATATATTTAGCGAGTTTTTAACAGTATTTTATCCGGTTTTTTTATTTATAACATCTTTTCCCACATTTAACGTGTTAAAGAGAGAATAAGACGCCATCTTGAATGTTCCATTACATCGGTAAACACTGTATGGTTTTCGAGCTGAATAAACATGTTACATTGAATAAAAACACGAAAAGTATATCCAGTTTGGATGAAAAGTAACTTATCTTGCCTTTGATAACATTTATTTGTTATATATTTCTTTTTGGACAACTTTTTCGAATCTATGTGTACAGTAATACAAACCCCACAAAATATTTATTAAAAAAAAAAAAAAGGTTCATTCTATACGGTTTTGATCATCCGTAGATAAAACGTCACTTCCGGCAAATGGTTTTGTAAACAACGAGTAACGAAAGGTAACCATAACCTGTTTTACTTGCACGAAAATCATTGAAATGGCGCGAATGATATTCAAACATAAAGATTATTTTTATTTATTTATTTTTGTTTTATTTGGTTTTCATTATAAAGTCTACAATTACGAATTTGAAAGCATTTAAACTGTCGAAGAGATCTGTTTTTCGAATTAAATGTTATAATAAAAGTTTTTTTTTTTTTGGTTGTCATTATGAAGTCTACACTTAACGAATTCGGAAGCATTTAAACTGTCGAAGAGATCGGTATTTCGAATTAAATAAATTGTAAGCGAAATAGATACGAAAAAGTTGTAATAAAACAAATATATAACAGAACGGTAAAAGTCAATATTTATTAATGCAGGGTAAAAAAAAGTATATTATAAAGTTATCACACTAATTATAAAAATTATTACTGTACAAATAGATTCGAAGAACTTTTCAAAAAACAAAAATATAACAAATATTATCAAAGGCAAGATAAGTTACGTTTCTGTTAAACTGGATATATTGTTTGTGTTTTTATTCAATGTAACATATATATTCAGCTCGAAAAACATAAAGTTTTTTTGTTTTGTTTTGGTTTTCATTATAAAGTCTACACTTACGAATTTGAAAGCATTTAAACTGTCAATGAGATCGTAATTTCGAATAAAATGAATTGTAAGCGAAATAGATGCGAAGAAGTTTTCCAAAATCAAATATATAACAAATAAATGTTGTCAAAAGCAAGATAAGTTACTTTTCTGCTAAACTGGATATATTTTTTGTGTTTTTATTCAATGTAACATATGTAATCAGCTCGAAAAACATACAGTGTTTATCGATGTAATCGAAAATTAAAAAGGTCCGAATATATGTCAACCTATGTCACGGTAACATATAATGAGAGAGTTTGTAACAATATCTTATCCGGTTTTTTATTTATAACATCTTTTCCCACACTTATCGTGTTATAGAGAGAATAAGACGCCATCCTGAATGTTCCAATACATCGATAAACACTTTATGGTTTTCGCGCTAAGTAAACATAATACATTGAATAAAAAAACTGAAAATATATCCAGTCTGGTAGAAAAGTAACTTATCTTGCCTTTGGTAACATTTATTTGTCATTGTCATATATTTGTTTGATGACAACTTTTTCGAATCTGTGTACAGTAAAAACGTTATACTTACATGGAAATCAAGTCACTGATGATTTCATGAAAATGGCGCGAATGGGATTCAAAAATAAAGATTATTTTCATTTTCAATTTTTCTTTTTTTTTTTTTGGTTTTCATTATGAAGTCTACACTTAATTTTTAAAAAAAATAATGTATATATAATATAAAAAAAAAAATAGATCGAAGTGTTTAAAAGAAAATTACTGTTTTTTGTTGGTTTTCAAGCGGCCCCCCCCCTTTCCAGTTTAATTGGTAGCAGGTCACCTGGTAGTATAGAAAATGGCTATTTATTTTCTAGCATAAATATAACGATTGGGTTTTTATCGGTGAATATTTTTAAGCTGAACTTTTTTTATCCCTTATCATTTTTTCTTGACAATTTTCTTTATATTTTCGTATAAATACTATTTCTAACCAGTTAATAACGTTGGAAACATTATCATGATGTGTAACATTATATAAACCGAATTAGAAATATTCTCACAAAAATATCGAACGGAAAAGTGTTTATTTTCAGAAGAAATCGCCATTACTGGATGTTGACGTCACGTCACATGACTAAGCGTTTTTCAATCAAGAAATACGTGTAATGAATAATAATGAATAACGTTAAAATGACAAAAAAGAAAACTGATCAGTTGACCCACTTCTAGTGGTCCGTTTGACGTGAAATTTCGATATTTGTCATCGGGTGATCAAGGTTCAATATGATACCAAATTTGTTAACTTTGGTTGTGTCTGTCAAAAGTTTTAGCGTTACAAACAAACATACATACATACACACAGACGTTTGAGATTTATATGTATAGAAGACTAGCGTGGGTGCCTGGCGTTGCCAGGGGGTTTGGACATGTGTGAGGTAAGTAATAATCCTGATAAAAAATTATAAAAAAAAAAAAAAAAAAAAAAAAAAAAAATGATGTTAAAAAAGTCCGAGAAACCAAAACCCAAAAAAAAAAAACTCAAACCCGTACCGTGAAGAAGGAAAAGAACGGGGGGGGGGGGGGGGCGTGATGTCTTTACCGTCAAACCAGGAGTGACGTAGGTTTAACTTAAGGCGAGACAGTCGAAAAGAGAGGATGACTTTTGAAAATATCGGTGAAAAAAACGACCCCTCCCTGTAGAAAAGTGCCCACTTGAGGGTGAAGAAATTAATGTTTTTAGCCAATTTTCCAGTATTTGTCATCTGAAGGGTCGAACTTCAAAACGATACTGATCTTGTGAAATTCATCGCCTCTGTCGAAAGTTTTAGGCAGACATGCAAACATACATACATACATACATTTATATATTGATTTATTTTTTACCCAAACTGATTAAAAAGCTTGCCCTATCTCTGAATACCCTTTATGTAAAGTTTCAAATGTTTAGACGAGAAATTGGTTGAGTAATTTGGTAGAGACCGCAGAGGTCAAATTTTAAACCCCACTCTTCCCATGTTAAATAATAATTTCGAAATAATAACGTTAATATTTCAGTGCGCAGGTCAAAATCTGCAAAAGAAGCTATTTGTGTTTATTTGTTTACGTTGTTATGGGTTGATGTTTATGCGTGCGCATACACAACCGGGTATCGTAAACCGGAAAGTGGGTTACATACATCGTTACAAGGTCATTTGAGTTTTATAATTATATAGATATATTAAAAGAAAAAAAAAATTAATTTGTCCCAATTAATTAAGGCTAGACAATCTAAAGGAGAGGATAACTTTAAAAAATATCGGCAAAAAAAAGTTAACCCCCCCCCTTTAGAAAAGTGGCTAGTTGAAGGGGAAGATATTAATGTTTTTAGCCAATTTTTCGATATTTGTCGTATGAAAGGTCGAACTTTAAAACGATACTGATCTTGGTAAAATCCGTCGCCTCTGTCGAAAGTTTTAGGCAGACATACATACATACATTTATATATTGGAAACTAAATATCTTCTACCCAAACTGATGAAAAAGCTTGCCCTATCTCTGAATACCCTTTATGTAAAATTTTAAATATTTAGACCTGAAATTGTCTGAGTAATTTGGAAGAGACCGCAGAGGTCAATTTTTTTTTAACTTTGCCCCTCTTTTTTGACCCCCTTAAAAATTATTGTTTTGGGCTCAAATCAAGTTATTAAGTTAGATCCATATCCAAGGAACCTATATCTAAAATTTCATGTGTTTAAACCCAAAATTGTAGGAGTTTGGTAGAGTTCTTAAAGGTCAAATCGTTGAACTTTGACCCCTTAATCGCCAAATTTCTGTCCGAAAACCAATCACATAGATTTTTCCCAAATCTCAATACCCTGTATATCAAATTTCGAATTTTTTTTTAACTTTGCCCCTCTTTTTTGACCCCCTTAAAAATTATTGTTTTGGGCTCAAATCAAGTTAAGTTAGATCCATATTCAAGGAACCTATATCTAAAATTTCATGTGTTTAAACCCAAAATTGTAGGAGTTTGGTAGAGTTCTTAAAGGTCAAATCGTTGAACTTTGACCCCTTAATCGCCAAATTTCTGTCCGAAAACCAATCACATAGATTTTTCCCAAATCTCAATACCCTGTATATCAAATTTCGAATCTGTAGGCTTAAAAATGACAGTTATTGCGTAGGGAAATGTACAGACACACAGACGCTTTCACTTTTATATATATATACTAGCGAGGGGTACCCGGCGATGCCCGGGTGTCTTGAGATAAATCAAAACTCCGGGGAGGTGGGGGGGTGTTAATAATAAAATGTTTTTGGTAGGAAAGTATGAGAATCGAACCCGTACCCTTGAGTTGGAAATTAATGTGTGAAAAAAAAAAAAAAAAAAAAAAAAAAACGGGAGACGTTACCCATTAGGCCACCACAACATACATACAACATACACAAGTTTGAATTTATTTATTGAACTATAAAAACAGGCGTGCGCAATAAAAGTTAACTCTGCTGCTTCCATTTGACCTAATTAAGAAGGTCAAATAGAAGTCACGATAAGTTTCAAGACTTTTTTTGTACAGGCATTTAAAATTGCCGTAGATTCTTGAAAATTCAGTATGTTATTGCTAAACATCTTATGAGATGACTGACCAATTTTTATGAGTTCACGTTCAAATGAACAGCTACTGCAGTAGTGTGAATACGAGGTGTCTTCAATAAGTTTCAAGACTTTTTTTGTACAGGAATTTAAAATTGTCGTAGACTCTTGAAAATTCAGTATGTTATTGCTAAACATCTTATGAGATGACTGACCAATTTTTATGATTTCACGTTCAAATGAACAACTACTGCAGTAGTGTGAATATGAGGTGTCTTCAATAAGTTTCGAGACTTTTTTTGTACAGGCATTTAAAATTGTCGTAGACTCTTGAAAATTCAGTATGTTATTGCTAAACATCTTATGAGATGACTGACCAATTTTTATGATTTTATATTCAAATGAACAGCTACTGCAGTAGTGTGAATATGAGGTGTCTTCAATAAGTTTCAAGACTTTTTTTGTACAGGAATTTAAAATTGTCGTAGACTCTTGGAAATTCATTATGTTATTGCTAAACATCTTATGAGATGACTGACCAATTTTTATGATTTCACATTCAAATGAACAACTACTGCAGTAGTGTGAATATGAGGTGTCTTCAATAAGTTTCCAGACTTTTTTTGTACAGGAATTTAAAATTGTCGTAGACGCTTGGAAATTCATTATGTTATTGCTAAACATCTTATGAGATGACTGACCAATTTTTATGATTTCACATTCAAATGAACAACTACTGCAGTAGTGTGAATATGAGGTGTCTTCAATAAGTTTCCAGACTTTTTTTGTACAGGAATTTAAAATTGTCGTAGACTCTTGGAAATTCATTATGTTATTGCTAAACATCTTATGAGATGACTGACCAATTTTTATGATTTCACATTCAAATGAACAACTACTGCAGTAGTGTGAATATGAGGTGTCTTCAATAAGTTTCCAGACTTTTTTTGTACAGGCATTTAAAATTGTCGTAGACTCTTGAAAATTCAGTATGTTATTGCTAAACATCTTATGAGATGACTGACCAATTTTTATGATTTCACATTCAAATGAACAACTACTGCAGTAGTGTGAATATGAGGTGTCTTCAATAAGTTTCCAGACTTTTTTTGTACAGGAATTTAAAATTGTCGTAGACTCTTGAAAATTCATTATGTTATTGCTAAACATCTTTATGAAACAACTAACCTTAAGTCCAACTGGAAATAAGAAAAATCTCTTACTGTCTGTCTGGCCTTCTGTTTTTTTTTTTTTTTTTTTTTTTTTTTTTTTGGGGGGGGGGGGGTGAGGTCAGAAACACTAGAGGATGACCTCCAATCTGTATTGGAATGGGTACAAAAATTGATGGTCACGTTCAATGCTGCTAAGACTAAACTTGTTTCCTTCAATAATTACAAGAAAGCTTCTCTACCACCAATAGCAATGGCCAACGACTCTTTATCTGAGAGTACATCTTTCAAACTCCTTGGCCTAATGTTCACAGGAAACATGAGTTGGAACAATTACATTGAAAGCATTGCCAGGGCCGCTGCGAAGAAGGTAGGCTCTCTCTACCATGCTAGAAAACTACTAACACATAAAAGTATCCTGTACCTCTATAAGGCCACCATTCGCCCATGTATGGAGTATTGCTTTCATATTTGGGCTGGTGCATCTGCTACTAGTCTCTCGCTCCTTGACAAGGTTCAAAGGTGAATCGCCAATCTGATAGGCCCTGAACTGGCATCTAAGCTTCAGCCTCTGTCCTATTGACGAAATGTTGCATCCCTCTGCTTGTTCTACAAGTATTTTAATGGTGAATGCTCTGACGAACTGCAGACACTTGTGCCCCCACGACGTAAACACCCTCAACAAACCCGACAGGCAGCTAAATCCCACCCCCACACAGTCGAGATCCCTAGATGTAAAAAATCTTTCTACTCCAGTAGTTTCTTCCCCAGAACCGCTAGACTTTGGAATTCCATTCCAGGTCTCTGCTTCCCCAACTGCACTGACGTGCAGAGGTTCAAGTGTAACGTGAACTGACATCTTGCTGCCCAAATCCCTACATAGTACCCCAGTAGTTGTTGCCCCTGATAGTAGTCCCCTACACCAAATTTGCAATTTGCCTTGTTTGGGGTGAAAATGTAATAAAAAAAAATAATAATTTCTGGAAAATGGACAATCAACAACTCGTAAACTATCCAACAATCATGAGGCTTACTTCTTGCGTAGCTGCCATTACTCAAAGGCAACATGTATTCTGCAGTGTTATCCGGCATAAGTTCGGTACAAACTGACAAAAGTTAATAAAAGCTATGGTTGTGTTCAAGTCTAACGTAAATAAGTTCTTGATGAGCCTTTCCATATAAGTTATCAAATTAACCAAATTTTCATTACTAATGATTACTATATTGTCCAATTTCTACTGTACACTCTTTAACCCTTATCCTTGAGTGGCCTCTTGGCCTTGATAATGTGTTGATTCCTGTGTAAAAAAAAAAAAAAAAAATAATAATAATTTTAAGAAAGAAGTAGCGACAGCTTAGAGAGAATCTCTGACTCCCGGGCAGCAGTACTTGTTATCGGAAGTGACGTCACCAGAGGAAGTGACGTCATGAGATAGTCCATTAATCCCATGGAGGAGCGTCTCCAACACTAATATTTTCGCAAGCCAGCTATCCTTCCGCTCCTGCTGATATTTTCACAATACCATTCCTCAACTGTTGCAGAAATTATGAACTCGTGATTTCTGGAAAATGGACAATCAACAACTCCTAAACTATCCAACAATCATGAGGTTTACTTCTTCTTGCGTAGCTGCCATTACTCAGAGGCAACATGCATTCTGCAGTGTTATCCGGCATAAGTTCAGTACAAACTGACAGGTCTCTGCTTCCCCAACATGCAGAGGTTCAAGTGTAACGTGAACTGACATCTTGATGTCAAATCCCTAAATAGTACCCCAGTAGTTGTTGCCCCTGATAGTAGCCCCCTACACCAAAGTGGCAGCGTGTCTTGTTTGGGGTGAAAAGGAAAGAAAAAAAAAAAGTACTGTGATTTTAGCAGAATATCTTTAATATTTAAAAAAAAAATAAATAAATAAAAATGACCGACCTGTTTATCTTTTTTTTTTAAATTTTTTCTCTTCAGATTATTGCTGGCGACATTGAGGATTTGATTGAAGAGTTGATGCTCCGATTGAAGCAAGTTGACAAAAGTAAGTGAAATTTATAGATAAATGTTACCAAAGGCAAGATAAGTTACTTTTCTACCTAACTGGATAATTTTTTAGCGTTTTTATTTAATGTAACATGCTTATTTAGCTTGGAAAACATAGTTTACCGATGTATGAAAAATATATTTATAAAATAACTTTAGTATATCTACAAAAAAAACACTTTGACTATACACATAGTTTCAAAAAACTTGTATAAAAAAAATATATATAACAAATAAATGTTACCAAAGGCAAGATAAGTTACTTTTCTACCTAACTGGATAATTTTTTAGCGTTTTTATTTAATGTAACATGTTTATTTAGCTTGAAAAACATAGTTTACTTCCATTTCTTGTTCTCTTTCGGTGGTGGAGAAATCCTTCACGACTGAGACAATTTTTATTTTTGTACCTTTTCTCCACGTTAAAAAACGTCCCTGGTGTCTAACTCTGTCCCGTGGGGAGGCATTGTAAATAGGTACAATAGCGAAATTCGGTAAAAGAAAAATCACTTAGGGTTTGTATTACTGTACACATAGATTCGAGAAAGTTGTCAAAAACAAATATATAACAAATAAATGTTACCAAAGGCAAGATAAGTTATTTTTCTACCTTACTGGATAATTTTCTAGTGTTTTTATTTAATGTAACATCTTTATTCAGCTTGCAAGAGCATACAAGTGTTTACTGATGTATTGGAAAATTTAAAATGGCACCTGACTCTCTCTCTCTCTCTCTCTCTCTCTCTCTCTCTCTCTCTCTCTTTCTTTTTTTTTTTTTTTTTTTGAGATGCTAAGTTTGGGAAAATGAGTTATAAATAAAAAAAACTAGAAAAAATACTGTTAGAAACTGGCTCAATGTACGTTACCATAACATAACTGACATATATTCGGTGGGTTTTTGACAGTATTTTGCATATTTTTTTATTTTTAACTTCTTTTCCCAAACTTACCGTCTCAAAGAGAGCATAAAGAATTACATTGCTTAATATCCGGAAAACTACTTGTGAGCGGCAAATTACAATGCGATATTCGTTTTCAGCATACCTTGGAAACTCAGTGATTATTAATGTGGAAAGTAAGTAAGAATTTACACCCCCCCCCCTAAAAAAAAAACAAAATCACTTTAGTGGTCAGAAAGTGGGTGCTCATTTTACGTTAAATTTATCTAGAAAAGTGATTAAAGTAATTGGGGGGGGGGGTCAGTCTCCAATACAACGTTCTAGTAAATTGAACCACAATAATGGAACCAGTTGACGTTTGAAGGCCAAACTGTGGATTTGTATTACTATACACATAGATTCGAAAAAAAGTTTTCCAAAAAACAGATATATAACAAATAAATGTTACCAAAGGCAAGATAAGTTACTCTTCTACCTAACTGGATAATTTTTTAGTGTTTTTATTTAATGTAACATGTTTATTTAGCTTGAAAAACATAGTTTACCGATGTATGAAAAATATATTTATAAAATAAAATAACTTTAGTATATCTACAAAAAGACACTTTGACTATACACATAGTTTCAAAATAATTGTCAAAAAAAACAAATATATAAAAAATAAATGTTACCAAAGGCAAGATAAGTTACTCTTCTACCTATCTGCAAAAGTTTTTAATGGTTTTACTAACTTTAAAACGGGTAATCATTTCGAAAATCATACAGTGTTTATCGATATAATTTAAAAAGAAAAATGGCGACATGCTCGTTATTGGACACGGTAAGTTTGTGAAAATGAGTTAAAACAAACAAATTATACAAAATACTGTTATAAACCCAACGAATATGTCACAATAACATATATTGAGTGAGTATTTTGTATTTTTTTGTTGAAACACGTTTTACCAAACCTGTGTTCAATAGTGAGCGTGCCGCCATTTGCATTTTTCGAATACATCGGTAAACACAGTATGTTTTTTGAGTTGAATAAACATGTTACATTAAATAAAAACAATAAAAAATTATCCAGGTAATAACTTGTCTTGTCTTTGATAACATTTATTTGTTATATATTTGTTTTTTTGACGATTTTTTTTCGGATCTATGTGTATAGTAAAACATACTTTTTTTTTTTTTTTTTTTTTTTTTTTTTATATATATATATAGATATTTTTGGGGGCCCATGTTTTTTTTTTTTTTTTTTTTTTTTTTTTTTTGTCATGGTAACATATATTGAGCGAGTTTCTAACAGTATTTTGTCTAGTATTTTATTTTTAACTCCTTTTCCCAAACTTACCATGTCAAAGAGAGTCGAGCACCATTTTTAACTTTTCAATACATCAGTAAACAGTTTTTCGAGCTGAATAAACATGTTACATTAAATAAAAACACTAAAAAATTATCCAGTTAGGTAGGAAAGTAACTTATCTTGCCTTTGGTAACATTTATTTATTGTATATTTGTTTTTTGACCACTTTTTTGAATCTATGTGTACAGTAAAACAAACCCTTGTTGCTTTCTCCATCTTTCTGCAACCTGTGTATAAAAACTTAAATTAAAAAAAAAATTTTTTTTTATTTGCCACTTTGGTGTAGGGGGCTACTATCGGGGGCAACAACTACTGGGCCACTATGTTGGGATTTGGGCAGCAAGATGTCGGTTCACGTTGCACTTGAACTTCTGCATGTCAGTACAGTTGGGGAAGCGGGAACTTGGAATGGAATTCCAGAGTCTAGCGGTTCTTGGGAAGAAACTACTGGAGTAGAAAGATCTTTTACATCTAGGGATCTCTACTGTCGGGTTTGTTGAGGGTATTTACGTCGTGGGGGCACAAGTGTTGGCAATTCGTCTGAGCATTCACCATTAAAATACTTGTAGAACAGGCAGAGGGATGCAACGTTTCGTCGATGGGACAGAGGCTGAAGCTTAGATGCCAGTTCAGGGCCTATCAGATTGGCGACTCTCTTTTGAACCTTGTCTAGGAGCGAGAGACTAGCAGCAGATGCACCAGCCCAAATGTGACAACAATACTCCATACATGGGCGAATGGTAGCCTTATAGAGGTACAGGATACTTTTATGTGTCAGTAGTTTTCTAGCATGGTAGAGAGAGCCTACCTTTTTCGCAGCGGCCCTGGCAATGCTTTCAATATAATTGTTCCAACTCGTATTTCCTGTGAACGTTAGGCCAAGCAGTTTGAAAGATGTACTCTCAGACAGGGAGTCACTGGCTATTGCTATTGGTGGTAGAGAAGGTTTCTTGTAATTATTGAAGGAAACCAGTTTAGTCTTGGCAGCATTGAATGTGACCATCCATTTTTGTCCCTATTCCACTACAGATTGGAGGTCATCCTCTAGGTTTTTTTTCATTGTTTTAATGTGTTATATTTCTATAACTATTTCTGTTAATTAGTTGCTTTACATGGGAGAAATGCTTTGTTAACAAATATCACAAGTTTCATCTATCTATCTATATATAAAAGCGAATATGTATATATGTATGTACGCTTTTCCTCGATGTCCACAAAAGGCTTCTTTCAGAGAAGCGCTCGCTCGCTTCACAACTTCTTAAAACTTTTTATATCATCCATAAATTGTGATATCTCAGAGTTACCCACGGAGCTCGCCTGTCTATTTAATTTTATTGACTTTCAAACCGTAATTATTCCCCAATTCCATCGATTTTTGTCCCCATTCCACTACAGATTGGAGGTCATCCTCTAGTGTTTTTGCCATTTTTTTTAGGTATGTGTTCATTTGTTTTCCTGCCATGCCTGTTATAGAGTGTAGTGTCAGCAGCATATATACCCATCTCAGAGGCAGTTTCGTCGGGGAGGTCATTAATAAATATTAGGAACAATAGAGGTCCAAGGATAGACCCCTGAGGCACTCGCGCATTTTATATCACACTGTGTATCTTTCATAAGGTCCAAAAAAGAGTTTCCGTCTAATAGGTCCCACTTTGTCAACTAAGCTCCAACCCCTGTCCCATCACTGTGCCTCTTTTACAAATACTTCAATGTTATGTGCACTGATGAACTCGTTGCGCTTGTGTCCCCTTCGATGACAAACCTGCTTAGCAACAAAATCTCACCTCTTCATGTTGAGGTGCGTAAATGCCAGAAAGTTTTTCTATCTTAATAGTTTGTTCCCTCAAACATCTGGACTTTGGAATTCCCTTCCTGTTACCGTCTTCCCTGGCTGTACTGATATGCAGAAGTTTAAATATAACATAAATCAACATCTTATCAAGCATTTTTTATTTTTTTATTTTTTTTTTTTAATTCAATTTTCACCCCAAACACAGTGCCACTTTGAAGTAGGGGGCTACTATCGGGGACATTATGAAGGGAGATGAGTAGCAAGATGTTTATTCATTTTATTTAATTTAATTTAAAAGTGTCGGTTGGGGTGAGTGAGGAGTGCTGGAAAATTGGTTGTTCAGAATATCAGACATGCAACACAATATATTTTAACTCAAAAAACTTCAACCTGAACTAGCGCCCATACTTACAAAACTGTTTAAACGTTGTCTTAAGGAGACTACAATATGGTTGTGTTCAAGTCTAAAGTAAATAAGTTCTTGATGAGCCGTTCCATATAAGTTATTAAATTTACCAAATTTTCATTACTAATGATTACTATATTGACCAATTTCTACTGTACACTCTTTAACCCTTATCCTTGAGTGGCCTCTTGGCCTTGATAATGTGGTGATGCCTTTGTAAAAAAAAAAAAAAAAAAAAAAAAAGGCTAAAGACCCATTAAAAGAACTATCCATAAAAATTAAGTCATTTGATGTCCCTTGCGCTAGGTGTATTAGAATTTTTGTAAGAATATTTGACACCCCTAACATGAAACTGCGACTAAAATATAAAAAGCTCGTAATTTCTCTTTTAAAAGTGGGTTGTTTATTTTCTTTATGGATTATACTTCCAAAATAAACTATTAAAGTTGTTTTAAAAGTAATAGAAATATTTTTTTTTTATTTAAAAAAAAACAGTAATGAAATTAATTGAATTTTACGAGCTCAGTATTTTTCAATTTTTAAACTTTTTAAAAATCTATCAAAATTTTTCTATTGATTCTATTTTTACGATATTTTCAGGGTCAATGTGAAATTTTATGTTCTTTCCAATAAACTGAATATAATATTTTAGACAAACGTTTTTTTTTTTTGTTTTTTTTAATTCACGTTCCCCCCCCCATTTTGAAGTGTCTATTAAAAAGTAAATAATTAATTCACTCACCAAAGTTTTATATATCACAAATTAAAGATAAAAGATCAATAAATAATATATTCAAATTTAAAACAACAAAAAAAAGTAGTGTTTTTTTAGAAATTTACCTGTAAAGTCCGAAGTTTAAAATCTTTTTTTTTTAAAAACCACGTTGATTGTTTTTTTTAAAAATTTTTTTGAATGAAACCTTGGTCCTTGCTCCTTTAATTGAAAAAGAAAAATTAGAGCTTGAATTTAATTTTTTGAGGAGTTATAAGCTTGGAAAGACAGGGGGTGGAATTATTCAATATTTTTCACAAAATTTCTGACACACCTACCCTAGCGCAGCTGTGCAACTTCTATTTATTAATTTTTTTTTTTTTTTTTTTTTAAAGTTTCAGAGGAGATAGTTTGAAAATATGGAGACAGACAGACAGCCTTTTATATATTAGACTCACCTGGATACCCGGTGTTGCCTGGGTGTTTGGAGGTAGAAAGTGGTGATAGGCAGGCAGGTTCGAAGACGGAAAAGAAAGTGAGAGATGCGACTGTAAATTTGGTATTAGGCAAGATCAATTCAACCGATATGATGACTTGCAAAAAAATCCCCCCCTTTCCCCCCCTGTACAAAACTGCCCAGTTAAGGGTGAAGGTATTAATGGTTTTTGCCAATTTTTTGATATTTGTCCTCTGAGACGTCAAGCTCCAAAATGTTTTTTTTTTTCTTTTTTCTCTCCTCATAGGCATCACCACTTATCAAGGCCCAAACGCCACTCGAGCATAAGGGTTAAAGAGTGTACAGTAGAAATTGGACTATATAGTAATCGTTAGTAATGGAGATTCTGTAAATTTGTTAACTTTTCTGGAACGGCTCATCAAGAACTTGTTTACGTTAGACTTGAAGACAACCATATTAGGAAACAGATCTTTAATTTTTAATTCTAATTGGAATTTTAGATTATCAATCACATTACTAAATATTAAAGTAGCTCTAGGATATTTGCCTATCGAGCTGATTATATATCTGAATTACAACGAGCACTGTATTTTTTTTTTTTTCTTGTATTTTAATTAAATTAGTAATTTTACTATCACACTAGCGGGGGGGGGGGTACCCGGCGTTGCCCGGATGTTTGTACGTGTGTGTATGGGGGGGGGGGTAATTAATAAACCTGCTTAAATATTATAAAAAAAGACGATGTAAAAAAAAAAAAACAACCCAAAACCAAAACGGAAAAAAAGATGGCATAAATAAACCTGTGTATGGGGGAAGGGTGAACTAAAGAATAAGCGAAGTAATAAAAAAAAAAACGTTGCCCGGGTGTTTAAAGGTGTAAAAGAAAAAAAATAGTTTTGTCTAATCCACATGCGGCGAGCGACAAATGTTGAATACTTATCTTCCCGAAGTCGAGCAAATTAAATAGACAGGCGACCTCCGTTGTTAACTCGTAGATATTATGAATTATAAGTGATATAAAAAGTTTTAAGAAGTTGTGAGCCAACCGACCGCTTCTCGGAAAAAAGCCTTTCTTGGACATACACAAAAAGCGAACATACATACACACATCTTTACTTTTATATATATATAGACTAGGGGGGGGGGCAGCGTTGCCCGGGTGTTTGTAGGTGTGTGCATGGGGGGGGTAATTAATAACCCTGCTTAAATATAAAAAAGACGATGCAAAAAAAAAAAAAAAAAAAACGGAAAAAAATGGCATAAATAAACCTGTGTATGGGGGAGGGGTAAACTAAAGAATAAGCGAAGTAATAAAAAAAAAATGTTGTTTAAAGGCGCAAAAGAAAAAAAATAGTTTTGGTCGGGAAGAGGGATTGAACCCGGAAAGCCTTGACGACGTGGAGACCAAAGCCAACTACTTAACCATCTCAACCACGAGTGAGAGTAACTTATTAGCTGTTAAGTTATAGTAAAAGAGGTTTGATTGACGGGAAGACGCTAAATGAGGTCATCGCGGTATCGTTATTTTTAGCTTTCACTTCCCCCCCAGATGATGGTTGGAAGGGGGGGGGGAAGCAGCGCGCGAAAGCCGAGAACACAACGTTTTAATTTCACTGTATTTATACTAAAATGCAGGACAAACAATGGACAGAGCGAAATAACGCGAATCTCATAAAAGTCGACGTAAATAAATCTAGAGACGACCCGCGTTCTCAAATCCTACATATTATCATATAGGACCCATATAAAAAGTTTTAAGTGATAGTAACGACCCCGGGAGCGTGTGCGAAAGAAGCCTTTTGAAGACATACACGAAATGGTCACACACATTTTGCCTTTTATATATATAGACTAGCGAGGGGTACCCGGCGTTGCCCGGGTGTTTTTGGGTGTGTGTGAAAAAAAAGAGGTGGGTTTGAAAAAAAAAAAAGGAAGCTTTTCCGACGCGCATGTTGGAAAATAGTGTGAAAAAAAACCAAACAGGTGCTCGCTTTTTATTGACGTGACGGCGATTTTGTGCGGGACAGTTTTTGAAAAACCCGCTCCCCCGTCTGATATGACGAAGTCGACACTGGCTCTGGACCTGCGATTAGAGTCGAGTTTCGCTTTTGTTTATACCGAAAAGCGAATGTAACGCGTGCCGATGCGGGAGATGTGGAATAATTAAGGTTTGAAAGTGAATAAAATTAAATAGACAGGCGAGGTCCGTGGGTAACTCTGAGATATTACAATTTATGGATGATATAAACAGTTTTAAGAAGTTGCGAAGCGAGCGAGCACTTTTCCGAAAGAAGCCTTTTGCAGACATCGCGGAAAAGCGCACGCACACACACACATTTTGCCTTTTATATAATAGATTAAATACACTCTGCTCTTTAGACTACTGTTCTAATCCCCTTTAAATATAAAGTACTGTTTCGCTGTTAATCATATAATACGTCATAATCACATTGCCATCAGATCATCAAAGTTTCTCATTCCTATTGTTCTCATATATATACTAGCAAAAGTACCCGTCGTTGACTGGGTTCAAAAACAGCCTACAGAAAATGGACTCTGATTTATGAAAGTATGATAGGTTATGAAAAGGAAGGGTTGTAAAGAGATAGTTTCGAATTTGGGAGTATCAGAACCAAAGCAAAATATGATAAAAGTAAAAATAAAATAGATAAACCCCATAATTTATTATACCATACCTGTTCACACTGAAACACTTATCACAATATTCTGTGGATCTATATTAAAAAAACCTTGTTAAACTTTGTGACCTATTTCCATTCTATGGAGGTCAGGCGCGAACGAACACCCCATAATTTTATTATACCATATTTCTTCAAACTGAAACATAATTATCAAAGTATACTTACGCAGATAGATATGAAAAGTCTTTATTAAAGTTTGTGCCTATTTCCATTCTATGGAGGCCAGGCGCGAACGCAAACCCCACAATCTTATTATACCATCCCTATTTAAGTTAAAACCTACTTACCAAAGTATTCTTATGTACATCTATATAAAAAACACTTGTAAACGTTTTTTTGTTTTAATTTTTAAATTTTTTATTTCCATACTTTGTGGACCAGGCACAAACGCAGACCCCACAATTTTAATGAATCATCATTATGCCAGATCAAACATACCCATTCCTGTGTCTCGATACATCTTCTATCATTATATGAGATTAGTTTTCTATAATAGTCAACCATATAGGAGCCTATTTGTGACCAGACACACACACACACAGACATTCGGCTTTATATTATAGATATAGATTTTGAATCGTCAAAAAAAAAAATGCATAACGATGTAATATGTAAAATTCAGGAAGATCCAGATATAAAAACAATAAGTGTTAAACGGATCGATTCTGTAGTGTCTTTTTTTTTTTTTTTACGTAGGGGGTCACCGCTTATCAAGGCCCGGAGGCCACTAGAGGATAATGTTTATTAAATATACAGTAATCAACGGGATAATATCGTAGTAATTGTTAGTCATGGAAACTTGGTAAATTGGATTACTTAATGGGGCGGTTCATCAATAATTTGTTTATGTTGGACTTGAAGACAACCAAGTTGTAGTCAGCTGAGAAGCAGGCAAATGGAAGAGAGTTCCACAGGCATGCAGTGTTTCATTTTTTATTTCCATACTTTGGGGGCTAACGCAGACCCCACAATTTTAATGAACCACCGTTCTGCAAGATCAAACATACCCATTCCTGTGTCTCGATACATTTATCATTATATGTAATCAGTTTTTTAAAATAGTCAACCATATAGGAGCCTATTTGTTACCACATACGCACATATATATACAAGTTAGAAAAGCATTTTATCCAAGGCATGAAAATTGTTAAACAAAATGTTTTTACTATAGGCTTTAAAAATAAAGGTACAAGATTCAATTTGAAATTTATTTATCTTCAAAGTGTATTTTTATACATTTTACAAACTAAGGTATTAAATTTGCATACCTTACTTTGTAAAATGTATAAAAATACACTTTGAAGATAAATAAATTTCAAATTGAATCTGGTACCTTTATTTTTAAAGCCTATAGTAAAAACATTTTGTTTAACAATTTTCATGCCTTGGATGAAATGCTTTTCTAACCTGTATCCTATCTTTTTAAGATTATATTTTATTTAATTTATTAATTTGGATTTAAAAAAAGATGAATGTGATTTTGTATGTATTTACAAAAACTCTCCTACTCTCTATTTCAGATTGTATTTCTCCTCACACCACAACTCATTTTTGCAACCCCCTCTTTGTATTATTACAGGTCTGAATATTCTCTCTGTTTCAGTTTGTAATTCTCCTCACTCCACAACTTTTTTTTTTTTTTTTTTTTTTTTTTTTTGCAACTCTCTCTTTGTCATACAGGTCTGAATAATAAGAAAATCTGAATTTTTTTAATAAAAACTTTAAAATAAATTTTTTAGATTAATTTTTTTAAAACTTCTTTCAGAATAGAAAGTCTTTACAATTTAATAAGGAACATATTTCATATAGGTTTCATCAAAAATATTAAGTAGATAACAAAAAAAATAGAGATGAAAATTTCAAAAGGACTGTATAACTGGTTACGCTCAATAGTAGTCCTCGCTAGCGAAAGACTTTGTTATTCTATTATTATTTAAAACATTTTGTGTCCTGCGCTTTCACGCGAGGACTAATATATATATATATATATATATAATGAGATAGCTTAATTAGACCCTATAGGTGTTTATGTGGCGATACTTATTTTTTTTTTTTATTCCTTTTCTTTCTTAACAGCATCTACAACACGGCCTGTTATTTCACCTCCTGCGAATAATAATAATCCGACGTCTACAAAGATTAATATATGGCAGGATCCTGCTGAACAGTAAGTCTTTTTTGTTTCTCGATAGAAATGTAACGATGCAGGCTTCACATTGCGAGGGGAAACAGTTGCATTTATGAGTGATGTCCCCCCCCCCTCCCCAAATGGCGACTCGAAATAATGAAATGCTTATCTTTGGCGATTGTAGGTCTTTCACCCACGCTTACTTAGCGAAAAATATCTAAGCGGTTTAATAGAGCAATATACGCTTTCTTTCTTTTATATATATTACTAGCAGGGCTACCCGGCGTTGCTCGGGACCGTATAAACAATGAAAAAACAAAAGCAGATATTGAACCTATGTTTTATTCTTAGGGGAGAGGAATCTTTCATCTCTATGTATTGTTTTATCTACCCTAGGACTGGTATTGTTCATGTTTTATCCCTAGCATAGGTAATTTACAGCATGTATATGAAATTGTTTTACCCATTTAAATTTGTATTTTGTGTGTGTGTGTGTGGTGCGAAGGGGGGGGGCTAATTAAGCCCAATTTAAAAACATTTTTTATTTGTATCAAAAAATACAAAAAAGATAATCTTAATAAAATTTCATTTGTGTTGAGGGATTTGGGGAGAAAAAAAAAAACCCTTGATTAGTAAGACCCTCCCAACCCTATCTGAAATGCTAGACCATTCGTTTCACTCTGGTTTGTAAAGGGACTAGGGTTTCGCGAGCAGCCTCTAAATGGAGGGGAGAGGGGTTGTGTCCTAAATAGGGGAGAAAAGAAAAAATTGGCAGTGAGGGCGGGGAGTTGTTAGTGAGACATACAAACACACACATTTTGCCTTTTATATGTATAGACTAGCAGGGCTACCCGGCGTTGCTCGGGACTGTATAAACAATGAAAAAACAAAAGCAGATATTGAACCTATGTTTTATTCTTAGGGGAGAGGAATCTTTCATCTCTATGTATTCGAATATGTATATGCAGTCGAATTTTGATCAAAGTTAACACCTTTATATAGCCTAACACCACAAAGACATTTGAGAAGTTTTCTCAGTGCACAAGCAAAAGGGTCAAACATATCAATTAAACTGCAGATTCTTTGATAAGATGAGGGCGTGTTTGAAATGATTGTTTCTGCTTAAAGCACAATTGAACTACGATACTTGACTTTTGCATTTTAAACTTTAATTCTTGCTATCATATAAAAATAATTTTATAAAATCAATGGTAGATTTTATATGCGGGTGTGTGTGTGTGATACATATATTTTTTGATGATGGGGCTTCAATATGATACCAAATTTGTCAAGTTTGGTTGTGTCTGTCAAAAGTTTTAGCGTTACAAACAAACATGCAAACACACAGATGTTTGAGATTTATATATATATATAGACTAGCAGGGCTACCCGGCGTTGCTCGGGACCGTATAAACAATGAAAAAACAAAAGCAGATATTGAACATATGTTTTATTCTTAGGGGAGAGGAATCTTTCATCTCTATGTATTATTTGTTTTATCTACCCTAGGACTGGTATTGTTCATGTTTTATACCTAGCAGAGGTAATTTACAGCATGTATATGAAATTGTTTTACCTTAGGGAGAAGAGAACAGGTAATATACAACATAATGTGTCTATATATGACAGGTTTTTTGGGGGCCTCCCCTTGAAGAAAACTGATCAGTTGACCCACTTCTAGTGGTCCGTTTGACGTGAAATTTCGATATTTGTCATCCGGGTGATGGGGCTTCAATATGATACCAAATTTGTCAAGTTTGGTTCCGTCTTTCAAAAGTTTTAGCGTTACAAACAAACATAAATACATACACACAGACGTTTGGCTTTTATATATATAGACTAGCAGGGCTACCCGGCGTTGCTCGGGACCGTATAAACAATGAAAAAACAAAAGCAGATATTGAACATATGTTTTATTCTTAGGGGAGAGGAATCTTTAATCTCAAGTTTTAGCGTTACAAACAAACATTTGTCTTTTATATATATATATATAGATAATGACAGGTTTTTTGGGGGCCCCCCTCGAAGATAACTGATCAGTTGACCAACTTCTAGTGGTCCGTTTGACGTGAAATTTCGATATTTGTCATCCGGGTGATGGGGCTTCGATATGATACCAAATTTGTCAAGTTTGGTTCCGTCTTTCAAAAGTTTTAGCGTTACAAACAAACATACATACATACACACAGACGTTTGGCTTTTATATATATAGACTAGCAGGGCTACCCGGCGTTGCTCGGGACCATATAAACAATGAAAAAACAAAAGCAGATATTGAACATATGTTTTATTCTTAGGGGAGAGGAATCTTTAATCTCAAGTTTTAGCGTTACAAACAAACATTTGTCTTTTATATATATAGATAAGGACAGGTTTTTTGGGGCCCCCCCTCGAAGATAACTGATCAGTTGACCAACTTCTAGTGGTCCGTTTGACGTGAAATTTCGATATTTGTCATCCGGGTGATGGGGCTTCGATATGATACCAAATTTGTCAAGTTTGGTTCCGTCTTTCAAAAGTTTTAGCGTTACAAACAAACATACATACATACACACAGACGTTTGGCTTTTATATATATAGATAGAAGATAATGACAGGTTTTTGGAGGGCCCCCCTTGAAGAAAACTGATCAGTTGACCTACTTCTAGTGATCCGTTTGACGTGAAATTTCGTTATTTGTCATCCGGGTGATGGGGCTTCAATATGATACCACATTTGTCAACTCTGGTTGTGTCTGTCAAAAGTTTTAGCGTTACAAACAAACATACATACATACACACAGACGTTTGGCTTTTATATATATAGATATAGATTACGGCCGGCTATGGAAATCAAGTACAAAAAAGGTAATTAAAGGAATTTCACGTCTTTTCAAGTGAAATCATGGCCATTACTTCATTTTATGGCCGCGTATAATAATAACAAAATTCAACGGAAGTTGTTATCATAAAACTACTGATGGCTCACTTTAAAATTGATATGATACCAAATTTGTCAAGTTTGGTTCCGTCTTTCAAAAGTTCTAGCGTTACAAACAAACATACATACATACACACAGACGTTTGGCTTTTATATATATAGAAGATTTATTCTATTTTATTTATTTTTATTTTTTTTTTTAATTTTTTGTAATTTTGTTTAAAAAAATATTTGAAGAAATTGGAATGTTTATACATAGCCGGACTGAACTGCTAGTGTGTGTGTGTGTGTGTATGTATATATATATATATATATATATATATATATATATATATATATATTTATATAGGAAATTTATTACTGTGAGTCCAGAATGAGTTTACAAATTGTTTCAGCTAGAGGAAAATCCTCAAAGAGGAAAAATCCAACTAGCATCGTCAGAATTCATGACGATGCTAGTTGGATTTTTCCTCTTTGAGGATTTTCCTCTAGCTGAAACAATTTGTAAACTCATTCTGGACTCACAGTAATAAATTTCCTATATACTGCTCTGACTACACATTGAGCACTCTAGTCCGGTTTTTTCACCACTGGTAAAATTGGCAAAATTTTAGAATAATTGTAAAGAAGTGAACCATAGTGGAAATTCAGTTGACTAAAATAAGATGGAAAACGGGGTGAGGAAATTATAATAATAATCCGACGTCTACAAAGATTAATATATGGCAGGATCCTGATTTGTTTCTCGATAGGAATATGTCACGATGCCGGCTTCACATTGCGAGGGGAAACAGTCGCATTTATGAGTGATGTTCCCCCCCCCCTCCCAAATGGCGACTCGAAATAATGAAATGCTTATCTTTTGGCGATTGTAATCAGTTGATGTTTGAAATACTTGTTGCGTTTGTGAATCAAGGGAGATGACTATTCAAGCAAGGGTTTTTTTTTTGTTTTTTTTTTTTATTATTTTAATTATTGTTTTTCTTATGTTTTAAACTTATATTATAAAAGCGGAGCTCAATTCCAGTCTATTGTTTAGTGTGGGAGTATTTTTTGAAATAATTAAAGATTCGAGGATACGAAGTTGACCTACGTTTCTTGAAGAAGCAAGAATGTTGATGTGAAAATCTGGTTCTGAATTAATGCAAGTGCGAGTATGTTTATAGAACGACGGAGCAGTAGTGTTTAAGTGCTCTTTAATGTGGTGGTGAAGCAATCTGGTAGTGCTTCCGATGTAAGATGCACTGCATCCAATCTTACTTGGTGAAAAATATCTGAACGGTTCAATAGAACAATATGCGCTTTCTGTTTTATTTTTTCTTTGTCTTTTTATTTTTTTTATCATTTTTATCTATTTTTATTTTTTTAATTTTCTTTATTTTATTTTTATTTTCTTCATTTTATTTTTATTTTTTTAATTTTCTTTATTTTATTTTTATTTTTTTAATTTTCTTTATTTTATTTTTATTTTTTTAATTTTCTTTATTTTATTTTTATTTTTTTAATTTTCTTTATTTTATTTTTATTTTTTTAATTTTCTTTATTTTATTTTTTTTTTAATTTTCTTTATTTTATTTTTATTTTTTTAATTTTATTTTATTTTTATTTTTTTAATTTTATTTTATTTTTATTTTTTTAATTTTCTTTATTTTATTTTTATTTTTTTAATTTTCTTTATTTTATTTTTATTTTTTTAATTTTCTTTATTTTATTTTTATTTTTTTAATTTTCTTTATTTTATTTTTTTAATTTTCTTTATTTTATTTTTATTTTTTTAATTTTCTTTATTTTATTTTTATTTTTTTAATTTTCTTTATTTTATCTTTATTTTTTTAATTTTCTTTATTTTATTTTTATTTTAATTTTCTTTTATTTTTATTTTTTTAATTTTCTTTATTTTATTTTTATTTTTTAATTTTCTTTATTTTATTTTTATTTTTTAATTTTCTTTATTTTATTTTTATTTTTTAATTTTCTTTATTTTATTTTTATTTTTTTAATTTTCTTTATTTTATTTTTATTTTTTTAATTTTCTTTATTTTATTTTTATTTTTTTAATTTTCTTTATTTTATTTTTATTTTTTTAATTTTCTTTATTTTATTTTTATTTTTTTAATTTTCTTTATTTTATTTTTATTTTTTTAATTTTCTTTATTTTATTTTTATTTTTTTAATTTTCTTTATTTTATTTTTTTTTTAATTTTTTTTATTTTATTTTTTTTTAATTTTCTTTATTTTATTTTTATTTTTTTAATTTTTTTTATTTTATTTTTATTTTTTTTATTTTTTTTATTTTATTTTTATTTTTTTTATTTTTTTTATTTTATTTTTATTTTTTTAATTTTCTTTATTTTATTTTTATTTTAATTTTTTTTATTTTATTTTTATTTTTTTAATTTTCTTTATTTTATTTTTATTTTTTTAATTTTCTTTATTTTATTTTTATTTTTTTAATTTTTATTTTATTTTTATTTTTTTAATTTTCTTTTATTTTTATTTTTTTAATTTTCTTTTATTTTTATTTTAATTTTCTTTTATTTTTATTTTTTTAATTTTCTTTATTTTATTTTTATTTTTTTAATTTTCTTTATTTTATTTTTATTTTTTTAATTTTCTTTATTTTATTTTTATTTTTTTAATTTTCTTTATTTTATTTTTATTTTTTTAATTTTCTTTATTTTATTTTTAATTTTTTAATTTTCTTTATTTTATTTTTATTTTAATTTTCTTTATTTTATTTTTATTTTAATTTTCTTTATTTTATTTTAATTTTCTTTATTTTATTTTTATTTTAATTTTCTTTATTTTATTTTTATTTTAATTTTCTTTATTTTATTTTTATTTTTTTAATTTTCTTTATTTTATTTTATTTTTTAAAATTTTTTTTATTTTTTGTTTAAAAAAAACATCTGTAGAAATTTGAATGTTTATACATAGCCAGGCTGAACTGCTAGTGTGTGTGTGTATATATATATATATATATATATGTGTGTGTGCGTGTGTTGGGACGATGTCACGAGTGAAACAGTCGCATTTATGAGTGCTATTTTTTCCAAAATAGCGACTAGAAATAACGAAATGCTTATCTTTGGGCGATTGTATGTCTTTCACCAAAGGGTCATTCCATGTCTAATCACCAGGCTATTACACCCACCGGCACTGAATTACTTGAAATTTGGCACAAATATTCCCCCTTCATGAGTTAGGAAAATTTGCCAAATTATTTGGTCCAAAACCTTACCGTTCGGATTTTTTTTTTTGGGGGGGGGGGGTACAAAAGTTGCATATTTTGCTTCTAAATTTTTTCGCCCAGAAATTGGTCTTTTAAGGGGTCAAAGTTCAACGATTTGACCTTTGAGAACTCTACTAAACTTTTCCGACAATTTTGGGTATAAACACTTGAAATTTTAGATATAGGTTCCTTGGACATGGATCTAAATTAATAACTTGATTCGAGACCAAAACAATAAATGTTAAGGGGGTCATAATAGGGGTCAAAGTTTAAAAAAAATTGACTTTTTTTTTTTTTTTTTTGCTCAACTTACACCTCCAAACACTCGGGCAACGCCAGGCTGAAATGTTAGTGTATGTATGTATGTATGTGTGTGTGTATATATATATATATATATATATATATATAACATGGGAATGTAAAGTACTAGTTGGAAAAGAAAAGGACAAGATATTCTAGTAAAGAACAAATTTATAACTTAAAATATTGCAGAATTTTGATATATATATATGTATATATATATTTTTTTGTGATTGTGTTTAATTTTGGATATATATATATGTGTGTGTGTGTGTGTGTATATATATATATATATATATATATATTTTTTTTTTTTGTGATTGTGTTTAATTTTGGATTGTTTTTTTTTTTATTTATTTATTTTTTTATTGGTTTTATTTTTGTGTTATTTATTTATTTGGATGAATTTATGTAAGAAAAATTTTTGTTTTCCCCTCCAGATATTACGCTGCTTTTCCTGCCCTGTCTACTGAAACAAGGATGACCTCTCTTACACAAAGTTCTCAGGTTACTCTGATTTCTGGCACAGACGTTTCAAACGTTTGGAAAAAGAAGCAGCAGCAGTCGCAAAAACTGGCACCCACGTTGAGCACACAGGTTGATAATAATTCTATTAACTCGGAAAGCACCCCAACCGCCAGCCGTTCAAGCAACGCGTCTTCTCGTCGGCGCCGCGGTTGCTTCAGCCATCACGGGAACAAAGAAAATTTGCACAAGCCCCCGTTCCACTTAAGGGGTAAGGACGATCATCGTGGAAGCCGCTACAGTTCTCACACTAACAGGTTACGGGGTGGGCGTGGTCGCTCGGGTCGTTTGCTCGTCTCGGAAACCCGCCAAAAGCTCTCTCAGGCATCTTCTTCCCAACCCAGTGCTCGTAAATTTGGAACTCGCCAGTATGAAAGTGGGGTCAGTAGCAGTGCTCCGCAGACAACCAGCGATAGTGGCTATTGTTTAAACGTAGAAAATATTTTGAAGGATATTTTGAAGACGGCCAATAAAAATTCTTCCCGGTCTGGAAAAGTCGGTCTCGAGCGGGAAGCCCCTTACCCTCATCATTTTGTAGTTCCGAAAATGGAATCCGGTTTTAGGAGTTATGACGGGCGGAGTTTAAAGAAACCGACGTGTAATTTGACAGGGAAAGGCTTTGAGGAAAATTCCGCTTGGTATGACGTTAGCTTTTTGGATAACAGCAATACCCCGAATGATAAGGATGTCCCGTCAGTGTCCCCGCCACCTTTATCGATAATGGGAGTCGGTCCGAGCAGCGATGAGAAAAACTATGTCCGTTTGTACAAGCGGCATAGCTATCTGCCATCGTCGCCACGATCAGTGCTGACCCTGGAGGGTCTGGGTGAAAAAGACGTTTTCAGGAAATTCACTTCCCGTTTAGGATCCAGCGCTGATTCGGATCCGGATTCCACGCAGAAGATCGTAGTCACTGCTTCTATCGCCGACCTGGTTAAAAACCACCTTGCACCTGAAAGAACGGATATGTTCATGTTTGCGGCCACCGAGACTGTTGTGGATAGTTCGGTCAGGTCTTTGTTGGACTGCTCTCCCGAAGAAGTTTTACCTTCCGCGGCTCGAAGACCTTCAGATGAGCTAAAAGGTTTACTTCTTCTTCCTGGTTATGCTCCGCTAACTGATGCTCCAGGACAGAGTCCATATTTAACGGATGGCTCGATAGACTCCAGCTGCGCGCTTGCACCTACAACTGCCAATCTGAGTCCCCGTGATTGGTCAGCAAGCCCGATAAAAGCGTCGTCACCGTCGGGAGTTGCTTCACCAACCACCTCTGTGTCATCGCCCGGTTCTGCTACATCGCTTTCTCTGCTAGACGTTTCTTACCTGACTAACATGGCTGACCGCGAGAAAGGGTCCCTCGACACAACTCAGAAAGAGAAACCGAAGGAGGAGGATGCTCTTGCTTTTGAAAACCTCATCGCAGACGAATTAAATCAGAGCATATCTACGGTGTTTAAGAGTCCGTGTAAGTTTGTTACGGAAATGTCGTCTGGTGCGCGCGACCCGTATGCGTTTACGTCGCATGCTCGAAACGCCTTGACCGAAAACGACGATGCTGATGAATTCTTCGAGTTAGCGATGACCCCTACATCTAGCCATGGAGCCGTTGGCCAGGCCCTTTATGGCGGCACTAACTATAGACCCTGGAGTTACGCACTTGAAATAGTACAGGTTTCAGACATTCTGGCCCTCAACGAACGTTTGTCCCAAGTTTGGGATGTGAATCATCAGAGAAGAGTGGTCCCCACCGGTCAGACTTGCCGCAGTCGTACAAATTTTAATTATTCTCAACACACCCCGAACTTGGATTCTTCTCCCAGTTTCTTATTGGACTTGTCCACCCCGAGCGTCACTCCTTTTAGTCTCTTTTTTTCTTCAGCACTGACCACCCCGCCACCCCCCATGGAAAGTTGTGGAACGAACGAAAAGTCCGCCTTGGACAGCTCCGAGAACGCCATTTTGTCGTGCACCGATTCAACAAAAGCCGCTGAGAATCTGTCGGGAAATTCGATCCCTGTGAACGAGTCGGATGCTGTGCTCCCAACAATTCTTGATGACTCCCACGCCTCATCTTCCTCCCCCAACGTGGTGTCATCGTCTCGTTCTGCTATCTCATCCCTTTCGTCTGGAGCTTCGTCATCCTCTTCGTCTCCGCTGCCTCAGGAACCCCAGACCCCGCCGCAGCCCAGGGGACCTTCCCATTGCCGTACCTTGGTACCTTCTGTTAACTCGGCTTTTGCGAGGGTCATCCCTAGGCAAAATAAAGCTAAAGATGCTGACCGTGTCCAAGAAAGAGTAACCCCGGAAGATGAGGAGGTCATGAGACAAGTGAACCCCCGTTCTTCCCCCCGGGAAACTCTTTACTTTTCTCCCAAGACCCATTTCCAGCCGATTCGCTCCCCTTTGCCATTTGCCGATACTCTTGAACTCTCCCTCTCGGAAACTACGACCACTGATATGTATGACGTAGCTAAATCGTCTGACCCCTTCGTTCAGCCCCCGGATTTGTTTGGGGGTCACACCATGTCTCGTTCACCATACCAACTGTTCCAATCGGATATATACTGGGGTGATGAAACGGACACTCCTTCTGTTAGTTTTGTGCCGTGCTTCAAGATAGTTAAGGGTCACGACAAGTGTGTTCAAACTGGGGACCCGGAAGAGAACCTTGACATCGATCTCGAGAAATTGGCAGACGACGTTTGTGCCGAGAATACGGAGACGAAGCCACGTTCTTCGGTACCGTATCCGAGGACTGCAAGTCTACGCTCTCTGGACCCTGTCTGCCGGGCTGATCGCTTTGCTAGCGTATGGAGTCAGCCGAATACTGTGTCGGATGTATCGGCTTGGCCCAAAGGAGAAACGGGAAAAGATGGACAGAATAAATTTGTAAACGCTTGGACTACCGACCCACCTTCCGGATGGACTCCGATTACGTCAACTGAAAGATGGCCGTCGACGTTTTCTTCTCCTTCTTCGACTCTTGGTTCGATTGAACGTCAGCCTTCTATTTTTACTCGGGATTCGTTTTGGCATACGGCCGCTGGAACGTTATCAGCGGTCCGAGATGATGCGTGGTTATCTTCAAGTTCTGGCACGCCTAATTCTGGGCTGAGCACGCCATGCACAGCATCCGCTGGTCCTCCACGTATTGACGTTGCCTGTAAAACATCGAAAATTCCAGATTTGTCAATGGCATGCGTTTCTCCAGGCTATGTTTCCGAAGAGGAGAACCGTAATCTTAACGGAAATATTTGGAGTTCAAATTCCGTTGATTGGACCGTCAACGAGACGACTCCGGTTTATCTGCAGGTGAACCCTAACACGTGGGCTACAGACGAAGGATGCGGGGAAACTGTGGTCGAAGATGCTTTTAAATTTACGAAACCAGAACTAAATCCTCCGTTGTTGAGCCCGAAGACTTTTGCGCAACCGCCTTCGTCGCAGTTGGTGTGGTCGAATAATATATGGGAACCAGAGAACTATGATATCCCCCAAGATGAGGAAAACATCGCGAGTGAGAGAGAAATTTCGACGGAAGAAGATCCAGCATCGGAAGATAAAGATGGTCCTCGCTCTCTCGGATTGGATTCTGCGAATATTTGGAGCGTCCCAAACGCCACGATGTGGTCACTGCCGATCCTGACGCATTCTTCTTCGTCGTCGACCTCTGCTTCCCAAGCGGCGTCGCCCTCGTCTGCTCCTTCGCCCCCGCTCGGACCGGCCCACCAGCTCGCATCCGATGACCCCCTGCTGGACTTGGTTTGCGGGTCAGTCTGCACACAGACAACAGGTGCCAACAAACCGTGCCAACATCAACGGCTTCGGAAAATATGGGAACACGCGGATCAAGGAAGCTCCGCAGATAAAAAGGAAAACGCGAATAATTTTGGCCACCAGATGTATAGTGGCAGAGAAAACCGCTCTCTTTTTGGCAGCGCAAGGCATTTGGCTAGCGTGTCTATGTCACCCCCTGGAGATAGCAGTCGCAGTTCAAGCCACTGGACACCAACATCGAATACAAAATTGGTAAGTTGTTATTTATCATTTACTAGACTGCCTTTGACCCGTTTGGTCAGTATGCTATATTAGCTATGTAATTAATGTATTGTCTAGCCTTAATTTAAACATGAGTCACTTCTGGTTTGGCGGTGGTCGTAACAGCAAAGACGTCAGGTTTTTTTCCTGTTCTTTTCCTCCTTCGCGGTATGGGTTTGAGCCTGCCTTCCTACTACCACTTTTTTTTTTTTTTTTTTTTGCTCAACAGACACCCGGGCAACGCCAGGCTGAAATGCTAGTATATATAAACACACACACACATATATATATATATATATATATATATATATATATATATATATATAGGAGATTAGAACAATAGTCTAAAGAGCAAAGTGTATTTTAATGTAATAGTGAAATTACTAGTTTAATTAAAATACAGGGAAAGAAAAAGTGCTCGTTGTAATTTAGATATATAATAAGCTCGATAGGTAAATATCCTAGAGCTAATTTAATATTTAATATTTAATTATCAATCACATTACTAAATATATATATATGCGTAGATCATCGTATAACGATTTGATCACTGTCTGTCTGACGTAATGAACATTTAAATTAAAATGTTTAAAATTCAACGCTATTTCACACAGTTAATAGTAGCCGAATGGATACGGCCTCCGCTAATCGAGCCAGAGATGTCTCGTGTCGCGGGGTTCGAATCGTTCGACTGGTAGTAATCGTGACACCCTGCACTGAAGAATCCCGAAAGGATGAAACACTAGTGTCTGTAGGTATTTAATTATTATAGTAAAAAAAAATAATTATATATATATATATATATATATATATATATACTAGACTACCCGTAACCCATTGGGTCAGTATGTTATATTAGCTATGGAATTCATGTATGAGCGTGACACTTGTGACGTAAAGAAAATATTTTTTTTTTTTTACATAACAGAAACATTTCTATGAAAGTATATTAAAATGAAAAAAGAATATAGATAAGTTTCTGAGTCGTTCTGTTTATAATTGTTTATTTTTGAAAAAAAAACAAACTTACAGTTATTGAATTATAAGTGGTTTGCCATACTGAACAGAAACCATAATAGTAAAGTTAAATTAAAATTTTGATATATTTTTTAATTTCAACGCGAAAAAAAACAAAAAACAATTGGGACGCTGAAAACGTACACAGTATAACAATGCGTTTTATTGTCACGTTGATTATTTATTTGTAACGCAGATTAAAAACATTTTCGGGGTTATTTATGTTGGTAGGATCAAAGAAAATGTATGAATATTTTTTTTAAGAAAGGTGTATTAAAAAGTGGATGATAAATTAAAAAAAAAAAAAAATGGAGGCGATGGGTAAATTGCCGTTGTAAAATGCTCTTATGGTTGTAAACGGGTTAGAGTAGATTTATTTGTAGGAAAATTGCGGTGAAATAACTTAAACATAATACGGAAATATTAATAAAATAAGTTTTCGTGAAAAAACTAAATTTTTTTTTCTTCTCGACGTTTTTGAATTTTTAGATGAGGATTGTTATTTGTATTATTTGTTTTATCATTTATCGGACTACTGTTCTCATCTCAGGTGTGATTTTCACGTTTCGGTCAATGTAACCTCCGACCGTATTAAGGTCCTAGATACGACCGTATTCAGGTCCTAGATACGACCGTAAACTATATCCGATGGTGAGGCCCCAGCTTGTGGGCTTTGGGGAGTGTGGAGCCACCCTTTAATTACCATTGCTCCCAGGTCCACTCTGACCCGAAGTTGTAGTACCTGTTAGGGTCTAAACTATGGGTTAAATAGAAACCGATTTGAAAAAAAAAAATCTATATATCTATATATATATATAAAAGGCAAAATGTGTGTGACCATTTCGTGTATGTCTTCAAAAGGCTTTTCTCGCACATGCTCCCGGGGTCGTTACTATCGCTTAAAACTGTGTATATAGGTCCTAGAAAATAATATGTAGGAATTAGGAAAGCGCGTAGCGTATAGATTTATTTACGTCGATTTTTACAAAATTATTGCTATTTTGGCTTCTCGGGTGTTGATTGGGCTTTTTAGTATAAATAAAATGAAACTAAACTCAAACGGACGTGTTCGCGGCATTGCGCTGGGAAAAACGTCCAGACAAACTCTGACGCTTACGCTGCGTGACTTCTATTTGACCTTCTTAATTAGGTCAAATGGAAGCAGCAAAGTTAACTTTTATTACGCACGCCTGTTTTTATAGTTATAGTTAGATAAATTCAAACACGTCTACGCTGTATGTCGCGGTGGCCCAATGGTAACATCGCACATTTTTTTTTTTTTTTTTTCACATTAATTTCCAACTCAAGGGTACGGGTTCGATTCTCATACTAACCTGCCAAAACATTTTTTTATTATCGTCGGTCGCTTCACAACTTTTTAAAACTTTTTATAACACATATAAATCGTAATATTTCACAGTTAACAACGAAGCTCACCTGTCTATTTAATTTGCTTGATTTCGAGAAGATAAATATTCAACATTAGTCGCTCGCCGCATGATGTGGGTTAGTCTTGTTCCTATAACATCTTGGGGGAAAGAGTTTCCACACACATCTCCAAACACCCGGGCAACGCCGGATACCCCTCGCTAGTATATATATATATATATATATATATATATATATATATATATTCTAATACAAATTTTTTCTTCAAAATAACTGGATTCGGCATTAAATAATCTGAAAAAGGTTGATATGCCGTAAAACAACTAACCAACCTTCTTCAGGTGTATCATGTCGAACTCTGGAATGTTTTTGTCGAACTCTGGAATTTGGACGGAATTTCGAGTGGAACCGTTCATTTACTTAACTTACTGCTGCCATATCTGCTAAAAACAGCCTATCCTGCCTTGACAGAGTACAAAATAGACTTTGTGGCTTAGTGGGGGATACCCTTTTCTCTACCCTGTAACCTCTCTCCCACAGAAGAGACGTTGCGAGCCTATCCTTGTTTTATCGCTATTTCCATGGTAGGTGCTCGTCTGAACTCCAATCTCTGGTCCCCCCTCGCCAATCTTTCACGAAAAACACCCGTCTAGCTGAATCGACTGAAAAATTTCCCCCACTCTTTATCTGTGCCTAAATCAAAACGTGGATTCCATGAATAAAGCTTCTTTCTTAGAACTGCACGCTTGTGGAACTCTGTTCTGTCTGCCTGCTTCCCACCTGACTACAACTTGGATGTGTTCAAGTCCAACATTAACAAATTCCTAATGAACCGCCCCCTCAAGTAAACACTTCATCAAATCTCCACACTAACGTACTGTACTTGCAATAACCCTTATCCCTGAGTGGCTTCCGGGCCTTGATAAGTGGTGATCAATGTGTAAAAAAAAAATAAAAAATAAAAAAATAATGTTTTTAGCCAATTTGTCGGTATAATTTGGAGTGGAACCGTTCATTTATTTAACGGGGTAGTTTGCTCTTGTTCTGTCAGCCATGACTGGATAGAGATGTTAAGTTATTCGCAAGGACCCGTGACCTTTTCCTGAAGGTTTAAGGTTCAATCCTCAGTGTGGGTGACCGAAAAATACATTTGAGAATTACCTGGGACCTCTATCCAGTCATGGCTGATGGAACAAGAGCAGCAGGATGTCTGTTCACTTGAACTTCTGCATGTCAGTACAGTGGGGAAAACAGGAACCCAGAAGGGAGTTCCAGGGTCTAGCAGTTCTGGGGAAGAAACTGCAAATTTAACTTTATTCTTTTCTGGCATGGACACCCGGCATTGCTGGGGTGGGCATGAAGTTCGGTTTGAACACAGCTGCTCTACTAAGGATATTGAGTCCCGTTAGAGTAGTAGGAAGACAAATTTATCGTTCCAACCTGTAATCGAATTCTTCGTTTTGTTTAGCGTCTTCGGTCGATTAAATAAAACGTCTAACCTTTCCTTTCTTGTACAATATATTCTTTCTATCTAAAACTGCTTTTCATGTCTTTCTTTCCTAGGGCCGTTACACTATGGCTGACCACAGGGAAGAACATCTCTCACTAAAAACAAAATTCAGGTTTGTATTACTGTACACATAGATTCGAAAAAGTTGTTCAAAAACAAATATTTAATAAATAAATGTTATCAAAGGTAAGATAAGTTCCTCTTTTACCTAACTGGATAATTTTCTAGTGTTTTTATTTAATGTAAGATGTGTATACAGCTCGAAAAAACAGTGTTTACCGATGTATTGGAAAATTTAAAATGGCGCCCGACTCTCTCTTTGACATGGTAAGTTTGGGAAAAGAAGTTAAAAATAAAATAAACAGATTATACAAAATACTGTTAAAAACCCACCGAATATATGTCAGTCTATGTCACGGTAACATATATTGAGCCAGTTTCTAACAGTATTTTGTCTAATTTTTTATTTATAACTCCTTTTCCCAAACTTACCATCTCAAAGAAAGAGTCGGGTGCCATTTTAAATTTTCCAATACATCAGTCAACACTGTATGTTTCGTTGAGCTGAATAAACATGTTACAATAAATAAAAACACTAAAAAATTATCTAGTTAGGTAGAAGAGTAACTGTTCTTGCCTTTGGTAACATTTATTTGTTATATATTTGTTTTGTGACAACTTTTTCAAATCTATGTGTACAGTAATACAAACCCGAAGTGTTTGTTCTTTTGGGTTTTTTTATTTTTTGTTGTAGATATACCAAAGTTATTTCATAAATATATTTTTTCATACATCATACATACATTATAGGAATTGGAGTCTTCTGCGAGAAAGAGGTTGGAGGGAAGAGAAAAGGCATCCCCTTATAGGCTACCAAACTTTGTTCATGGAATTCTTAGTTTTTAAAAATCCAAACTGACGTTACTTTCACGTGACATAAAATACGAAAATTATATTAAAGAAAATATTTAATTCTTAGTTTTTTTGTTTTTTTTTAAATAAGAGCCAGAATCGAAGTCGGTTGTGAAAAATTATAGGAGTTGGAGTCAGTCAGATGTTCAGAGTCCCAACTCCCCAGGCCTACGTTAAGGCCACTCAAGGATAAAGGTTAAAAAGTGTACAGCAATCAATCGTTAGTAGTGAAAATTTGGAAGATTAGATTATTTAATAGAACGGCTCATCCAGAATTTGTTTATGTTGGACTTGAAACTACCAAATGGTAGTCAGTTGGAAAGCAAACAAACGAAAGAGTTCCACAAGTGCGCAGTTCTAAGAAAGAAGCTTTGTTCATGGAATCTACGTTTCGGTTTAGGTACAGATAAAGAGTGGAGGGAAATTATTGATAGTGGTTACAGCGAAACGAGTGTTTTTCGTGAATGTTTGGCGAGGGGAGACTCGAGCAATTGTGACGTTACTTTTGAGAAAAATATAAAAAATTTAGAAACTTATAAATTTTTTTTTTTTCTTTTTTTTTTTTTTCTTTTTTTTTTTTTTTAACCGTTTCTTTTGGGACACCATGACTTGCATACGTTTTCTTGATATTTGATTTTGAGTTGCCGGATTTCACTATCTATCTGATTTATAAATAAGCACCTGCACTCTTCATTCGCACCTCGAGTGGATTGTACATTTAATTTGTTTTTGTTAATTTTCAGAGTTTAGGCCCGCCCTCTTTGGTACCGCTGCCCTCTGCAGCGGTCTACTCCAGCGAATTAGAGAAACAATGGTTGAGTGGAGAAAACAGTTGTAGCAGTTCCGCTGCTTCAGTGCAGCAGACTAATACGCAGCGTGAAAAATCACGTAAGTTTGTTTTTTTATTTATTTATATATATATATAATATATATATATACGTTTTATTTTTTATTACCGTATCTTTCTGTTAAGTTACATTATTGTTTCAGCTACTTGGTCGTTTTTTTTTGGCCGTCTGTAGCATCCTCAGACTTTTACAGAAATAACAATGCATATTTGCTCTACAACGGTATTGAGCACTTTCTTCAGTTTTTATTAATTAACATTTCCACTATATATATATATATATATATATATGGGTATATATGAGCGTATGCTTATAGATATGTATGCATGCATGCATGTATATATTTATATGTATGTATGCCAATGACCGTCTCGTGTATGTTTGCATGTGTGTATGTATATGTATGTGTGCGTATTATGTATTGTGTATGTATGCATGTATATATGTGTGTGATATGTGTACATATGTGTGTGTGCGTGCATGTATGTGTGTGTATATATATATATGAGTGGCGGACGGATGTTTATTTAAATAGACATTCGGACAGATTAGTTGCGGGCACTGCTTCCGTGGTCAAGGGGTAGAACTGCTGACTGTCATCACGACGGTTCTAGGTTCGATCCTCGGCTTGGGATAGGTGCTAGTCTAGCGGCACTGATGAGTTGTGATATAACGAAACAGGACTGTATCTCGATGACTAAAATATATTTTATATATGTATGTATACCAATGACCGTCTTTAGTGTCATGTCTGCTTGAGCATGCGAGTTCGACGGCAGGACTAAATGTTATTTTCGAGCTCGTGAACTTTCAGTGTCTGAGGGAGTGGCACTCGTCTGACAAGACGTTGCAATCATCATCATATATATATATATATATATATATATATATATATATATCTACTAGCTGGATATCCGGCGTTGCCCGGTCGTACAATACGCTTAAACATGATATCTTAATTTATGCAGAATGCGTGTATATTGTTATAGAATCAATCCTCTATTGAATATTGTATATTATGAAGAAATATTTATAAATAAGATTTTTATGTTCTTACTTTTTTACTTTTTTTTTCGTCTTTTTTACTTTTTTTTTCGTCTTTTTTACTTTTTTTTTCATCTTTTTTACTTTTTTTTTCATCTTTTTTACTTTTTTTTTCATCTCTTTTACTTTTTTTTTCATCTTTTTTACTTTTTTTTAAATCTTTTTTACTTTTTTTTTATCTTTTTTACTTTTTTTTAATCTTTTTTACTTTTTTTTGTCTTTACTTTTTTTTTTCCTGTCTTTTACTTTTTTTTCCTTTCTTTTTTACTTTTTTCGTTTTTACTTTTTTTTGTCTTTTTTACTTTTTTGTTTTTTTTTGTTTTGTCTTTTATCTTTTCTTTGTCTTTTTTTTGCCTTTTTCTGTCTCTCTCTTTTGTCACTCTCTCTCTCTTTTGTCACTCTCTCTCTCTCTTTTGTCACTCTCTCTCTCTTTAGTCAATCTCTCTCTCTCTTTTGTCACTCTCTCTCTCTTTAGTCACTCTCTCTCTCTAGTCACTCTCTCTCTCTCTAGTCACTCTCTCTCTCTCTAGTCACTCTCTCTCTCTCTTGTCACTCTCTCTCTCTTGTCACTCTCTCTCTTTTGTCACTCTCTCTCTCTTGTCACTCTCTCTCTTTTGTCACTCTCTCTCTTTTGTCACTCTCTCTCTTTTGTCACTCTCTCTCTTTTGTCACTCTCTCTCTTTTGTCTATCTCTCTCTCTCTCTTTTGTCTATCTCTCTCTCTCTCTCTTTTGTCTATCTCTCTCTCTCTCTCTTTTGTCTATCTCTCTCTCTCTCTCTTTTGTCTATCTCTCTCTCTCTCTTTTGTCTATCTCTCTCTCTCTCTTTTGTCTATCTCTCTCTCTCTCTTTTGTCTATCTCTCTCTCTCTCTTTTGTCTATCTCTCTCTCTCTCTTTTGTCTATCTCTCTCTCTCTCTTTTGTCTATCTCTCTCTCTCTCTTTTGTCTATCTCTCTCTCTCTCTTTTGTCTATCTCTCTCTCTCTCTCTTTTGTCTATCTCTCTCTCTCTCTTTTGTCTATCTCTCTCTCTCTCTTTTGTCTATCTCTCTCTCTCTCTTTTGTCTATCTCTCTCTCTCTCTTTTGTCTCTCTCTCTCTCTCTCTTTTGTCTCTCTCTCTCTCTCTCTTGTCTATCTCTCTCTCTCTTGTCTATCTCTCTCTCTCTCTCTCTCTCTTTTGTCTATCTCTCTCTCTCTCTCTCTCTTTTGTCTATCTCTCTCTCTCTCTTTTGTCTATCTCTCTCTCTCTCTTTTGTCTATCTCTCTCTCTCTCTTTTGTCTATCTCTCTCTCTCTCTTTTGTCTATCTCTCTCTCTCTCTTTTGTCTATCTCTCTCTCTCTCTCTTTTGTCTATCTCTCTCTCTCTCTTTTGTCTATCTCTCTCTCTCTCTCTTTTGTCTATCTCTCTCTCTCTCTCTCTCTTTTTTGTCTATCTCTCTCTCTCTCTCTTTTTTGTCTATCTCTCTCTCTCTCTCTCTTTTGTCTATCTCTCTCTCTCTCTCTCTTTTGTCTATCTCTCTCTCTCTCTCTCTTTTGTCTATCTCTCTCTCTCTCTCTCTTTTGTCTATCTCTCTCTCTCTCTCTCTTTTGTCTATCTCTCTCTCTCTCTCTCTCTTTTGTCTATCTCTCTCTCTCTCTCTCTCTTTTGTCTATCTCTCTCTCTCTCTCTCTTTTGTCTATCTCTCTCTCTCTCTCTCTTTTGTCTATCTCTCTCTCTCTCTCTCTTTTGTCTATCTCTCTCTCTCTCTTGTCTATCTCTCTCTCTCTCTCTTGTCTATCTCTCTCTCTCTCTTTTGTCTATCTCTCTCTCTCTTTTGTCTATCTCTCTCTCTCTCTCTCTCTTTTGTCTATCGCTCTCTCTCTCTCTTGTCTATCGCTCTCTCTCTCTCTTGTCTATCGCTCTCTCTCTCTCTTGTCTCGCTCTCTCTCTTGTCTCGCTCTCTCTCTTGTCTATCGCTCTCTCTCTTGTCTATCGCTCTCTCTCTCTTGTCTATCGCTCTCTCTCTCTTGTCTATCGCTCTCTCTCTTTTGTCTATCGCTCTCTCTCTTTTGTCTATCTCTGTTAAGTTTTGAGACATTGTGTTTAACAAAAATGGCAACGTAGTTCAGATCAGTAACCAAGATGGCGGCCAAGAATCAAATGCGGTCCGTGACGTAGTAAACAGCGAACTGATTGAATCCAAAATTCGACAATTTTTATAATAATTTTGGGACGTTTTCATTGGTTGTTTAGCACAGCCGTTGGTTATAAAAATGATTGGCGAATCTATTCATCTCATACCCTAACCCTAACCGTAACCCCCATCACAAGTCCATTGTGATGGGATGTATCTCCTAGCGGCTTCGTCTGCAGGGAGACAGAGTAGTACATGTCAAGGATTCGTCATTTGACACTCAGCCCAACCGGCCCAGCACCTGTTGGACTGAGGTACGCCGCCTGGGTGATACCTAGGCGGTCCACCCTCCCAGGCCTTGCCACCAGGCTTTCCGGTGGGGCAAGTTTATTGCTTGCTGCCTGAGGCGCCCTGACCGGGGAATGCCGACGGGGGTACTCCTGTAATTTTTAAAATTGCAGGAGTGCCCCTTCTTTAGGGGAGCCTGCGGGTTTCCACTTTCTGGCCTTGTGCCACATAATGCTGATGTGGGCAGCATTTAAATATATACTCCCGCATCACAAGTCAAAAATATTTTACAATATCTCTCTCTCTCTCTCTCTCACCGTTTTCTTGGCCTTTTGGCCAAGATCAAAGTGTAGTATCTGTTCCGGCAGATGCTGCAAGCTATGACTAGCTATGACTAGCAAAGACCAGATGTGGGGGCAACCCCACATGCCTGACCTTTAACCAGCTCCCATTTCCCACCTCTCGGGAGCTGGTCCCCATTTTCCCTTCCCCCTCCCTTCACTCCTCACATTAAAAATCGGCCTTGTGCCTAATTTGCTCGGTGGGGGAGCAAATAAATACCATCTGTTCCGGCAGATACTGCAAGCTATGACTAGCTATGACTAGCAAAGACCAGATGTGGGGGCAACCCCACATGCCTGACCTTTAACCAGCTCCCATTTCCCACCTCTCGGGAGCTGGTCCCCTTTTTCCCTTCCCCCTCCCTTCACTCCTCACATTAAAAATTGGCCTTGTGCCTAATTTGCTCGGTGGGGGAGCAAATAAGTACCATCTCTCTCTCTCTCTCTCTCTCTTTGTATTTTCTTTGTTTTTTTTTCTCTCCTGTCTTTTTTCCTCACTGCCTTTTGCTGTTGTCTGTTATTTCTTGTTTTATCTTTTCTCTTTTCTTTTATTTTTTAATTTTTGTTTCTCTCTTTAATTTTTTTTTCTTTTTTTTCTTCTTTACTTTTTATTTTGTTTTTTCTTTACTTTTTATTTTGTTTTTTCTTTTTAGTTTTTTTTGTCGATTCTCTTTTTTTCTTTTTTTTTTTTGCTTCTTGTTTTTGTTTTTTGTCTTGTCTTTTTTTTGTCTTTTGTCTTTTTTTTTCCGCTTGTTTTTATGTTTTTTGTCTTTTTTTTTTTTTTGCTTATGTTTTTTGTCTTGTGTTTTCTTTCTGACTTTTTTTTTTTTTTCTTTTTTTTTTTAAGTCCATCTTCCTACTGGCATTTTATAATCGAGGGGCTGTTTTGATTAATATTTTCTTTAAATACGTTAACTGTTTTCTATATGACGTTTTTCTTCTTTGGAATTTCTAGGTTCTTGCAAAAAGCCATGCAGTTATTTTTTGGAGGGAAACTGCTGGCGCCAGGAGTGCAAATATGCACATGACGTTTGCACAATCACTTGCAGGTTTTGGGAAGAAATGGAGTGTTTTAAGGGTGACACTTGCCCCTTCCTTCATGGATATTCAGGGTGAGTACCTTATTTTAACACTACTATGGGGTGGGGCAGTCATAAAATGTTTTAATTCAGAATATTGATACTGTTGAATATTACATGTGTATAGTAATTAATTTGGAAAGTTTCTGCATTGATTGAAGCGGATTGCTTTTCAGGACCTCCCTGCACGAGTGCCACATGGACTCCCTTGTAAACACATTCGGTTTCCCTTCTATCTATATATATATATATATGTATATAAAAGGCAAAATGTGTGTGACCATTTCGCAGTGAAATATTCTTCCTCACAACACTGCCATCTCACAACAGCCGTTTCATGCTTTCATCACAATTTTAAAGTGAGCCATCAGTAGTTTTATAACAACTTCCGTTGAATTTTGTTATTATTATACGCGGCCATAAAATGAAGTAATGGCCATGATTTCACTTGAAAAGACGTGAAATTCCTTTAATTACCTTTTTTGTACTTGATTTCCATAGCCGGCCGTAATCTATATATATAAATCTCAAACGTCTGTGTGTATGTATGTTTGTTTGTAACGCTAAAACTTTTGACAGACACAACCAGAGTTGACAAATGTGGTATCATATTGAAGCCTCATCACCCGGATGACAAATATCGAAATTTCACGTCAAACGGACCACTAAAAGTGGGTCAACTGATCAGTTTTCTTCAAGGGGGGGCCCCCAAATCCCAAACATCTGTGTGTATGTAGGTTTGTATGTAACGCTTAAACTTTTGACAGACACAACCAAACTTGACAAATTTGCTATCATTTTGAAGCCCCATCACCTGGATGACAAATAACGAAATTTCACGTGAAACGGATCACTAGAAGTAGGTCAACTGATCAGTTTTCTTCAAGGATGGCCCTCCAAAAACCTGTCATTATCTTCTATATATATAAAAGCCAAACATCTGTGTGTATGTATGTATGTTTGTTTGTAACGCTAAAACTTTTGAAAGACGGAACCAAACTTGACAAATTTGGTATCATATCGAAGCCCCATCACCCGGATGACAAATATCGAAATTTCACGTCAAACGGACCACTAGAAGTTGGTCAACTGATCAGTTATCTTCGAGGGGGGCCCCCAAAAAACCTGTCATTATCTATATATATAAAAGACAAATGTTTGTTTGTAACGCTAAAACTTGAGATGAAAGATTCCTCTCCCCTAAGAATAAAACATATGTTCAATATCTGCTTTTGTTTTTTCATTGTTTATACAGTCCCGAGCAACGCCGGGTAGCCCTGCTAGTATATATATAAAAGGCAAAATGTGTGTGATCATTTCGTGTATGTCTTCAAAAGGCTTTTCTCGCACACGCTCCCGGGTTCGTTACTATCACTTAAAACTGTTTATATAGGTCCTATATCATAATATCTAGGAATTAGGAAAGCGCGTAGCGTATAGATTTTATTTACGTCGATTTTTACAAAATTATTGCTATTTTGGCTTCTCGCGTGTTGATTGGGCTTTTTAGTATAAATAAAATGAAACTAAACTCAAACAGACGTTCTCGGCGCCGGGAAAAACGTCTAGAAGCAATCAGCTTTGATCAGACAGTTCTGGACAATTTGGAGCTGCTTCCCCCTCCCCAACATCTGTTGGGATAAGAAACAGTTAAATTTGGTTGAACAAACCCGAACGCTGCGTGACTTCTATTTGACCTTCTTAATTAGGTCAAATGGAAGCAGCAGAGTTAACTTTTATTGCGGACGCCTCTTTTTATAGTTACATAACCTGTTTAATGTTGTCCGTCGCCGTGGCTCGATGGGTAACGCAGTACGTTTTTTTTTTTTTTTTTTCACACATTAATTTCCAACTCAAGGGTACGGGTTCGATTCTCATACTCACCAACCAAAAACATTTACTTTATTATTTAACCCCCGAGTTTTGATTTACCTGAAGACACCCGGGCATCGCCGGGAACCCCCCGCTAGTATATATATAAAAGCAAAAATGTATGTATGTATGCTTTTCCTCGATGTCTGAGGGAGTGGCACTCGTCTGACAAGACGTTGCAATCATCATGTACGCTTTTCCTCGATGTCCACAAAAGGCTTCTTTTGAATATTTGTTGCTTGTAATTGTTTGAAAATTGTGAGGCAACTAAAGATTTATTTCCGCGATGTCCACAAAAGGCTTCTTTCAGAGAAGCGCTCGCTCGCTTCACAACTTAAAACTTTTTATATCATCCATAAATTGTAATATCTCACACTTAAGCACGGAGCTCGCCTGTCTATTTAATTTTATTGACTTTCAAACGTTAATTATTCCACATTTCCCCGCATCGGCACGCGTTACATTCGGTTTTCGGTATAAACAAAAAGCGAAACTTGACTCTAATAGCAGGCTCAGAGCCAGTGAACGTTTGTCGACTTCATCATATCAGACGGGGGAGCGGGTTTTTGGAAACAAACAAACCGATTTATTGGCCTCATTAAAAACTGTCCCGCACAAAATGCTGACTGCTGAATACCTGTCGCCGTCACGTCAATCAAAAATGAGCACCTGTTTTTTTTTTTTTTTTTCACGCACACCTACAAACACCCGGGCAACGCCGGGTTACCCCTCGCTAGTGCCGGACATGACGAAAATTCACAAACTTGGTATCATATTGAAGCTCCATCCTTCGCTCGAAAAATTGGCCAAAAACGTTAATTTTTTTACCCCAAAATCGACAATTTTCAACAGGAGAGGGGGGAGTCAACAAGATGGCTGGTTCAACGCATGCACCAGGTGACGTCATGACCTGATTTACTTTCAATAGTTGAAAAACTGAACAAATTTCATGTACGTCGCGTTAGGTCAGTCGATTAGCGCGTTGGTTCATTATCTAAACGTTTTGAGTTCAAATTTTTTTTTTTAAATTTAAATATTGAACCAGTGTTATTTAAGCCATTTTTCACGTAACATTCGTTTTTCTGTCTTTTTTGTTTTCTTTGTTCCCCCCCCCCCCCCCCCCCCCCGGTTAAGTTTTAACGTTGTTTTCTTTTTTTTCCTTCGCTTATAACAAACAAACCTTGTCATTGACGTCGTCGTCGTCGTAACGCTTGACGACTTCCGGGCGCGCACCTGTCAATTTGGTTATTACTTAAGTAAATTCAAACATCTTTCACTAACTCATTCTGGCTGGCCGATTTTATTTTCAAACTTTGCCTCAGGGCTTCCGTTGCGCGGCAGAAAGTCGTCGAGAGTTACGCCGCCGACGTAGCTTTTTTTGTTATAAGCGAAGTAAAAAAAGAAAACGTTAACACTAAGCGTACAGCAAACGAACGATGGAAACAGAAAAACGAACACGCGAAAAATGATTTAAATAAGCCTGATTCGATATTAAAATTTAAAAAATCGAAAAAAAAAAAAAGAAAAAAACATCTCGCACCACGATTCAAACCCAAAACGTTTAGATAATGAACCAAGGCCTTAACCAACCGAGCTAAGGCGACGTTCAAGAAATTTGTTGGGTTTTTCAACTATTTAAAGTAAATCAGGTCACGACGTCATCTGACGCATGCGTAGAATCGGTCATTGTCATGAGAGAACCATTTTTGTATATTTCTTTATACTGGTCGATTGGACTTGTCGTGATGTGTTTGAAATCCCAATCTTTAGTCTAAATTGTAACCTTGCTAGATATGGGTCTTGATTGCATTCTGATGATGCGTACTCGTCGAGCTGAAACCGCTGTCAAAGATGTTCCGCACTCTTTATCTGTGCCTTAACCTAAAAGTGATGCGTTTATTATAGAGCATAGTGTGCTACGATTTCCATTGCTATAACCCTTATCCTCGAGTGGCCTCCGGGCCTTCATAAGTGATGACTGCTATGTAAAAAAAAAAAAAAGAAAAAAACAAACTCACTATGGCTGTCCCTCCCCCCCTCTTTATCTGTGCCGAAACCAAACCGTAGATTCCATGAACAAAGTTTCTTTCTTAGAAGTGCACACCAGAGAAACTCTCTTCCGTTTGTCTGTTTTCCAACTGACTACAATGTAGTTGTCTTCAAGTCCAATGTAAACAAATTATTGATGAACCGTCTCCTTCAGTAATCTAATTGCTCAAATTTCCACTAGGATTTCCATTACCACGATATAATCCCATGGACTAGTGTACACTCATTAATCCTTATCCTCGAGTGGCCTCCGGGCCTTGATAAGGGGTGACTCCTAGTAAAAAAAAAAAAAAAAAAAAAAAAATTAGCTGAAACTACTGTCAATAATTTTCCTTACTCTTTATCTGTGCCTAAATTAAAACCAAGATTCCATGAACAAAGCTTCTTTCTTAGAAGTGAACGCCTGTGGAACTCTGTTCCGTCTGCCTGTTTCCCACCTGACTACAACCTGGATGTCTTCAAGTCCAGCATAAACAGATTCCTGATGAACCGCCCCCTTAAGTAGACACTTTATCAAATTTGAACTCTAACGTACTGTACATGCAATAACCCTTATCCCTGAGTGGCTTCCGGGCCTTGATAAGTGGTGACCACCTTGTAAAAAAAGAAAAAAAGAAACGTCCATTGTTGCTGATAGCTATTTGTGGAATACCAAATTTTTCAAAAGTGTTTTTTTTTTTTTTTTTTTTTTTTTTTTTCTTGATCACTGTGCGTAATTTACAGTTTGTGGATATCAAAGTATCTTGTTGTGTAGTCTATTATTACTACATATGCTTTAATCTATAAATATAAAAGCGAAATGTATGTATGTATGTGTGTTCGCTTTTTCTGTATGTCTACAAAAGGCTTCTTTCAGAGAAGCGGTCGGTCGGGTCACAACATTTTAAAACTGTTTATATCACATATAAATCATAATATCTCAGAGTTAACAACGAAGCTCGCCTGTCTATTTAATTTGGTCAATTTCGTGAAGATAAATATTCAACATTTGTCGCTCGCCGCATGTGGGTTAGTCTTTTTCCTATAACATCTTTTGGGGGGGGGGGGGCTTTCAGCAGTAAATGAAATCCCACAGTCAAACTTGACTTCATTAAGTCATTAAAACGGGCACCTGCCAAATCCAAGTAATTAAATAAACTCAAACGCGTTTCCGTTGGCATCTCGCGGCGGGGCAATGGTTAACGGCGCACAATTTTTTTTTTTTTTTTTTTTTTTTTTTTTTTTTTTTCACACTTTAATTTACAACTCAACGGTTCGGGTTCGATCCTCATACTTACTGTTTTTTTTTTTTTTTTTTTTTTCCCACACACACACCTCCAAACACCCGGGAAACGCCGGGTACCCCTTGCTAGTGTATAAATAAAAAATAATGTCCGCCGCAACTTTCGTCCATGGTGTTACTGGTATTTCATGGTTCTGACGGTTGTTGGTTTCTATGATTTAAACACACTGTTTGCATGTGCCTCTCTTTTCTTTTTATCCGATGATTTACCTTGGGCCAATATACAACTTCCTTTGCTCGTGCAATGCATTTCTTAATTCCTAAGTGTCCCGTATGGATCTTTTGTTGGGCTTCTTGTCTTAAAGAGGTTGGGACTGCTATTCGTGTACCTTTTAGTACTAGTCCTTTGCCGACCGATATTTCATCCCGAACTGGCAAGTATGGCGCTATTTCGGGTGGTGCGTCTTTATTTTCTGGCCAAGTTGACGTATATTTTATCTTTATATTATTTTTCTGCTAGTCCATTGGATCGTGAATAGTTCGGACTTGTCATGTGTTTGAAATCTCAATCTTTAGCAAATAACTCGTGTAACTTCATGTATATAACATAGATGGCAAGTTTGTTGGGTTTTTTAACTTTTTTTTTCTTTACAAAAAAAATATTTTTTTTACTTTGCTAAATTTGGTGTTTTTTCTTTGCATAAAGTTTTATTTTTTTGCTTTGCATAAATTTTTTTTTTTACTTTGCATAAATTTTTTTTTTTACTTTGCATAAATTTTTTTTTTTTACTTTGCATAATTTGGTTTTTAACTTTGCATAATTTTTTTTTTGCTTTGCATAATTTTTTTTTGCTTTGCATAATTTTTTTTTTGCTTTGCATAATTTTTTTTTTACTTTGCATAATTTTTTTTTTACTTTGCATAATTTTTTTTTTGCTTTGCATAATTTTTTTTTTGCTTTGCATAATTTTTTTTTTACTTTGCATAATTTTTTTTTTACTTTGCATAATTTTTTTTTTTGCTTTGCATAAATATTTATTTTTTTTGCTTTGCATAAATTTTTTTTTTACTTTGCATAAATTTTTATTTTTTTCACTTTGCATAATTTTTTTTTATTTTGCATAAATTTTTTATTTTACTTTGCATAAATGTTTGTTTTTTACTTTGCATAAATGTTTATTTTTTTACTTTACATAAATTTTTATTTTTTTTACTTTGCATAAATTTTTTTTTTACTTTGCATAAATTTTTATTTTTTTACTTTGCATAAATTTTTATTTTTTTACTTTGCATAAATTTTTATTTTTTTTTTACTTTGCATAAATTTTTATTTTTTTTTACTTTGCATAAATTTTTATTTTTTTTTACTTTGCATAAATTTTTATTTTTTTTACTTTGCATAAATTTTATTTTTTTTACTTTGCATAAATTTTATTTTTTTTACTTTGCATAAATTTTATTTTTTTTACTTTGCATAAATTTTATTTTTTTTACTTTGCATAAATTTTATTTTTTTTTTACTTTGCATAAATTTTTTTTTACTTTGCATAAATTTTTTTTTTACTTTGCATTAATTTTTTTTTTACTTTGCATTAATTTTTTTTTTACTTTGCATAAATTTTTTTTTTACTTTGCATAAATTTTTATTTTTTTTTACTTTGCATAAATTTTTATTTTTTTTTACTTTGCATTAATTTTATTTTTTTTACTTTGCATAAATTTTATTTTTTTTACTTTGCATAAATTTTTTTTTACTTTGCATAAATTTTTTTTTACTTTGCATAAATTTTTTTTTTTTTACTTTGCATAAATTTTTTTTTTTTACTTTGCATAAATTTTATTTTTTTTACTTTGCATTAATTTTATTTTTTTTACTTTGCATAAATTTTATTTTTTTTACTTTGCATAAATTTCTTTTTACTTTGCATAAATTTTTTTTTACTTTGCATAAATTTTTTTTTTTTTACTTTGCATAAATTTTTTTTTTTTTACTTTGCATAAATTTTATTTTTTTTACTTTGCATAAATTTTATTTTTTTTACTTTGCATAAATTTTATTTTTACTTTGCATAAATTATGTTTTTCACTTTGCATAAATTTTTTTTCACTTTGCATAAAAAATTTTTTTTTCTCTTTGCACACATTTTTTTTTCTTTTTTGCTTATTGTTTTATTGTCCTGTTATTGAATTGTTGGGTTCTTTTTTAATTTAACTTTGATGCAGAGGTTTCTATGAGCTTTTTCCCAGAAGTTAATGTACGGAAGATGGCCGAGGCAGCTGAAAATAGAAAGCAACGGAAAGGCGAAAACCATTACCAGGAACAGATAACTTTTTTCATGTTTTAATAAAGGGAAATCTTGATGGATTTTTTATATATTGTGCGTCTCGTTTATTTGGATTTTTATGAAGGCTGACAGCCATGCAGAAAAAAAAGCAGATAGATAAAGTTTAAAAAAAAACAAACAAAACAAAGGCAGTATTTAGTTATGAATTCAATTATTTTAAGTCATAATTTTTTATTTTTTTAAGGAAATAGCTCCATCAAAGCATTAAGTCATTTGATGTAAGGGATGAAAAAAATATATATATAAAATACCACTTTAGGTTAAAAAATAAATAAATAATTCGCAATAAGTGTTATTTGGATTTTTACGAAGGCTGACAGCCATGCAGAAGAAACCGGGACAGAGATAAAAATGATGGCGCTGTTTTACGGTTTGTCACTGCAAACAAAGGGAGACAACTATCGTTGATTAAAAAAAAACAAACTCTTTTTTTTTTTTTCATCTCTAAATTTAGGACGCTATATTTTTTTATTATATCCAAATTTTTTTTTTATATATATAATAAAAAAAATATAGCGTCCTAAATTTAGACCATCTCTAAATTTAGGACGCTATATTTTTTTTATTATATCCAAATATAAAAACAAAAAAAACTTTTTTTTTTTCCTCTAAATTTAGGACGCTATATTTTTTATTATATCCAAACAGAAAAAATAAATTTTTTTTCATCTAAATTTAGGACGCTATATTTTTTTAATTATATCCAAACATAAAAAAAAAAAAAAAAGCTGCAACGATTTTTATACGATGTCAAGAACAATGTGAAACAATATTTTCATGAGAGGAAAACATTTTTAAAAAAAAAGCCGGGGCCAAATTTTTTTTTTTTTTTTTTTTTTTTTTTTTTTAACGTTATTAACTTTGTTTACAATTCCTCTACAATTATCGCATTGTTTTAAAAAAAAAAAGAAAGAAAAAAAGGACCGCATCTTTAAAAGGCTATTTTTGTACAATTATTTTTTTTTTTTTTAAAAAAGTCTTTACTTGTTAGGGTTTGGGTTCCTTGATAGAGGTGCTGGTATGTATTAGAGAGGTTTGAAGCCAAAACAATGCATTATGCCAAAATAAACAGATGTTTATTTTGTTTGAAATTTATAAATATATCTCGAAGATACAGTTCATCATTAGTATGTCTCTTTTTTTTTTGCCATGTTGTAAAGATTACTGTAAAATTGACACATGTCAAAATGGAGTGTATTCTATGCTCTACCAACATTGCAAAGAAAGAAAGAAAAGCATACTCAAGATGAAGTATATCTTTGAAATATATTTATAAATTTCAAACAAAATAAATGTCTGTTTATCTCTATATAAATAAAATGAACTCATTTTTTTCCCCCAGTCTGATTTTGACCTTAATATGATTAAAAATCAAGATATTTCATGCAAATATAATATGCACAAACGGCAGAATAATATCTGAGGTGTGTTATAGGCTTATTATTTCTCAAATTCCTCGATAATCTTAGATTTCTATACTTTTTCTGCTGAGAAGTCACGGCCAAAATCGGTTAAGATCAATGGAAGTGGTAAAATATTTTCTCTCTTATAAATTCCTCCTCCCCCTGCCACCACTTAACACCGTTTGGGGATCGTTCACAAGGAACAGTTGAGAAGAGAACACCGGTTTGGCTTCGTAGTTCTTTCATGTGAAGTTATTTAAAATCACTAAACTAAGCTGCAGTGCTCTGTGGCGTAGTGGTTAGCGTGCTGGACAATTCACATTATATTTTCACGTTCGTGCCGACCTACCGTAGTCGTTTTTTTTTTTTTTTTTTTTTTTTCTCTCTCCCCTAAACAACTGGAATGGACTTTTCTTGGTGGCCGAACTGTTAACGTTGCAGATGTTTTTTTTTTTTTTTTTTTTTTTTTTTTTTCACACTTTATTTTCCTACTTTTACTCATGACTCCGGGTTTGATCCTTCCTACTTACCTACCATAACATTTTTTAAAACTCCCCCTCCCCGTCCCGGAAACAAACACTCGGGCAACGCCGGGTACCCCCGCTAGTTTTGTAATAATGCTTTGTTTTGGCTTAAAACATATCTAATACGTAATTATTTTATTCAAAGTTTTTCATCTTTAAAAGTTTCATCTTTTGTATCTTTTAAAAGGTTATTTTCAAGACGATTTTTTTTTTTTTTAAATACTTGTAAGGGTTTGTGTTCGAAGCCAAAACAGCGCATTATTACAAAATAAGCAGATATTTATTTTGTTTGAAATTTATAATTTTTATTTCAAAGTAAAACTTCATCTTCAGTATGCCTTTTCTTTTTTTTTTTTTTTTTTTTTTTTTCCCATGATGGTGTTGGAACAAAGAATCGGTAGAAGTCCGTATGTCATTTTTACGGTTGTCTTTTCAAATGTCAGAACACGCAGAATTCACGCTAGGGTTCGTGTTTATTGATAGAAGCGCTGGTTGAGTTTGAATAAAATCAATATGTATTAGAGAGGTTTGAAGCCAAAGCAACGCATTATTACAAAATAATCAGATATTTATTTTATTTAAATTTATATTGAAATTCATAAATATATTTGGAAGATACAGTATGTTTTTTCTTTTCTTTTTTTTTTTTTTTAATTTTCTTCTTGCCATGTTGTTGAAAAGACTACAGTAAAAAAACAAGACTTCTAATTTTATGCTCACCTAGATATACATTAATATTTCACATTAATATCGAGATACGAATTATCAATATTTCACATTAAAATCCAGATATAAATAAGCAATATTTCACCTTATCAATATATCACATTAACAATGTAGACATACCTTATCAATATATCACATTAACAATGTAGACATACCTTATCAATATATCACATTAACAATGTAGACATACCTTATCAATATATCACATTAACAATGTAGACATACCTTATCAATATATCACATTAACAATGTAGACATACCTTATCAATATATCACATTAACAATGTAGACATACCTTATCAATATATCACATTAACCATGTAGACATACCTTATCAATATATCACATTAACCATGTAGACATACCTTATCAATATATCACATTAACCATGTAGACATACCTTATCAATATATCACATTAACAATGTAGACATACCTTATCAATATATCACATTAACAATGTAGACATACCTTATCAATATATCACATTAACAATGTAGACATACCTTATCAATATATCACATTAACAATGTAGACATACCTTATCAATATATCACATTAACAATGTAGACATACCTTATCAATATATCACATTAACAATGTAGACATACCTTATCAATATATCACATTAACAATGTAGACATACCTTATCAATATATCACATTAACAATGTAGACATACCTTATCAATATATCACATTAACAATGTAGACATACCTTATCAATATATCACATTAACAATGTAGACATACCTTATCAATATATCACATTAACAATGTAGACATACCTTATCAATATATCACATTAACAATGTAGACATACCTTATCAATATATCACATTAACAATGTAGACATACCTTATCAATATATCACATTAACAATGTAAACATACCTTATCAATATATCACATGAACATTTTGATACAAACTATCAATACTTCACATAAAATCTGTAATTATCACTATTTCATGTTAAAATGTAGATATAAACTATCATTATTTGACATAAATCTAGATACAAATTATCAATATTTCACATTAAATTATAGACATAAATTATAAGTATTTCACATACAAATCAAGACATAATTAATGTTTGTTTATTTTGTAATAATGCGTTGTTTTGGCTTCAAACATACCTAATACGTAATACACCTGGGGGGGATGAAAGAATAGAAAACACACTAGGAACGATCGACGGAACACAATAAATTATACACTGGGGTCTGTGTTCCGTGATAGAGGCACTGTTTGAGTTTGAATAAAATAATATACGTATTAGATACGTTTGAAGCCAAAACAACGCATTATTACAAATTATGTAAATATATCTCGAAGATACACGTCATCGTTAGTATCTCTTTCTTTTTGCCGTGTGGTTTTGGGGGCATAGTCAATAGAAGTCCATTTGTTGTTGTTGTTTTTTAGAAAACACACTAGAAACGATCGACGGAACACAATAAATTATACACTGGGGTCTGTGTTCCGTGATAGAGGCACTGTTTGAGTTTGAATAAAATAATATACGTATTAGATACGTTTGAAGCCAAAACAACGCATTATTACAAATTATGTAAATATATCTCGAAGATACACGTCATCGTTAGTATCTCTTTCTTTTTGCCGTGTGGTTTTGGGGGCATAGTCAATAGAAGTCCATTTGTTGTTGTTGTTTTTTTGACTTCTAGTAACTCTATGCTCCAACAACAACCTGGCAAAAAATAGAAAGAAAGACATACTGATGATGGAGTGTATCTTCGAAATCTATAAATATAAAAACGAAAATGTATGTATGTATGCGTGTTCGTCTTTTCTGTATGTCAACAAAAGGCTTTTTTCAGAGGAGCGGTCGGTCGGTTCACAACTTTTAAAAAACTTTTTATAAACTTTTTATATCGCGTATAAATCGTAATATATCAGGGTTAACAACAAAGCTCGCCTGTCTATTTAATTTGCTCGACTTTGGGAAGATAAATATTCAACATTTGTTGCTCGCCGCATGTGGGTTAGTCTTTTTCCTATAACATCTTGGGAAGCGTTGCCGCAGTAAATGAAATACTATCCGGCAGTCAAACTCGACCTCATTAACTCATTAAAACGTGCACTTGCCAAATCCAAGTAATTAAATAAATTCAAATGTGTTTCCGTTAGTATCTCGCGGTGGGACAATGGTTAACGTCGCACTTTTTTTTTTTTTTTCACACTTTAATTTACAACTTTGCCTCAACGGTTCGGATTCCATCCTCATACTTACCTACCAAAACTTTTTTTTCTAACAGCCCCCCCCCCAACCCCGGAGTTTCCACACACATCTCCAAATACCCGGGCAACGCCGGGTACCCCTCGCTAGTATATTTATAAATTTCAAACAAAATAAATGTTTATTTGGTAATATTGCGTTGTTTGGTCGTCAAACGTATCTAATACGTATTTTTTTTTTTTAAAAGACTATTTTTTAAGATTATTTTTTGGAAAGACTTAACATAACATTTACTTTTCGAATAAAAAAAAAAAATTGCTGCTGTTTTTTTTAATGTTTTCATCTAATGCAAATATTGTCGGTTTTAGCATCGCAAATTATGATATGAAAACACAAACGATTCTCCTAAAAGTCGCGTAAAAACTCCATTTTGTAGTATTGATCATAACTTTGTTGCATTAAAAAAAAAAAAAAAATCGTCACAGCTTTCTTTAATGTTTTAATTTAATAAAAAATATCGTATCCTAAATTATGAGAGGAAAAAAAAAAATGAACAAATCTTTAAGTAAACAAGAGTTGCCTCCCTTACGGTTTGTGTTCCTTGAGAGAAGCGCTGGTTGAGTTTGAATAAAATATGTATTAGATATGTTTGAAGCCAAAACAACGCATTATTACTAATTATTATATTTATTTTGTTCGAAATTTATAAATATATTTCGAAGATACATGTCATCATCAGTATGTGGTTTTTTTTTTTTTTTTTTTTTAGTAAGAATCTTTGGGTTTGTATTACTGTACACAGATTCGAAAAAGTTGTCAAAAAACAAATATATAACAAATAAATGTTATCAAAAGAAAGATAAGTTACTTTTCTACCAAACTGGATATATTTTTCGTGTTTTTATTCAATGTAACATGTTTATTCAGCACGAAAAACATGCAGTGTTTACCAATGTATTGGAAAATACGAAATGGCGCCGACTGTCTTTTTAACACGGTAAGTTTGGGAAAAGATGTTATAAATAATAAACTAGACAAAATACTATTAAAAAAACAACCGAATATATGTCAACTTATGTCACGGTAACATATATTGAGCGAATTTCTAACAGTATTTTGTCTAGTTTATTATTTATAATACCTTTTCCCAAACTTACCCTCTCCGAGAGAGAGTCGGCCGCCATTTGGAATTTTCCAATACATCGGTAAACACTGCATGCTTTTCGAGCTGAATAAACATGTTACATTGAATAAAAACACAAAAAACATATCCAGTTAGGTAGAAAAGTAACATCTTGCCTTTGATAACATTTATTTGTTATATATTTGTTGTTTTGACAACTTTTTCGAATCTGTGTACAGTAATACAAACCCGAATCTTTTAGTAAACAAGAGTTGTCTCCCTCTACACAGTGACAAACTTTAAAATAGCGGCTAAGTTTGAACAAAAAACAAATCTAATACGTATTTAATTTATAATTGAATAAATAATATAATTATGAATAAATATTTAATGTACAATGAATGGTTGCTTTTATTCGTGTCTACGAGATGAATATAAAGATAATTTTATTATCAATGAAATTCTAGTTTCTGATTGGTTGGTAGCAGAACGTGAATTAATTTGATTCTTCAGTTCCTAGCAGCATCGTTTATAAATAGAATCGCCCGACTGTGTGGGATCGTACCTCATTATAGTAAAAAATATATTGTAACACAATACGAATTTTAAACAAAATAAATATCTGTTTATTTTGTAATAATGCGTTGTTTTGGCTTCAAGCGTATCTAATACATATTAATTTTATAATTGAATAAATATTAGAATAATTATGAATAAATATTTAATGTACAATGAATGGTGTGTGGAAGTGTTGCTTTTATTCATGTCTATGATATGAAAACAGAAACGATTCTCTTTATAGTCGCGTAAAAATTCCATTTTAATCATAACTTTGTTGCTTTAAAAAAAAAAAAAAAATCGTCACAGCTTTCTTTAATGTTTTGATTTAATAAAAAATATCGTATCCTAAATTATGAGAGGAAAAAAAAATAAACGAATCTTTTAGTAAACAAGAGTTGTCTCCCTCAGCACAGTAACAAACTGTAAAATAGCGGCTAAGTTTGAACAAAATCTAATCGAATACATATTGTTAGAAATATATTTTTTTTTTTTCACACTTTAATTTACAACTTTGCCTCAACGGTTCGGGTTCCATCCTCATACTTACCTACCAAAACATTTTTTTACCCCCCCCCCCAACCCCGGAGTTTCCACACACACCACCAAACACCCGGGCAACGCTGGGTACCCCTCACTAGTATATTTATAAATTTCAAACAAAATAAATGTTTATTTTGTAATATTGCGTTTTGTTGTCAAACGTATCTAATACATATTTATTTTTTTTTAAAAGACTATTTTTTAAGATTATTTTTTTGAAAGACTTAACATGACATTAATTTTTCAAATAAAAAAAAATTGCTGCAGCTTTTTATAATGTTTTCATCTAATGCAAATATTGTTGGTTTTAGCATCGCAAATTATTATATAAAACACAAACGATTCTCCTGAAAGTCGCGTAAAAACTCAATTTTGTAGTATTGATCATAACTTTGTTGCATTAAAAAAAAAAAAAATCGTCACAGCTTTCTTTAATGTTTTAATTTAATAAAAAATATCGTATCCTAAATTATGAGAGGAAAAAAAAAAATGAACAAATCTTTTAGTAAACAAGAGTTGCCTCCCTTACGGTTTGTGTTCCGTGAGAGAAGCGCTGGTTGAGTTTGAATAAAATATGTATTAGATATGTTTGAAGCCAAAACAACACATTATTACTAATTATTATATTTATTTTGTTCGAAATTTATAAATATATTTCGAAGATACATGTCATCATCAGTATGTGTTTTTTTTTTGTTTTTTTTTTTTTTGCCATGTTTTTCTTTTTCTTTTCCTTTTTCTTTCTTTTTTTTCGCCATGTTTTTCTTTTTCTTTTCCTTTTTCTTTCTTTTTTTTGCCATGTTTTTCTTCTTTTTTTTCTTTTTTTTTTTGCCATGTTTTTCTTTTTCTTTTCCTTTTTCTTTCTTTTTTTTGCCATGTTTTTCTTCTTTTTTTTCTTTTTTTTCGCCATGTTTTTCTTTTCCTTTTTCTTTCTTTTTTTTTTCGCCATGTTTTTCTTTTCTTTTTTTGCCATGTTTTTCTTTTCCTTTTTCTTTTCCTTTTTCTTTCTTTTTTTTTGCCATGTTTTTCTTTATCTTTTCCTTCTTTCTTTTTTTTGCCATGTTTTTCTTTTTTTTTTCTTTCTTTTTTTTCGCCATGTTTTTCTTTTTCTTTTTTCTTTCTTTTTTTTTGCCATGTTTTTCTTTTTCTTTTTTCTTTCTTTTTTTTTGCCATGTTTTTCTTTCTTTTTTCTTTCTTTTTTTTCGCTATGTTTTTCTTTTCCTTTATCTTTCTTTTTTTTGCCATGTTTTTCTTCTTTTTTCTTTCTTTTTTTTTGCCATGTTTTTCTTTTTCTTTTTTTTGCCATGTTTTTCTTTTCCTTTTTTTTTTTTTTTTGCCATGTTTTTCTTTTCCTTTTCCTTTTTCTTTGTCATGTTTTTCTTTTCTTTTCCTTTTTCTTTCTTTTTTTTTTGCCATGTTTTTGGGGCATAATCAGTAGAAGTCCGTTTGTTTTGTATTTTTTAATTTTTTTTTTTTTTTTTTTTTGACTTCCAGTAACTCTATGCTCCCACAGCAACCTGGCAAAAAATAGAAAGAAAGACATACTGATGATAAAGTGTATCTTTGAAATGTATATAAAAGCGAAAATGTATGTATGTTCGCTTTTTGTGTACGTCTTTCAAAGGCTTTTTTCGGGCGGATTCTTGAGGCCGTCGCTCATTTTTAAAACTTTTTATATCACATCTAAATGATAATATCTACGACTTAAAGTCTCCAACTGCTTATATCCCTCTGCACAGTGACAAACTGTAAAATAGCGGCTAAGTTTGAACAAAAACTAAAGCAGCATTCTATTTTGTTAGCACTTAAGTTATATATTGATTGGGTAATCCGCATAGCTGAATAGATAAAGGGGTCAGCCATGTTCTTGTATAAATTTCTTTATGGGTCCAGCGAAAATATTTTAAAGTCTGGTGGAAGTCTTATTAGAAATCTATATTATTATTACTGGGGTGAGGTGTTGTAAAAATATTTTCGCTGGACCCATAAAGAAATTTACACAAGAACATGCCCCGCCCGGACATCTAATCAGCTATGGAGAATGTTACCTAACTGGTTTAAAGAACGTTCACCATGGATTTTACCACGCAATCTGGATCTACAATTTTCATATCCTTTTCTTCAAATCCTCTTGCTAATTAATTATTTGACTTTCCATGTCTCACTGACAGGGTGCATACCTATATAAATATTTGCTAATATTTTCTCTCCTCTGATGAGATGGTAGACATCGAAACCCTATAGGTTAAGGAGATTAATTTTCCAAAGTATTCTTTGTCTTGCTTAGAATAATAAAAATTCTTTGATATGAAATTCATTTCAATGAGAGTTTTTTGAAATTCATTGAATTACAATTTAATATATATATATATATATATATATATAATTTAAAGGAGATTAGAACAATAGTCTAAAGAGCTGAGTGTATTTCAATGTAACAGTGAAATTACTAGTTTAATTAAAATACAGGAAAGAGAAAGTGCTCGTTGTAATTTAGATATATAATAAGCTCGATAGGTAAATATCCTAGAGCTAATTCAATATTAAGTAATGTGATTGATAATTTAAAATTTAAAAATCAAATTATAATTAAATTAAAAATCCGTTTCATAAGAAGGAACAACAACAAAATCAATTATCTGTACGATCGATTCATTGAATTACAATTTTATATATTTGCTCTATCTTGCATATCGAGCAATTCTTGTTTAGATGGGATAACTTATAGAATATTACTGCCAGTCATATTTTGTAAACCTTACAATCTCACGTTTCCATAACTCATTGTTAAATAAAAACTATTCTGAAGTATGTATATATATATATATATATATATATCACATGTACAGTTTAATCAAGAATTTCAAAAAACTCTCATTGAAATGAGTTTCATATCAAAGAATTTTTATTATTCTAAGCAAAACAAAGAATGCTTTAGAAAATTAATCTCCTTAACCTATAGGGTTTCGATGTCTACCATCTCATCAGAGGAGAGAAAATATTGGCAAATATTTATAAAGGTATGCACCCTATTTGTACCTATTTACTATGCCTCCCCACGGGACAGAGTTAGACACCAGGGTCGTTTTTTTAACGTGGAGAAAAGGTACAAAAATAAAAATTGTCTCAGTCGTGAAGGATTTCTCCTCCACCGAAAGAGAACAAGAAATGGAAGTGCAGCATCTGCCGGAACAGATGGTATTTATTTGCTCCCCCACCGAGCAAATTAGGCACAAGGCCGATTTTTAATGTGAGGAGTGAAGGGGAAATGGGGACCAACTCCCCGGGGAGTAGGGGAGTTGGATAGTGACAATTAGTATGAAGGGTTACCCGTACATTGACCAAGGTCTTATGTGGGGTTGCCCACACATATGGCCTTTGCTTGCAGTATCTGCCAGAACAGATGGTATTTATTTGCTCCCCCACCGAGCAAATTAGGCACAAGGCCAATTTTTAATGTGAGGAGTGAAGGGAGGGGGAAGGGAAAAAGGAGACTAGCTCCCGAGAGGTGGGAAATGGGAGCTGGTTAAAGGTCAGGTATGTGGGGTTGCCCCCACATCTGGTCTTTGCTTGCAGTATCTGCCGGAACAGATGGTATTTATTTGCTCCCCCACCGAGCAAATTAGGTACAAGGCCGATTTTTAATGTGAGGAGTGAAGGGAGGGGGAAGGGAAAAAGGGGACCAGCTCCCGAGAGGTGGGAAATGGGAGCTGGTTAAAGGTCAGGCATGTGGGGTTGCCCCCACATCTGGTCTTTGCTAGTCATAGCTAGTCCTAGCTAGTCATAGCTTGCAGTATCTGCCGGAACAGATGGTATTTATTTGCTCCCCCACCGAGCAAATTAGGCACAAGGCCAATTTTTAATGTGAGGAGTGAAGGGAGGGGGAAGGGAAAGGGGGGACCAGCTCCCGAGAGGTGGGAAATGGGAGCTGGTTAAAGGTCAGGCATGTGGGGTTGCCCCCACATCTGGTCTTTGCTAGTCATAGCTAGTCCTAGCTAGTCATAGCTTGCAGTATCTGCCGGAACAGATACTACACTTTGATCTTGACCAAAAGGCCAACCCTATTTGTAAGTGAGACATGGAAAGTCAAGCAAGCTGGATCTAAAAAAACTTTCATATCATTTTTCTGCGAATCCTCCTACTACAGGACTTCTGATAAATTTATTAGTTTGACTTTGACTTTCCATGTCTCACTGACTTTAGCAAATAGGGTGCATACCTTTTTATAACTTGTGCCTAATTTGCTTGGTGGGGGATCAAATAAATACCATCTGTTCTTCAGATGCTGCACTTCCATTTCTTGTTCTCTTTCGGTGGAGGAGAAATCCTTCACGACTGAGACAATTTTTATTTTTGTACCTTTTCTCCACGTTAAAAAAACGACCCTGGTGTCTAACTCTGTCCCGTGGGGAGGCATGGTAAATAGGTACAAATAGGGTGCATACCTTTATAACTATTTGCCAATATTTTCTCTCCTCTGATGAGATGGTAGACATCGAAACTCTATAGGTTAAGGAGATTAAATTTCTAAAGCATTCTTTGTTTTGCTTAGAATAATAAAAATCTTTGATATGAAACTCAAACATTTCATTTCAATGAGGGTTTTTTTAAATTCATTGAATCTCTAGAATTTTATATATATATATATATATATATATATATATAAATGGTTATTGTTTTGATTTTTTTTAAACGATAGTAATATTTATGTCTCCGCCTCGGAGAACTGGTGTTTTTCTTAGAAAGTCGCCCATTTTTTATTTGGACGTATTATTTATTTATTATTTTTAAAAACAGTAATCTACGTACACGCGTGTTTATGAGCCCTACTCCTCATCAGTGTAGCTTGACTGTTGATAGGATTCGAACCTTGGACCTTATGTACTCTTCTATGTTTCGTTTTTATCGTTCATCTTTGTAAGTGGTTTTTGTTTTGATTTTTTTTATTTTTTTTTTTAACGATAGTAATGTTTATGTCTCCGCCTCGGAGAACCGGTGTTTTTCTTAGAAAGTCGCCCATTTTTTATTTGGACGTATTTTTAAAAATTATTAATAAATAAATATGTCCAACTAAAAAATGGGCGACTTTAAAACAAAAAAAGAAAAAAATGCTGGTATTACCAAAAATGGTATGAACACTTCCAAAGAAGAAAAAAAATGGCAGTGTTACCAGAAATATGAAAAGAAAGTCAGTATTACCAGAAATGGTAAAAAAAAATAAAAAAAATGTCTGTATTACCAGAAATGGTAAAAAAAAAAAAAATGTCTGTATTACCAGAAATGGTAAAAAAAAAGAAAAAAAAATGTCTGTATTACCAGAAATGGTAAAAAAAAAAAGAAAAAAAAGTCAGTATTACCAGAAATGGAAAAAAAAATGTCAGTATTACCAGAAATGGTAAAAAAAAAGAAAAAAAAATGTCAGTATTACCAGAAATGGAAAAAAAAAAAAATATGTCAGTATTACCAGAAATGGAAAAAAAAAAAATATGTCAGTATTACCAGAAATGGTAAAAAAAAAAAAAGAAAAAAGTCAGTATTACCAGAAATAGAAAAAAAAAAAAAGTCAGTATTACCAGAAATGGAAAAAAAAAAGTCAGTATTACCAATAATGAAAAAAAAAAAATGTCAGTATTACCAATAATGAAAAAAAAAAAAATGTCAGTATGACCAGAAATGGTAAAAAAAAAAAAAAAAAAATGTAACTATTACCAAAAATGGTATCAAAACTACAAAAAAAAAAAAAAAAAAAAAGTCACTATTACACAACTGGTACCAGGAAGCAGAAGAAGAAGAAAAAAAATTCTTGCAGTCATGACTTTCGGAAGTGCCCACGAAACTCTACAACAACCAAGAAACTAGCGACTCAGTGTCAAGGCTAGGCGCCATCCTATCTGGGGAGTTCAAAGAATTTGCTAGCTGTTAGCGCTACTACTAGGCCGTGCGGTTACTGTTAACGCTGCTATTACGCTGTCCCAGTATAGAGGGTTTCTCCTCCATTAACTGCAGAACAGATACCTCACTTTGATCCCGGCCCTAAGGCCAAGAACAACAGAAAAAAGGCAAACGTCTTTAATTTGTCTTTACATAAGCAGTAATTTATTGCTACACAGTCATGAGCATGTTTTGGTGTTCTAGTATTTAGTAAGTAGAAACCTCATCAGGCAACAACGCTTCAAAAGTGTAATTCTTAATGAATACTAGAAGACCAAAACATGCTCATGACTGTGTAGCAACAAACTTCTGCTTATGTAAAAACAAATTGAAAATGTAACTTGCTCTACTTCCGTATTGAGCACTCTTGTATTAACCTCGTTATATTTCACTGGTTACCCTACCTTTAAAAAATAGCAACCTCAAATTATATATATATATATATATATATCAGGTCATGTCATATGCTACTGGTACCATGTAACCCAGTACTACCTGCCTCATTGTCGAGTCGCTGGTGACTAAACTGGTTCCCCCCACCAGACTTGCTTAGTGGGGAGGGTGGTTAGTCTCCTTGAAGGATTAAAAACAAGACCTTCCAAAGGGCTAATGAACCCTTTTTCGGGGGTCAACAGCCAACTAGCACCGTGTGTGTTTGTGTGTATGTATGTGTGTTTTTGGGGTGGCGAGGGCTCCCGTTAGCTGTGGTGAAGGCAATCTTTCTAGGAGAAGGAAAAAAAAAACAAAGTCGGAGACCAGTACCCGCATTAAGCTGGTCTACAGTTTAACTTGTTGCTGGCTATCTTGCTCTTGCTTGTTGCTGGATCTCAACATTTTGAACCAAGAGAGATTTAGAGAGATTTCGTACAAAGCTAAGACTCTGTAACATCATCTGTGTATAGATACCCTCTCAGGCATTTGTCTATTAAAATGGTCCTGTGTTGATGGAAGTCATTTTTGGGCTCATGGACTTTAAGTGTCTGAGGGAATGGCACTCGTCTGACAAGAATAAAAGATGGCATATTGGTAAAATATAAAGGTAACTGCAGCTTTTCTTTCAAATTTTCGGATTCTCACCATGTTGTATCACATTTAAATTCCTTTTGACGGATTGATTGTTGCGATTTCCTCTGATAAGTTAAGGGCATAATAGATTCACTAATTGATATAATAATTAAGTGATTGATTTTGTGCTACGAAACAGATACTGTCAAGGATTGTATAAGTCCAATGAATTAATTGCCTGTTCCGCTTGCCTGTTTCCGTCCCGACTTCAACCTGGATGTCTTCAAGTCCAACACAAACAAATTCCTGATGAACCGCCCCCTCCCCCCCAAGTAATGACACCTTATCAATTCTCCAATACTATTGCTACACTATCTCATTGCTTACTGTACACACAATAACCCTTATCCTTGAGTGGCCATTGGGCTTTGATAAGTGGTGAACTCCATTTAAAAAAAGAAAAATAAATGAAATAAATTATTAGATGGTCAACGTCATGAATTTTTGGAATATAATAATTTTGTCATTTATTCTATATATTGCTCTGTATTCACATTGAGCTTCTTATATAAGGATTGATATATAATAAGAAATATATATTTGTACAGAAATATATGTATATATATATATATATATATATGTTTAAAAACTAATAAATATTAAGAGATTAACCTTGTTGCCCGGGTGGGTGTTTGTAGGTGAAAAAATAAAAAAAAAAACAAGTGTTCACAGGCTGGCTTCAACCCGTGATAAGAAAATGTAAGAAAATGTGACATCTTACAGCTATGCCATGACGCGACATGCAAAAACGCTCACTGCCGTTTTGCCTTTTATATAGATATACTAGCATGGGTGCCCGGCGTTGCCCGGGTGTTTGGAGGTGCATGCTGAGCAACCCCCCCCCCCCAAGAAACGGTCAATTTAAAAAAAAAAAAAAAAAAAAAAACTATGACCCTTTAGCATTTATTGTTTTGGGCTCAAATCAAGTTATTAAGTTAGATCCATGTCCAAGGAACCTGTATCTAAAATTTCAAGTGTTTAGACCCAAAATTGTCGGAGGAGTTTGGTAGAGTTCTCAAGGGTCAAATCGTTGAACTTTGACCCCCCCCATAACAGCCAAATTTCTGGTCGAAAACGGATCACATAGATTTTCCCAAGTCTCAGTACCCTGTATATCAAATTTCGAGTCTGTAGACTTAAAATTGACAGTTATTGCGAAGGAAAATGTACACAGACACACACACACGGTCACTTTTATAGATATATATTGCCATTATATATATATATATAATATATATATAGTGGAGATGGTAATTAATAAAAACTGAAGAAAGTGCTCAATACTGTTGTAGAGCAAATATGCATTTTATTATTTATTACTGTATCTTTCTGTTAAGTTACATTATTGTTTCGGCTACTCGGCCGTTTTTTTGGCCGTCTGTAGCTTCCTCAGACTTTTACAGAAAACATTAGTCATGGTGAAAGTAAATTTTTGACACTTGGAGGGGGACCCTGCATGTTCGGCTTGTTTTTGTGGGAGACAAGGACTGATGACTCAGGTAAGGAAGACATTTTTTTGATATCATGAATAGACTAGTAGGATTAATTTTTTTTTATTTAAAAAATTTTTTTTTTTTTTTGGCTTCCAATTTTTATCGCTCGCGTCTCTTTTTTTTTTTCTCACTGGGTATAATCCGGTGGTTTCCGTCGTTCACTGGGCATTGCTAACCAAGACACACGGAAATACGGGCTTTAAACGGCAGAAGTACCAAATTTTTTTAAATTTTTATTGATAGATTTTTTTATTTTATTTTTATGTTTATTTTGCTCCTAATTTTTATCGCTCGTGTCTCTCTGGAGAAGTACCTAATAGTTTTTTATTTTATTTTATTTTTTTGGCTTCCAATTTTTATCGCTCGCGTCTCTTTTTTTTTTTTCTCACTGGGTATAATCCGGTGGTTTCCGTCGTTCACTGGACATTGCTAACCAAAACACACGGAAATACGGGCTTTAAACTGCAGAAGTACCTAAGTTATTTTATTTATTTTGTTGCTTCCAATTTTTATCGCTCGCGTCTTTTTTTTTTTTTTTTTTCTCACTGGGTATAATCCGGTGGTTTCCGTCGTTTGCTGGACATTGTTGACCAAGACACACGGAAATACGGGCTTTAAACTGCAGAAGTACCTAATAGTATTTTATTTTATTTATTTTGTTGCTTCCAATTTTTATCGCTCGCGTCTCTTTTTTTTTTTTTCTCACTGGGTATAATCCGGTGGTTTCCGTCGTTTGCTGGATATTGCTAACTAAGACACACGGAAATACGGGCTTTAAACTGCAGAAGTACCAATTTTTTTTTTTTTTATTATTATTGCTTGCGTCTTTTTTTCTCACTGGGTATAATCTGGTGATTTCCGTCGTTCACTGGTCATTGCTAACCAAGACACACGGAAAAACGGGCTTTAAACTGCAGAAGTACCAAATTTTTTTTATTTTTATGTTTACTTTGCTCCTAATTTTTATCGCTCGTGTCTCTCTGGAGAAGTACCTAATAGTTTTTTTATTTTATTTTATTTTATTTTTTTGGCTTCCAATTTTTATCGCTCGCGTCTCTTTTTTTTTTTTCTCACTGGGTATAATCCGGTGGTTTCCATCGTTCACTGGTCATTGCTAACCAAGACACACGGAAATACGGACTTTAAACTGCAGAAGTACCAAATAGTTTTTTTATTTTATTTTTTTGGCTTCCAATTTTTATCGCTCGCGTTTTTTTTTTTTTTTTCTCACTGGGTATAATCCGGTGGTTTCCGTCGTTCACTGGTCATTGCTAACCAAGACACACGGAAATACGGGCTTTAAACTGCAGAAGTACCTAATAGTTTTTTTATTTTATTTTATTTTATTTTATTTATTTTGTTGCTTCCAATTTTTATCGCTCGCGTCTTTTTTTTTTTTTTTCTCACTGGGTATAATCCGGTGGTTTCCGTCGTTTGCTGGACATTGCTAACCAAGACACACGGAAATACGGGCTTTAAACTGCAGAAGTACCAATTTTTTTTTTTTTTTTTTTATCGCTTGCGTCTTTTTTTCTCGCTGGGTATAATCTGGTGATTTCCGTCGTTTGCTGGGCATTGCTGACCAAGACTCACGGAAAAACGGGCTTTAAACTGTAGGAGTACTAATTTTTTTTTTTTTTTTTTTTTTTTTTTCACTAATTATTTTATTTTATTGTTTTTCCAGTGAGACAATCCGACCCTCCACGGACAGCTGTAGCAGTGGCTGTAGCAGCAGCAGCAATAGTAGTAGCAGTAGGATAACTAGGAGGAAAGAACGCTCCCCTTCAATTGGGGGGGTTATTCATACCTCGTCTGTAGCGCACCCTTCTGCTGTAAGTATTGTATATCTCCCCTTCAAAAAATATTGAAACATCTTTTTGTTACATGGAAAAGGGCTGTCTCCTAAATATATAATACCTTTGTTTTCTTGCCTTCTCCTAAATATATATATATAATCCCTTTGTTTTCTTGCCTTCTCCTAAATATATATATAATCCCTTTGTTTTCTTGCCTTCTCCTAAATATATATATAATCCCTTTGTTTTCTTGCCTTCTCCTAAATATATATATAATCCCTTTGTTTTCTTGCCTTCTCCTAAATATATATATAATCCCTTTGTTTTCTTGCCTTCTCCTAAATATATATATAATCCCTTTGTTTTCTTGCCTTCTCCTAAATATATATATAATCCCTTTGTTTTCTTGCCTTCTCCTAAATATATATATAATCCCTTTTTCTTGCCTTCTCCTAAATATATATATAATCCCTTTGTTTTCTTGCCTTCTCCTAAATATATATATATAATCCCTTTGTTTTCTTGCCTTCTCCTAAATATATATATAATCCCTTTGTTTTCTTGCCTTCTCCTAAATATATATATAATCCCTTTGTTTTCTTGCCTTCTCCTAAATATATATATAATACCTTTGTTTTCTTGCCTTCTCCTAAATATATATATAATACCTTTGTTTTCTTGCCTTCTCCTAAATATATATAGAACCCCTTTGTTTTCTTGCCTTCTCCTAAATATATATATAACCCCTTTGTTTTCTTGCCTTCTCCTAAATATATATATAATCCCTTTGTTTTCTTGCCTTCTCCTAAATATATATATAATCCCTTTGTTTTCTTGCCTTCTCCTAAATATATATATAATCCCTTTGTTTTCTTGCCTTCTCCTAAATAAATATATATAATCCCTTTGTTTTCTTGCCTTCTCCTAAATAAATATATATAATCCCTTTGTTTTCTTGCCTTCTCCTAAATAAATATATATAATCCCTTTGTTTTCTTGCCTTCTCCTAAATATATATATAATCCCTTTGTTTTCTTGCCTTCTCCTAAATATATATATAATCCCTTTGTTTTCTTGCCTTCTCCTAAATATATATATAATACCTTTGTTTTCTTGCCTTCTCCTAAATAAATATATATAATCCCTTTGTTTTCTTGCCTTCTCCTAAATAAATATATATAATCCCTTTGTTTTCTTGCCTTCTCCTAAATAAATATATATAATCCCTTCGTTTTCTTGCCTTCTCCTAAATAAATATATATAATCCCTTTGTTTTCTTGCCTTCTCGTAAATATATATATATAATCCCTTTGTTTTCTTGCCTTCTCCTAAATATATATATAATCCCTTTGTTTTCTTGCCTTCTCCTAAATATATATATAATCCCTTTGTTTTCTTGCCTTCTCCTAAATATATATATAATACCTTTGTTTTCTTGCCTTCTTCTAAATAAATATATATAATCCCTTTGTTTTCTTGCCTTCTCCTAAATAAATATATATAATCCCTTTGTTTTCTTGCCTTCTCCTAAATATATATATAATCCCTTTGTTTTCTTGCCTTCTCCTAAATAAATATATATAATCCCTTTGTTTTCTTGCCTTCTCCTAAATATATATATAATCCCTTTGTTTTCTTGCCTTCTCCTAAATATATATATGATCCCTTTGTTTTCTTGCCTTCTCCTAAATATATATATAATCCCTTTGTTTTCTTGCCTTCTCCTAAATATATATATAATCCCTTTGTTTTCTTGCCTTCTCCTAAATATATATATAATCCCTTTGTTTTCTTGCCTTCTCCTAAATATATATATAATCCCTTTGTTTTCTTGCCTTCTCCTAAATATATATATAATCCCTTTGTTTTCTTGCCTTCTCCTAAATATATATATAATCCCTTTGTTTTCTTGCCTTCTCCTAAATATATATATAATACCTTTGTTTTCTTGCCTTCTCCTAAATAAATATATATAATCCCTTTGTTTTCTTGCCTTCTCCTAAATATATATATAATCCCTTTGTTTTCTTGCCTTCTCCTAAATATATATATGATCCCTTTGTTTTCTTGCCTTCTCCTAAATATATATATAATCCCTTTGTTTTCTTGCCTTCTCCTAAATATATATATAATCCCTTTGTTTTCTTGCCTTCTCCTAAATATATATATAATCCCTTTGTTTTCTTGCCTTCTCCTAAATATATATATAATCCCTTTGTTTTCTTGCCTTCTCCTAAATATATATATAATCCCTTTGTTTTCTTGCCTTCTCCTAAATATATATATAATCCCTTTGTTTTCTTGCCTTCTCCTAAATATATATATAATCCCTTTGTTTTCTTGCCTTCTCCTAAATATATATATAATCCCTTTGTTTTCTTGCCTTCTCCTAAATATATATATAATCCCTTTGTTTTCTTGCCTTCTCCTAAATATATATATAATCCCTTTGTTTTCTTGCCTTCTCCTAAATATATATATAATCCCTTTGTTTTCTTGCCTTCTCCTAAATATATATATAATCCCTTTGTTTTCTTGCCTTCTCCTAAATATATATATAATCCCTTTGTTTTCTTGCCTTCTCCTAAATATATATATAATCCCTTTGTTTTCTTGCCTTCTCCTAAATATATATATAATCCCTTTGTTTTCTTGCCTTCTCCTAAATATATATATAATCCCTTTGTTTTCTTGCCTTCTCCTAAATATATATATATATAATCCCTTTGTTTTCTTGCCTTCTCCTAAATATATATATAATCCCTTTGTTTTCTTGCCATCTCCTAAATATATATATAATCCCTTTGTTTTCTTGCCTTCTCCTAAATATATATATAATCCCTTTGTTTTCTTGCCTTCTCCTAAATATATATATAATCCCTTTGTTTTCTTGCCTTCTCCTAAATATATATATAATCCCTTTGTTTTCTTGCCTTCTCCTAAATATATATATAATCCCTTTGTTTTCTTGCCTTCTCCTAAATATATATATAATCCCTTTGTTTTCTTGCCTTCTCCTAAATATATATATAGTCCCTTTGTTTTCTTGCCTTCTCCTAAATATATATATAGTCCCTTTGTTTTCTTGCCTTCTCCTAAATATATATATAATCCCTTTGTTTTCTTGCCTTCAGGATTGTCTCTCCACTTCCAGTTCCGGTATAAAACCGGTACTGTTTTTTTTTTTTTTTTTTTTTTTATCAACTATATGGTCTTTGATCAGAATACTGACAAAACCATCAAACTGAAAAAAAGTAAATAAATAAAGTAAAATTAATATTGTCGCTAATTAGTAAGGCTATGACAACAGCATATTCTTTTCATTGTTTTGATTCTCGAGTATATATCCGACGCAGTTAGACACAGTTAATCAATCACGAACCACATCACTCTATCTAAAACCACATAATATAATATTGGCGATGAGCTCAAATTTTTCGATATCTTCAGCTTTGTTCCTCCTTCTTCCGGTTTGCAAGACTTACTTCGTGGAACATCTGCAACTAATTGCTCAATAATCCCTTTGACAAAACGTTTTTAAACTTTGTTTTCTTGCTTTCAGGATTGTATCTCCACTTCCGGTTCCGGTATAAAACCGGTAGTTTTTTTTGTTTTGTTTTTTTATCAACTATATGGTCTTCCAATCAGAATACTGGCAAAACCATCAAACTGAAAAACAAAGAAAAGTAAAATTAATATTGTCGCTAATTAGTAAGGCTATGACAACAGCATATACTTTTCATTGTTTTGACTCTCGAGTATATATCCGGCACAGTTAATCAATCAAGAACCACATCACTCTATCTAAAACCACATAAGATATTAACTGATATACACTCGAGAGTACAAAATAATGAAAAGAATATTCTCTAATAATTAGGCACCTCCAGAATTCACCACAGAATTAAACCCCCCCCCCCATGTGTAACACGATATAACTTTATTATTTGTTAATATTATCAATATAACTTTTGGACCATTTAAAAGAAGGGCAAAGTGTTACATAGAAAAAGGGCTGTCCCCTTTCCATAAAAATATAAATAGAAAGAATATCAGATAGGTAAAAATAAGAATATCAGATAGGTAAAAATGAGATTAGGATAAGCCTAGAATCGAACCCTGTAAACAAAGTTAAGAAATGGAATGTTAGAAAGTTTAGAGTTGAAGTCGGAGAGTCGAGTCAGTCAGTTGATCCCTCGGAAGCGAAGGGAGAACATTTAGACTATGTAGATTCAAATTTGAATTCCGAATGATAAGGGGCTAAGAATATTAGATAAATGGAAATGAGATTAGGATAAGCCTAGAATCGAACCCTGTAGTCAAGGTTAAGAAATGAAAAAGAAAGAAGGGCAAAGTGTTACATAGAAAAAGGGCTGTCCCCTTTCCATAAAAATATCAGATAGGTAAAAATGAGATTAGGATAAGCCTAGAATCGAACCCTGTAAACAAAGTTAAGAAATGAAATGTTAAAAATTAAGTTTATTGTTAAATTCTTTTAGAAATCTGAATATCAAAAATGTCAGCTTTGCCTACAGGGTTCGATTCTAGGCTTATCCTAATCTCATTTCCACTTATCTAATATTCTTAGCCCCTTACCATTCGGAATTCAAATTTGGATCTACATAGTCTAAATGTTCTCCCTTCGCTTCCGAGGGATCAACTGACTGCCTCAACTCTCCGACTTTCAACTATAAACTCATCTCCTAACTAACTCACAGAAGAGATGTTGCGAGTTTGTCTCTGATGTATGGTTATTTTCATGGAAAGTGTTCGACTGAGCTTCAATCTATGGTCCCCCCCCCTCGCCAAACTTTCACAAGAAACACTCGTCTAGCTGTAAACACTATCAATAATTCCTCCCCACTCTTTATCTGTGCCTAAACCTAAACGTAGATTCCATGAACAAAGCTTCTTTCTTAGAACTGCACGCCTGTGGAATTGTCTTCCGTTTTCCTGCTTTCCGGCTGACTGCAATATGGTTGTGTTCAAGTCTAACGTAAATAAGTTCTTGATGAGCCGTTACATATAAGTTATCAAATTTACCAAATTTTCATTACTAATGATTACTATATTGTCCAATTTCTACTGTACACTCTTTAACCCTTAGCTTTGAGTGGCCTCTTGGCCTTGATAATGTGGTGATGCCTATGTAAAAAAAACCAAAAAAAAACCTCTTAGATTTCCCTTTTATCTATGAGGTCAGAAGTGTGTTTTTCAAACATGACTAATTTCATATGGCTTTCCATATGTTTGTCCAACACACTCTTGACAAACAAAAGAATCCTCAATTCTAATCTAACCTCTTTTAAACAATATAATTTCATTTGCATTGTTCATTCTTTGACTGACATTTTTAATATTCACATTTCAAAAAGAATTAACAATAGCCTTAATCTCTAACATTCCATTTCTTAACTTTGTTTACAGGGTTCGATTCTAGGCTTATCCTAATCTCATTTCCATTTATCTGATATTCTTATTTACATGGGAAGGAGACCCTTTCCATGTAACAGTCGTAATATATGCTGATTTGGTTTGTTTAGAACATACATGACTGGATCGATTAGATTGCATTGTAATTTTTTATTTTGCATTATGCAATTCCTAGCCTCCATTTTGTTCTGGTGATAATTCCAATTCTGGTCATTTTTTTATGCGACACAAAAATGCAGCTAAAAAACCCATCTGGAATGTGCATGTGTGCACACCTATGCTTCCATCGGTGTCGCCATGGCTCCATATATAACAGTATTATTATAATTATTATTATTATAATTATTATTATTATAATTATTATTATAATTATAATAATAATTATTATTATTATAATAATAATAATAATTATTATTATTATAATAATAATTATTATAATAATTATTATTATAATTATTATTATAATAATAATTATTATTATTATTATAATTATTATTATAATTATTATTATTATAATAATAATTATTATTATTATTATTATAATTATTATTATTATTATAATTATTATTATTATAATAATAATTATTATTATTATTATTATTATTATAATTATTATTATTATAATAATAATTATTATAATTATTATTATAATAATAATTATTATAATTATTATTATTATAATAATAATTATTATTATAATTATTATTATTATAATAATAATTATTATTATAATTATTATTATTATAATAATAATTATTATTATAATTATTATTATTATAATAATAATTATTATTATAATTATTATTATTATAATAATAATTATTATTATAATTATTATTATTATAATAATAATTATTATTATAATTATTATTATTATAATAATAATAATTATTATAATTATTATTATAATAATAATTATTATTATAATAATAATTATTATAATAATTATTATCATTATAATAATTATAATTATCATTATTATCATTATAATAATTATAATTATCATTATAATTATTATAAGTATCATAATTATTATAATAATTATTATCATTATAATAATTATAATTATCATTATTATCATTATAATAATTATAATTATCATTATAATTATTATAAGTATCATAATTATTATAATTATCATCATTATAATTATTATAATTATCATCATTATAATCATTATAATTATCATCATTATAATTATTATAATTATCATCATTATAATTATCATCATTATTATAATTATCATCATTATAATGATTATTAGTAGTAGTGGTAGTAATAGTATATGCTGATTTGGTTATTTAGAACATTCATGACTGGATCAATTAGGTTTCGATAAATATGCGGTTTTATTACATGTGAGAAAAATAAGACTACAGTAAAACTTTTTCTACTCCAGGCAGAGTTCCCTCCCCTTGTTTTAACCAATTTTTATTTATTTATTTTTTTTTTTTCACGAGTTTATGACAAGTTCTGCTAAATCCATTTTTATTTGATTATTGTTCACTCCCAGAAGAAATGCCTCTTTCGCTTCCAGTTCGACTATATCCATGAGGGTTTAAAACTCTGAATCTGATGAGCTGCCGGATTTGCGGCGAGGAAGACATAGCGTGTGAAAGTCACTCCAGTAAAAGACAGCGACAACCTCCTTTTGTAAATCCGAGATATTATAATCTTGCATGAACTCATTCACTTTCTGCATGTCGACGTTTTAATTGTTAAATTAGAACTCTTTTCAATTCATGCCTCGTCGTGGCAGAGCGGTAAGATTTTGGGTTCTTCCTCCCTTTCTTTTTCACCTTCGCGTTCAGGTTTTGGGTTCAAGCCTAACTGCCTACTACAACTTCATTTTTTTTCTCAATACACACCAACAAACACCTGTTGTGTTGTATCATAAAGGGGATCGTGTGTGATCAGGTAGTTGTTCTTTCTATTAAATGATATGTTCATATGCTGTTGTGTGTGTGTGGTACATGTATGTTTGAACATACCTTCTGTGTCGTGGATGTTGGTCTACCTGGAATCATCTTGTGTCTTGGAGGGAGACTGGTACCTGTTGGACGAATTGGTTTTATAGTTTATTCACCTCCAGATGTCTCGCAGAAGGATGGAAAGTGAATCTCTGGCTTGCGCGGTTTCTCTTGGTCTCATTTCTACACACGTCAGCACCCCCAGTGAGGGGGAGGAGATGACTCTTTAAGCCGTCCGTCGCCTTACAAGTCCAAATGCAATCTCCTTGATTCAGCCAACCTGATCATGTGACTCACACGCAATCCGATCAGCTGACCCTCACTTCTGGTCAACGTGTCTACAATATAATTTTACACACCTCTCTTTCTCTCGATCTATTCTCTAACACACTCCAGCTAGTCTATAATATAAATCTCACCTATGTGTTTAAATGTATGTATGTATGTATGTTTGTATGTCTTGCAAAAACTTTCAACAGAGGCGATAGATTTTTCACAAAATTGGTATCATTTCAGATGACAAATATCGAAAAATTGACCAAAAACATCAATCACTCCAAAACAAAAATTGCAGCCATACACAAAGACGCACAAACAAACACACATTTTTGCTTTTATATATAGATGAAAAGTATGAAGATCTGACAATTATTGTGTTAAATATTGCAAGAAAATTTTGTGTTAAATATTGCAAGTTTCAATTCCTCTTAATATTCTGACTTTGTTAATTCGGGTCATTTACATGGGACACAAGAATGTAGCTCAAAAATTGATCTAAAATGTGCGTGTGTGTGCACATCTTTGCTTCCATTGGCGTTGCTTTGGTTCCATCAGTAATGTCCTGCAGAAAATATTAACTGCGACTTCTATTTCTCCAGTGTGACTTCATCAGTTAAGGTTTCAAACTCTCTATCTCTGAGCTGGCGAATTTGAGGACTATCAAAGATGCGAGATTTCAATTTCTCCATCGCCTAAAAAAGAAAAAAAAAAGCCTGGCACAAGTAGGTCACACAGTTGCCATGCTTGTCTGGAGCCTTGGTTGTCTGCCTGATTAAGCCGAGCTTGATAGGCAGCCGAGGGAGGAGTATTCCGTCTCTATCCACTGGAAGGTCGCTGATGACGTTTCTGTGTGAATATAAGGTGTCTTCAATTAGTTTCGAAACTTTTTTTGTACAGGCATTTAAAATTGTCGTAGACTCTTGGAAATTCAGTATGTTATTGCTAAACATCTTATGAGGTGACTGACCAATTTTTATGATTTCACGTTCAAATGAACAGCTACAGTTGTCTGCCTGATTAAGCCGAGCTTGATAGGCAGCCGAGGGAGGAGTATTCCGTCTCTATCCACTGGAAGGTCGCTGATAACGTTTCCGCACAGCCCAGTTTTTATCTATTTATTTACTAAAATGGGTGACCAATTTGGGAAGTTCAGGTGCTGTATGTAGGAGGACGTTGTCACCGCCCTACAAAATGTTGAAAAACCTAATGTCATCATCTCCCTTAACGGGGATATACATGCGACTGGGGACCGCTTGTGAATTTCATACGCCCATGAAACTTCCTCCTTCGGAGGAGTCCGGTTAAACCCTGAATATGGTTGGTGCTGACTGCACAAAGCATAATATATATATATATATATATATATATATATATAATTTAAAGGAGATTAGAACAATAGTCTAAAGAGCTGAGTGTATTTTAATGTAACAGTGAAATTACTAGTTTAATTAAAATACAGGAAATAGATAGTGCTCGTTGTAATTTAGATATATAATAAGCTCGATAGTTAAATGTCCTAGAGCTAATTCAATAGTAAGTAATGTGATTGATAATTTAAAATTTAAAAATCAAATTTTAATTAAATTAAAAATCCGTTTCATAAGAAGGAACAACAACAAAATCAATTATCTGTACGATCGTTTCGGAAAACAATGCTTTTTATTGTGGTATACATCAAGTTATGTACAATTATTATATATAGCTTTTTGATAAGCAAGGTCTCCTCATCAGCAAATTTTGAAGGGTTTTTATTGAATTTAAAAGACACCATAAATAAACCTAGCATTAAAAGTAAGGCAGATGTATCTGAAAAATTGAAATAAAAGGTCTGGATTTAAAATTTATAAGAAAATTAATATGAGTTAGAGATAGAAATAAGTAGAGAAAAATATATATTTTTGAATTTACATAATAAATTTGCTTTAAAAATATATAGAAGATTTTGAGGTTTTATGACTTCAAACTGATCCCATTTTCGACATAATCACCCAGAATTGTCAGATCTTCATACTTCTTTTCATCTATATATAAAAGCAAAAATGTGTGTTTGTTTGTGCGTCTTTGTGTATGGCTGCAAATGGGTTTTTTTTTCTGGGAAGCGATCGGCCAGCTCGCTCATTCTTGAAACGTTTTATATAACGTGTAAATCACAATATCTACGAGTTGACAACGGGGGGGTCACCTGTCTATTTAATTTGCCCGACTTTGAAAAGCTAAATATTCCACATTTTTGGATCGCCGCGTGTTGATTTGGCTTTTTTCGTATAAAAGCGAAACTAATTTGAAACTTAACACATCGTTCGGCGCTTTAGCCGGCAACGTTTAAAAGCAATCAGCTTTGATCAATGCGGAGTTTCTCCTTATATCAGACAATTGCTATTCAATTTGGACAATCCCCTTTAAATGGGGAGCTGGTCCCCCCCATCATCTTGGGGAAGCCAATTCATGTCAGACAATTGCTATTCAATTTGGACAATACCCTTTTTATGGAGAGCTGGTTCCCCCATTACATCTTGGGAAAACAAAAAAAAAAAACAGAAAAAACTGCATCACAGTAAATAAAAAAACTGCCCTGCAGTGAAAGTTGACCTCATTAAGTACGGGCACCTGCCAATTCTTAATACTTAAATAAATTCGAACATCTTTCCGTTACTATTCTTTGCTGGCCGAAGGTTAACATCGCAAGTGTTTTTTTTTTGTTTTTTTTTCACACTTTATTTTCCAACTTCGCCTCAAGGCTTTGGGTTCGATTCTTCCTACTTACCCCCCAACGACACAAACACCAGGGCAACGATTTTTTAAGAAGTGTTATTTTGTTTTGATCTACCCAAAAGAACACACACCTTTAAACACACAGGGCTCACTCCTTCTTAAAACTTTTTATATGCTGTCTAAATGATATCTAAAAGTTACGAATGGGGGTTAGGGTTAACCCTAACCCTAACCCGAATCGGCAGTTCCCTGGCCCACGTTTAATGTATGTGTTCCATTTTACAATTGATTTTTCCCAGCACTCTAACCATTGCGCCAATCAAGCTACAATATCAGAGCTAGATCAGTTTGTCCATAGATCCCTGCATTCTATATAATGCAGGGATCTATGGACAAATTTATCTTTAGCTGACTTTGAGAACTAAATATTTTTGTTTACTAGTCAAATAGAAATGTTACTAGCCAAACCCACATGTTTTTTGGAATATGACATCTTTGTTCTGTAACGAATATTTACATAGTAACTTTTTTTTTTTGTATTTTTTTTAATAAGTGTAATTCTAAATATGCAACAAATTTTATGTTGATGCTTGAAGGTATAAACATTCCAATTTCTTTAGATGTTTTTTTAACAGCCTTTGCTAAAACTATTTTTCATTGTGCTAAGGGATCTTACATTTTAAGTGATATTCCACATCCAAACTATTTTTCATTGTGCTAAGGGATCTTACATTTTAAGTGATATTCCACATCCAAACTATTTTTCATTGTGCTAAGGGATCTTACATTTTAAGTGATATTTCACATCCAAACTATTTTTCAATGTCCTAAGGGATCTTACATTTTAAGTGATATTCCACATCCAAACTATTTTTCAATGTCCTAAGGGATCTTACATTTTAAGTGATATTCCACATCCAAACTCTTTTTCATTGTGCTAAGGGATCTTACATTTTAAGTGATATTCCACATCCAAACTCTTTTTCATTGTGCTAAGGGATCTTACATTTTAAGTGATATTCCACATCCAAACTCTTTTTCATTGTGCTAAGGGATCTTACATTTTAAGTGACATTCCACATCCAAACTATTTTTCATTGTGCTAAGGGATCTTACATTTTAAGTGATATTCCACATCCAAACTCTTTTTCATTGTGCTAAGGGATCTTACATTTTAAGTGATATTCCACATCCAAACTCTTTTTCATTGTGCTAGGGGATCTTACATTTTAAGTGATATTCCACATCCAAACTATTTTTCATTGTGCCACTGCGCCAATCAAGCTACAATATCAGAGCTCGATCAGTTTGTCCATAGATCCCTGCATTCTAAATAATGCAGGGATCTATGGACAAATTTATCTTTAGCTGACTTTGAGAACTAAATATTTCTGTTTACTAGCCAAATAGAAATGTTACTAGCCAAACCCACATGTTTTTTGGAATATGACATCTTTGTTCTGTGACGAATATTTACATAGTAACTTTTATTTAACAAATTTTATGTTGATACCTGAAGGTATAAACAGTCAAATTTAAGATATTCATAAAAAAAAATTATATTCTATGAAATTTTTATTGTCTACATAATTTAACTTTCTTCAATTTATATATTATTTTAATTAGAATTCATTTTGAGATGAGTGTTGTTTATGTTTATTTATTGTCGACTATCATTCTCATCTGTATTAGTTGTTTCACAACGTTTTGGCTAAGTATTCTTCTGACCTTTATCAGGTAGTAACCGCGACGGATAGGAACTTTGAATATCCTAACTGCATTCTCAGCAATCACTGCCATCCGTAGTTGTCGTGTATACATATATATATATATATATATATATATGGTTCAGTATGCCTGATTAAATATGTGCATATGAGCCCGTAAATTCGCCTACTTGGGGGGAGGGGCGTCGATGTGTGTAGTATGTATCTGTGTATGTGTGCATGCATAGTAGTAATATATATATATATATAGTAATATATATATATATATAGTATTCACAGACACACATATCTATCTATCTAGTAGTCATATATATATATCTATCTAGTAGTCATATATATATATCTATCTAGTAGTCATATATATATATCTATCTAGTAGTCATATATATATATATCTATCTAGTAGTCATATATATATATCTATCTAGTAGTCATATATATATATCTATCTAGTAGTCATATATATATATCTATCTAGTAGTCATATATATACAAGAATAAAAAAGCATTGAAAATGCAAAAGGATATAGGGATGGTATGCCAAAAATATACAAACAAGATAGCTATGAATGGCTAGGCACATGAAAATAGAATTGCATCCAAAGTATAGCCCTTATTTCCTCCTTATTTTTCAATAGTTTGACAGTAGTCATGTGTCTTTCTGCCAAGAGCGACAGACGTCAGTGTTAGCCGTGATCGTCTAGAGGTTAGGACCCCACGTTGTGGCCGTGCTAACTTAGGTTCGAATCCTGGTCACAGCATTGACATTTTGTACATATTTTACAGTCCAAAATCTGAAGAATTATTTGTTTTTATAACATTGTTTTTTGACGTCGTACTTGCTGATAGGTTACTCTTATAACAATTTTGATCAACTGAGATAAAGATTTCGTGGTTTCATTAACGCTGGTGGGTTACTGTTTAAAGAAAAAACCTTAACGTTCACCTCAAACATTCAGCGTCCAAGAAATATAGGCCACTGGCAAACTGGAACGTCTGTGAGCATCCGGTGTATTATTTGGAGCTGTCCCTTTTGAGAGAAGTTCCGTGTTCGAAGTGGTCTGTCTACATTGGGTATATAGTGTTTAAAACTTGTTATTACACGTAATCTTATTTAATTATGGAGTTAGCTAAAAAGCGATGGGTCACTGCACTTCTCCGTGTAAAGAGCAGTCGATTGATGCTTGAACTGTTGTCAGAGACCGTTCGTACACCGAGATACATCGTCTCAAAAGAAAGAAGACGAAAGAAGAACAATTGGCCATTTTTGTACCCTTTTTTTGCTCTCTTTTAACATTTTAATCGACGTTCTGACACTCGCTGGATTCGTAAGACACTTCTCTGTAAGAATATGTGCTTTTTAAAACTTATAAGTTGATTTTAGTTGAGATTTGGATAGTTTTGTTTTGTAAGCGTATATAGGCGTGTACGGGCCATCCCTATATAGAGAGTGCTACCGCCTCTCTGATATATATATATATATCTATCTAGTAGTCATATATATATATATATATATATATATATATATATATCTAGTAGTCATATATATATATATATATATATATATATATCTAGTAGTCATATATATATATATATATATATATATATCTCTAGTAGTCATATATATATATATATATATATATATATCTCTAGTAGTCATATATATATATATATATATATATATATATATATATATCTAGTAGTCATATATATATATATATATATATCTAGTAGTCATATATATATATATATATATATCTAGTAGTCATATATATATATATATATATATCTAGTAGTCATATATATATATATATATATATCTAGTAGTCATATATATATATATATATATCTCTAGTAGTCATATATATATATATATATATATCTAGTAGTCATATATATATATATATATATATCTAGTAGTCATATATATATATATATATATATATCTAGTAGTCATATATATATATATATATATCTAGTAGTCATATATATATATATATATATATAGTAGTCATATATATATATATATATATGACTACTAGATATATATATATATGACTACTAGATATATATATATATATATATATATGACTACTAGATATATATATATATATATATATGACTACTAGATATATATATATATATATATATGACTACTAGATATATATATATATATATATATATGACTACTAGATATATATATATATATGACTACTAGATATATATATATATATGACTACTAGATATATATATATATGACTACTAGATATATATATATATATGACTACTAGATATATATATATATATATATATGACTACTAGATATATATATATATGACTACTAGATATATATATATATATATATATGACTACTAGATATATATATATATATATGACTACTAGATATATATATATATATATATGACTACTAGATATATATATATATATATATATGACTACTAGATATATATATATATATATATATATATATATATGACTACTAGATATATATATATATATATATATATGACTACTAGATATATATATATATATATATATATGACTACTAGATATATATATATATATATATATATGACTACTAGATATATATA
>NC_136527.1:134863451-134923240 GCF_053919585.1 Euprymna scolopes
TTTATTTATTTATTTTTTATTAAATTAAATTTTATCATTTTTTATTCAATTAAATTTTATTTAAGAAGTTTTTCAGCTTATTTTTTATTTACCTAATTAAAAAAAATGCAGAAAAATCTTTGATGTACAAATTCGTCACGAAATGAAAATTTCATATTCCAAAAATCATAAATTTATCAAGATTTTTTTATTTAATTTTTATTTAAAATTTGATTTCATAAAATAAAATTTTTTTTGGACAATTTCAAGCGGTTTAATAATTTTTAGCAGCCATCCTATAGTCTGTAATCTAAGTAGTCAAATTGAGTTGGCGTTCTTTTGAATTAAAAAAAAATTGTGGTGGCTAACGGCGCTACGATTTTTAGCGATTAACAATTTCTGCCAGCCGACTTATCGTCTGTAAATCTAGGTAGTCAAATTGAGTTGCCGGCTTTTGGAATAAATAAAAGACAAAAAAATGGTGGCTCTACGGTCTTGGTAGTCATAAATTTGATTTTCTTATTTAAAAAGAACATTTAAAAATTTGCCGTGATTTTTGGAATATGTCCTCTTCGTTCCATGATATTTTTTTTTTTGTTAATTCGGTGTAAGTAAAAATAAGTTCAAGAATCCTTTTATATTTGATTTCTTGCGGTACCCATCCATGTCACTAGGTTGATGGTTGGTGATGTTTCTGCAAACGCAAAGAATTAAATACTTATACCCCAAATCTTCAAACCATAAATACAGTCACGTGTGTATACATATGTTACCATACATACAGTGTGCATTAGTTGTTTAAACTGTTTTTAAACGAACAAAAAAAATCTTTCGTGAACACATACAATATGCATCCTTTGGTTTTTTTTTCAAAAATTTGTTTTTCTTTTGATACGGAATTGTATGATGCGCCAGGTTTCCTGATCCCAAAAAAAAAATCCGGACTTTTTTTTTTTTTTTTTTTTTTTTTTTTTTTTTTTTTTCCTGGATTTTTGAAAAATTTACAAATTTTAAAATTTAAAGATTTTTTAAAATTTACAAATATTTGAAAAAAAATTTTTATTATTAATTTTTAGATTTTTTTTTTTTTTTTTTTTTTTTTTTTTTTTTTTTTTTTTTCAACAATTTGTTTTTCTTTAAATTACGAATTAGGTTTCCTGAGCAAAAAAAAAAATTCCGGATTTTTCCCTTTTTTTTTTTTTTTTTTTTTTTTTAAAGTTACAAATTTTAAAATTTCCAGATTTTTTAAAAATTTATAAACATTTGAAAAAAAGAAAAAACAATTTTTTTTTTTTTTTTTTTTTTTAATTTTTACATTTGTTTTTGGAATTTTCATTTTTTGTTTTTTTTTGTTTTTGTTTTTTTTCTTTTGATTACGGATCGTATGATGTGCCGGGTTTCCTGATTAAAAGAAATAAAAATTCTGGATTTTTTTTTTATTTCTGGATTTTTTTAAAAAATTTACAAATTTTAAAATTTCCAGATTTTTTTAAATTTACAACTATTTGAAAACAATTTTTTTTTTTTTTCAGTTTTAGATTTTTTTTAATTTTTAGATTTTTTTAAATTTTTAGATTGTTTTTTAATTTCTAGACTTTAAAAAAAACTTTAATTATTTTTTTAGTTTCTTCTTAACATTTCAAAATTTAAAAAAAAACTTTCATATTAAAAGAAAAAAAAAATTTGCAGATTTAAAAAAAAAAATTCCAGATTTTTTTCCGTTTTTTTTATTTCCAGATGCTTTTTTTAATTTCCAGAATTTTTCAAATTCAGTCCTGGAGAGTAATACTACAATAGGACTTGCTTACCCCACTTTAGAAAAAAAAAATTTGGGGGTGTTTTTACAACATGACTTTAGTTATGTAATTTTTAAAAAATTAATACTAAATAAGCACAGATGAAGATTTCTTATCAAGGCCCAGAGGCCACTCGAGGATATGACTTAATTAATGTAAAATAGTCCATGGAAAAATAACATAAACCGTTAGTATTGGTTATTTGGTAAATTGGATTACTTAAGGGACGGTGTATCAAGAATTTGTTTACATTGGACTTGGAGATCAGACGGACTAACGGACAGACGGACCCATTGAAAACATAGGTCCCTCTCTGATAAATCGGGTGACAAAAATGTTACTCCATACCTTTTGCTTAAAAATACAATAAAATGTAAACGTGTTACAGACCGACCGATGGAATGACTTGCATGCGACTAAAAATGCCAAGGGAAAGTTACAAACGTAAGTGCAGCATCTATTAAGAACAGATACTACACTTTGATTTAAGCTATGTGGCCAAGGAAAAGTTACAAACGTAAGCACAGCATGTAGTAAGAACAGATACTACACTTTGATCTTGGCCAAAAGGCCAAGAAATGGGTATTTAATTGCTCCCCCACTAAGCAAATTAAGCACAAGGCCGATTTTTAATGTGAGGAGTGAAAGGGAAATGGGGACAAACTCCCCAGGGAGTAGGGGAGCTGGATAGTGTTAATTGGTATGAAGGGTTGCCCCTACATTGACCAAGGTCTTATATGTGGTATTTGCTTGCAGTATCTGCCAGAACAGATACTATACTTTGATCTTGGCCTTTTGGCCAAGAACAGCCTCATTAACAACAGACCTTTGATCTTAACCAAAAAGGCCGAGCACAAAAGTGTTACGGACAGACCAACCGACGGAGTGACTTACAGAGTCGCTTGCATGCGACTAATAACCTTCTTAGTGACATACAATATGGTTTCCATTCTTCTAGATCTACGGCAAATGTGCTTATAGTTATATCTCATAGGAGTAACGAATCTCTTGATCAAGGCTTCTTTTCTAGGGCAATTGCTCTTGACATATCAAAGGCCTTTGATAGAGTATGGCAGAAGGGTCTACTTCACAAGATCTCCAGCTACGGTATAGCTGGAAATGTCTTCTCAATTATTAAATCATTTCTCTCTGATAGGTTCATAAGAGTAGTGGTTGATGGGCAGAAATCAGAAGCTCTCAGTATAAATGCTGGAGTCCCTCAAGGGTCAATCCTGGGCCCAAATCTCTTCCTGATCTACATTAATGATCTTCCAAATCACATCCTTATATCATTCGTAGACATTTATGCTGATGACACTACCATCTATGGTAGCACATTTTAGTGACATGCATTATGGTTTCCTTTCTGCTAGATCTACAGCAAATGTGCTTACGGTTATATCTCATAGGATTAGCGAATCTCTTGATCGAGGCTTCCTTTCTAGGGCAATTGCTCTTGACATATCAAAGGCCTTTGATAGAGCATGGCATAAAGGTCTACTCCGCAAGATCTCTAGCTACGTACAAAACGTTCAAAATTAAAAAAAAATATAATGATTTGCTATCTCAAAAGATTAGCGAATTTCTCGATGAAGGCTTCCTTTCTAAAGCAATTGCTCTGGACATATCAAGGGCCTTTGATTGGGTATGGCATGAAGGATATATTTAAGTCTTAAGAGGAGGTTTTTATCGGGTTCTTTTTGGTTGATAATCACTAGGGCTATGACAACAGCATATTCTTTTCATTGTTTGGATTCTCAGGTATGTATCCGTTGATATCTGATATGTCCATGTAGATTGATGTGGTTCTCGGTTGATTAATTGTGTCACATGGCATAAGGTACACAATGTTATGAACAGCTACAGCAGGAATTGAAATACACGCTACTAAAGCCTCATTGTCTCAGCTGGTGGATTTCAAAAGTGCAATCTGGATCGGAGGATATTTTAGGATTCTGGCGGAAAAAAAAATGGCACAGAAACGTATACTGCTTCATCTTCATGACATAAGTTAAATATTATAGAAGGTTTGGATTTGGAAAACACGTAATGAAATGTTAAGATTTTGTTCCTTAGAAGCGTTTGTTGAATTTGAATTGAATAAAATATGTATTATATACGTTTGAAGCCAAAACAACGCATTGTTAAAAAATAAGATATTTATTTTGTTTGAAATTTAAATATATTTTGAAGGAAACCTTCATCTTCAGTATGTCATCTTTTTTTTTTTTCCATGTTTTGGCTTCAAACGTATATAAATACGTATCTTATTTAATTCAAACGCAACCAGTGCTTCTAAGGAACAAAAGCTTAACGTGAATCTCAAATGACCAAACGCACCGTTACAGGACTTTAAAAAAAACTACCGTAAAAACAACAAACGGCTAATTGTCTGCTCCTACAACAACATAGAAACAAAGGACATACTCAAGATGGTTTCCTTCGAAATATATTTATTAACTTTAACAAATTTCAAACAAAATAAATATCTTATTTTTTAACAATGCGTTGTTTTGTTTTCAAACGTATATAATGTTTTAATTATTTTTACTCGTGTATATATATATATATATATATATATATGGTGACTTTAATGTCCAACACAAAAACTGGCTTGGATTCTCTACTTACACAGATGCAGCGGGCAGCACAACTAATAGCTTCACTATATCTCACTCCCTATCACAAATTGTTACGCATCACTTCTAGATCTGTTTTTGACCACAGTTCCCGATGACTGCATAATGAAGGCCCACAGCCCACTCGGGAACGTTCATCATGCAGTGATAATGGTTGAAATCGCCCTAAACTCTAGAGCCATAACTGAATAGCCAGTGCTCAAAACAATGAGATATAAAAAGGCTGACTGGGAAGCCATCAGGGAAATAATCAGAGATGCCCCATGGAGAAATATTTTTTCTCTCCCTGCTGAACAATGTGCAAACGAGACCACTGACTGGTTCAAAACTGCAATCGAAGCGCATGTTCCCATGCGGAAATTTTATAGTAAGCCCCACTCTCCCCAATGGTTTACGTCGACTTGTGCAACTGCCATTGCTCAAAAGCAGCATGCATACCGTAGGTTTAACCGACATAAGTCCAGTTCAAACAGACTGAAGTATATAGAAGCTAGAAATAACGTTAAGAAAGAAATAGCGACAGCTAAGAGAGAATTTATGGAAACCACTAAAAAGCGCACCGAAGCACAAAAACTAGGAACTCGAGACTTCTGGAAAATCTACAACAGTGTAGTAAATAATGGGCAATCAACAATTCCCCCACTAACCAACAATCACGAGGTTGTCTCAGCAACCGACAAGGCTAACATGCTTGCCAGTCGGTTTGCCTCAAACTCCACACTGGACCCTTCCAACCACCCCCTACCTGACTTTCCTATGCAGACAGACGCCACGCTAGACGATCTGAAAACCACCCCTGCTCAGGTGCATGCTATCATAAAAAACCTTGACACTTCAAAAGCATGTGGACCCGATCTTATCCCAGCTGTGCTATTAAAAAAGTGCTCAGCCGAAGTAGCTCCAGTTCTCTCCAAACTCTACAACAAATGCCTTAATGAAGCTTGCTTTCCGGGCTGTTGGAAAACTGCTTCTGTATACAAGAATTCTGGCGAAAGGACTGCCCCATCAAATTATCGCCCCATTAGCCTCCTCCCACTTTTTGCCAAAATATTTGAGACCTTAATTAACCATGCTCTAGTCCATCACCTTACAGATGCTAAACTTCTGACTGACAAACAATATGGATTTAAACAAGCCCGTTCCACAGCAGACATCCTAACTGAGATCTCTGAACATATATACCATTCACTGGACAAAGTTGGAGAGGGCAGAGCGGTAGCTCTAGATATATCTAAGGCTTTTGACAGGGTATGGCATGAGGGTCTCCTCAGAAAAATTAGATCATACGGTATCACTGGTAGAATACTTAACATAATTAAATCCTTCTTAGATAAGAGAAAAATCCAGGTTGTCCTCGACGGTCGTACATCTAAACAATATGATATAAATGCGGGGGTGCCCCAGGGTTCTATCCTTGGACCTCTATTGTTCCTGATATTCATAAATGACCTCCCCGACAAAATTGCCTCTGAGATGGGTATATATGCTAATGACACTACACTCTATGGCAGGCACGACAGGAAGATGAATGAACACATTTCTAAAGAAATGGCAGAAACACTAGAGGAAGACCTCCAATCTGTGGTGGAATGGGGACAAAAGTGGTTGGTCGCATTCAATGCTGCCAAGACTAAACTAGTTTCATTCAATAATTACAAGAAACTCTCTACCACCTATAGCAATGGCCAACGACTCTTTATCTGAGAGTACATCTTTCAAACTCCTTGGCCTAATGTTCACAGGAAACATGAGTTGGAACAATTACATTGAAGGCATTGCCAGGGCCGCTGCAAGAAAGGTGGGCTCTCTCTACCGTGCTAGAAAACTACTAACACCCGAAAGTATCCTGTACCTCTATAAGGCCACCATTCGCCCATGTACGGAGTATTGCTGTCACATCTGGGCTGGTGCATCTGCTACTAGTCTCTCGCTCCTTGACAAGGTTCAAAAGAGAGTCGCACACCTGATAGGTCCTGAACTGGCATCTAAGCTTCAGCCTCTGTCCCATTGACAAAATGTTGCATTCCTCTGCCTTTTCTACAAGAATTTTAGTGGTGAATGCTCTGACAAACTGCATACACTTGTGCTCCCACGACGTGAGCACCCTCGACAAACCCGACAGGCTGCTAAATCCCATCCACACACTGTAGAGATCCCTAGATGTAAAAGATCTTTTTACTCCAATAGTTTCTTCCCCAGAACCGCTAGACTCTGGAATTCCATTCCAGGTCCCTGCTTCCCCAACAGTACTGCCGTGCAGAAGTTCAAGTGTAACGTGAACCGACATCTTGCTGCCCAAATCCCTACATAGTACCCCAGTAGTTGTTGCCCCTGATAGTAGCCCCCTACACCAAAGTGGCAATTTACCTTGTTTGGGGTGAAAATGTAATAAAAATATATATATATATATATATATATATATATATATATACTAACAGGACCCGTGTACCAGCGTTGCCCAGTGAAAACATGCCCACTCCTGTAAAAAAAAAAAACAAACATAAAACAATTAAACTATGATTGTTAGTGGGAGCCACTGCCAACACAGTAAAATTGCAAACACTGGTGCCCGTTGCAAAAATAAATGTACCGTTCAGAAGTAAAGTTTGTATTTCTCCTCACACCACAACTCATTTTTGCAACCCCCTCTTTGTATTATTACATTAATTATTAAATTGACCACTTTTTTTTTTGCTCAACATACACTCCAAACATCCGGGCAACTATGATTGTTAGTGGGAACCACTGCCAACACAGTAAAATAGCAAACACTGGTGTCCGGTGCAAAAATAAATGTACCGTTCCGAAGTAAATAAAATAAGCTACGGTTATTAGTAGGGGGGGCACGTTGTTCAGACACGATGAAAGGATCCTATCGCATTTGGGATTTGTACACAACTGACAAACTTGTAGATGAATTAAATAAGATACATATTTTATAAACGTTTGAAGCCAAAACAACACATTGTTAAAAATAAATATCTATTTATTTTGTTTGAAATTTATGTTAAAGTCCATAAATATATTTCGAAGGAAACCTTCATTTCCAGTATGCCTTTTTTGTTTCTTTTTCTTTCCATGTTCTTGTAGGAGCAGAGAATTAGCCATTTGTTGTTTTTACGGTAGTTTTTTTTTTTTTAATCTCGGAACGGTGTGTTTGGTCATGCGAGATTCACGTTAAGATTTGGTTAGAATCGCTGGTTGAATTTGAACCACAACATGAAAAAAAAAAGACATACTTCAAACAAAATAAATATCTTATTTTTTAACAATGCGTTGTTTTGGCTTCAAACGTATATAGTGTTTTAATTGTTTTTACTCGTGTGTATATATATATATATATATATATATATATATATATGAGCAAACAGTTAATAAAATATGTTAAAAAACACTTTGAAATTAGTTAAAAACATATTTAATCTGAAAAGGAAACACTGGATAAATGGATAGTCCTTGATCCGCAGGACCCGTGTACTGGCGTTGCCCGGTGAAAACATGCCCACTCCTGTAAAAAAAGAAAAACATAAAACAATTAAGCTACGGTTGTTAGTGGGAGCCACTGCTGACACAGTAAAAACACTGGCGCCCGTTGCAAAAATAAATGTATCGTCCCGAAGTAAAAAAAAATAAAAAATAAAACTACGGTTATTAGTGGGGGCCACATTGTTCAGACATTATAGAAGGATCCTATCGCATTTGGGATTTGTACACAACGGACAAACTAGTAGATGAATCAAATAAGATACATATTTTATACGATTGAAGCCAAAACAACGTATTGTTAAAAAATAAGATATTTATTTTGTTTGAAATTTATGTTAAAGTTAATAAATATATTTCAAAGGAAACCTTCATCTTCAGTATTTTTTTTTTTTTCATGGTTGTTGTTGGTTGGTTGTTTTTGTTTTATGGCATATCAACCTTTTTCAGGTTATTTAATGCCGAATCTAGTTATTTTGAGGAACGATTTTTAATGGAGTATATTTGTTTTTTAAGTCGGATTCTATTCAACCCATAGTTGGGTCGCTAACAGGTACTACCACTTCGGGTCAGAGTGGACCTGGGAGCAATGGCAATTAAAGGGTGGCTCCAGACTCCCCAAGGCCCGCAAGGTGGGGCCTCACCATCGGATATAGTTTTAGGTCATATCCAGGACCAAGTTGTTGTTGGAGCGGAGAATTAGCCGTTTTTTATTTTTACGGTAGTATTTTTTTTTAAGTCTCGGAACAGTGTGTTTGATCATGCGAGATTCACGTTAAGATTTTGTTCCTTAGAAGCGCTGGTTGAATTTGAACCACAACACGAAAACAAAAAGATATACTGAAGATGAAGGTTTCCTTCGAAATATATTTATGAACTTTTATAACATAAATTTCAAACAAAATAAATATGTTTATTTTTTTAACAATGCGTTGTTTTGGCTTCTAACATATACAATATGTTATTGAATACAACATGACATCTTTTTGAAAAGAACAATATTCAATAGATTTTAAGGCACTCTTTGCAAGTGGATAAAAAATTACACTAAAAGATAGACCCAATAGAAATTGTCAGATAAAAAATCAAAAATCAAATCCAAAACAAAATTAATAAAAAAAAAACAAGTGAAGCTTGCATGGTCCCACGGGATTGCACAGTGCACGAGGCATAAAAAAAAATGAATAAGTTCAGCATTTGCCCCCTCCCCCATTTAGCCCCCAAAGTTCCCAGGGGGGCATCAAATCCTCGTAAAAATGAACAAACAATGCAGTTTTAGGCCTTAACATGTGTAAATTTGATTTCTGCAACCATGCAGAAACAAAAATGGCCAAGTCTATCATTTGCTCCCCCCCCACCACCACAATTTAGCCCCCAAAGTTCCCAGGGGGGGGCATCAAATCCTCGTAAAAATGAACAAACAATGCAGTTTTAGGCCTTAACATGTGTTAATTTGATTTCTGCAACCATGCAGAAACAAAAATGGCCAAGTCTATCATTTGCTCCCCCCCCCCACCACCACAATTTAGCCCCCAAAGTTCCCGGGGGGGGGCATCAAATCCTCGTAAAAATGAACAAACAATGCAGTTTTAGGCCTTAACATGTGTAAATTTGATTTCTGCAACCATGCAGAAACAAAAATGACCAAGTCTATCATTTGCTCCCCCCCCCACAATTTAGCCCCCAAAGTTCCCAGGGGGGGGGCATCAAATCCTCGTAAAAATGAACAAACAATGCAGTTTTAGGCCTTAACATGTGTAAATTTGATTTCTGCAACCATGCAGAAACAAAAAATGACCAAGTCTATCATTTGCTCCCCCCCACCACAATTTAGCCCCCAAAGTCCCAAGGGCTTAACATAATTAAAATTTGAGTTTTAAATTTGAATGCAAAACGGCTAATATACAGACATATATAGAAAATGTGGGACAAATATGGTAAAATAGTCCCCAAAATGGAGTGTTTTTATTAGCCCTAAAAGAGCCCCTATAAATGAATTTTTATGATTTCACATTCAAATGAACAGCTACAGCGGTAATTTGAATACAAGGTGTCTTCAATAAGCTTCCAAACTTTTATTGTACATGCATTTAAAATTCTCATAGATTCTTGAAAATTCACTATCTTAGTACTGTACATCTTATGAGCCTGGCAATGTAAAAAGGTCAATGTGAAATTTTATGTTCTTTCCAATAAACCGAATATGATATTTTAGACAAACGTTTTTTTTTTAAATTCACGCCCCCCCCCCCCATTTGTGTAAGTGTCACACATTTTCAAGTTTCTCTTAAAAAGTAAATAATCAATTTATGTTTAATAGTTTTATATATCACAAATTGAAGAGAAAAGGTCAATAAATAATATATTCAAATTTAAAACAAAAAAAAATCCCTTTTTTAGAAATTTACCTGTAAAGTCCGAAGTTTAAAACCTTTTTTTAAAGAAAAAAAAAACGTTTTTTTTTTTAGTTTTTTTTTTAATGAAACCTTGGTCCTTTAATTGAAAAAAAAAATTAGGGCTTGAATTACATTTTTCGAGGAGTTATAAGCTTGGAAAGATGGGGTGGAATTATTCACTATTTTCACGAAATTTCTGACACTGCTAGTACATCTTATGAGTCTAGCAATGTAAAAAAAACGATCATTCTCAATAGACAGACACAGAAAATTTTGGACAAATATTGTAAAATAGTCCAAAACATTTAGTGTTTTTTTTTAGCCCTAAAAGAGCCTCTATAAATAAATTAAAAAAAATTCATACTGGGCTTGGTACTGGAATGAACAATAACAGTAGGAATTGGAATATGAGGTGCCTTCCGTAAGTTTCCAGACTTTTTTGTACAGGCATTTAACATTCGCGTAGACTCTTGAAAATCGTAATGAAATCACGTGTTTGCTCCAGGAGGAGTTAGCTCCCTTGACCTTTTTAAAACAAACTTATCAAGTAAAATACAAAAAATAACAGAGCTGAACAAGAAAAGATAACGAAATATCAGGACCTAAAAAATGATCTAAAAACGACATGGTCTCTGAATGAAATAAACATTATACTGATTGTGATAGGAGCAACTGGTTTAATAAAAAAGAAATCTTCAGAAATACTTAGAAGCAATCCCTGGAAGGCCAAGTTGTAACGAAATACAAATAACAGCCATAAAGGGAACAGCGTCTATTCTTAAAAAAGCACTCGGATATAAATTTAAATCATAACGGAATCGAGTGTTAGCTCCAGGAGGGATTAACCCCTTGATCTCTTAAAACTTAGCGAAGTAAAATAAATTAAAAAAAGAGATACCTTAGTTGAAGTAAGTGTTCCTAAATGATGCTGGCCTTAACAGAGCAGAGAGGGAGAAAATAACAAAAGACCAACGACTTACGTACACAATGAAAATAAACTGGAATCTTAAGAAGGTTTCAATCATGCCAGCCATTACAGGAGCCACCGGGCTAATGAAAAAGAATTTCAAAAACTATCTGGCGAATATACCTGGTGAACCAAGTGCAAGAGAAATGCAAAACAATAACATCTTAAAGGGGCGATTAGAATCTTAAAAAGATCTCTCGGTTGCAGAAACTAAACTAATGGGAGAATGTTTGGCATCCGGTAGAATGCCTCATCCCCAGCAAAAACAAAGTGATAAGAAAAATTAAACAAAAAGAGAAACAGGGTCTCTGAAAGAAATAAACATTATTACAGTTGTGATAGGTTGGTTGGTTGTTTTCGTTTTACGCCATATCAACCCTTTTCGGGTTATTTAATGCTGAATCCAAAGATTTTGAAGAAAACATTTTCTTAATAGAATATATTTGTTGTTTTCACGTCGGTTTCTATTTAACCAACAGTTGAGACCCTAACAGGTACTACCACTTCGGTTCAGAGTGGACCTGGGAGCAACGGTAATTAAAGGGTGGCTCCACACTCCCCAAAGCCCGCAAGCTGGGCCTAACCACTGGATATAGTTTAAGGTCATATCCAGAACACCCATTAAAGGACTTTTACCCTCTGTAGGGGGGAGGGGCAGTCGGCGTATTCTAATGCCGCACCGACAGGGCCGGTTGTGATAGGAGCAACTGGCTTAATAAAAAAGAATCTTCATAAATACTTAGAAGTATATGGAAGACCAAACTGTAATGAAATACTGATAGCAGCCACAAATGGAACAGCGTCTATTCGTAAAAGAGCCCTCGGATATAAATTTAAGTCTTAACAGAATCAAGTGTTAGCTCCAGGAGGGATTAACCCCTTGATCTCTCCAAACTAACAAAAGAAAAAATGTACCAACATTGTTGCTTAGAAAGCCAATCTTAACATGGATAGTGGCGGCTTTATAAACTATTTTGTACTTTCAGATGCAATTCAGTTGTAAAAGTTACACTCTTCTGGCAGTTGAGGGCATTGCCAAGTTTGCTGCAAAGAAGGTGGGCTCTCTCTACCAGGCTAGAAAATTATTTTACTGGAGATTATAGGTTCAAAATACAATAAAATTTAAATCATGAGAGAATCTAATTTAAGCTCCAGGAGTTAGATCCCTTGATATTTTAAAACTTACTGAAATAAAGAAAAAAAAAGAAACCTTGTCAACGTGTATTCAATTGAAAATTTCTAAGTCCAAACAAGAGGGGATGTGGATATAGGTAGATGAGAATCCTATAGACCAATGCAAGTCAACGTGTATTCAATTGAAAATTTCTAAGTCCAAACAAGAGGGGATGTGGATATAGGTAGATCAGAATGCTATAGACCAATGCAAGTCAACGTGTATTCAATTGAAAATTTCTAAGTCCAAACAAGAGGGGATGTGGATATAGGTAGATGAGAATCCTATAGACCAATGCAAGTCAACGTGTATTCAATTGAAAATTTCTAAGTCCAAACAAGAGGGGATGTGGATATAGGTAGATGAGAATCCTATAGACCAATGCAAGTCAACGTGTATTCAATTGAAAATTTCTAAGTCCAAACAACAGGGGATGTGGATATAGGTAGATGAGAATCCTATAGACCAATGCAATTCAACGTGTATTCAATTGAAAATTTCTAAGTCCAAACAAGAGGGGATGTGGATATAGGTAGATGAGAATCCTATAGACCAATGCAAGTCAACGTGTATTCAATTGAAAATTTCTAAGTCCAAACAAGAGGGGATGTGGATATAGGTAGATGAGAATCCTATAGACCAATGCAAGTCAACGTGTATTCAATTGAAAATTTCTAAGTCCAAACAAGAGGGGATGTAGATATAGGTAGATGAGAATCCTATAGACCAATGCAAGTCAACGTGTATTCAATTGAAAATTTCTAAGTCCAAACAACAGGGGATGTAGATATAGGTAGATGAGAATCCTATAGACCAATGCAAGTCAACGTGTATTCAATTGAAAATTTCTAAGTCCAAACAAGAGGGGATGTGGATATAGGTAGATGAGAATCCTATAAACCAATGCAAGTCAACGTGTATTCAATTGAAAATTTCTAAGTCCAAACAAGAGGGGATGTGGATATAGGTAGATGAGAATCCTATAGACCAATGCAAGTCAACGTGTATTCAATTGAAAAATTCTAAGTCCAAACAACAGGGGATGTGGATATAGGTAGATGAGAATCCTATAGACCAATGCAAGTCAACGTGTATTCAATTGAAAATTTCTAAGTCCAAACAAGAGGGGATGTGGATATAGGTAGATCAGAATCCTATAGACCAATTCAAGTCAACGTGTATTCAATTGAAAATTTCTTAGTCCAAACAAGAGGGGATGTGGATATAGGTAGATGAGAATCCTATAGACCAATGCAAGTCAACGTGTATTCAATTGAAAATTTCTAAGTCCAAACAAGAAGGGATGTAGATATAGGTAGATGAGAATCCTATAGACCAATGCAAGTCAACGTGTATTCAATTGAAAATTTCTAAGTCCAAACAACAGGGGATGTGGATATAGGTAGATGAGAATCCTATAGACCAATGCAAGTCAACGTGTATTCAATTGAAAATTTCTAAGTCCAAACAAGAGGGGATGTGGATATAGGTAGATGAGAATCCTATAGACCAATTCAAGTCAACGTGTATTCAATTGAAAATTTCTAAGTCCAAACAAGAGGGGATGTGGATATAGGTAGATGAGAATCCTATAGACCAATGCAAGTCAACGTGTATTCAATTGAAAATTTCTAAGTCCAAACAAGAGGGGATGTGGATATAGGTAGATGAGAATCCTATAGACCAATGCAAGTCAACGTGTATTCAATTGAAAATTTCTAAGTCCAAACAAGAGGGGATGTGGATATAGGTAGATGAGAATCCTATAGACCAATGCAAGTCAACGTGTATTCAATTGAAAATTTCTAAGTCCAAACAAGAGGGGATGTGGATATAGGTAGATGAGAATCCTATAGACCAATGCAAGTCAACGTGTATTCAATTGAAAATTTCTAAGTCCAAACAAGAGGGGATGTAGATATAGGTAGATGAGAATCCTATAGAGCAATGCAAGTCAACGTGTATTCAATTGAAAATTTCTAAGTCCAAACAAGAGGGGATGTGGATATAGGTAGATCAGAATCCTATAGACCAATGCAAGTCAACGTGTATTCAATTGAAAATTTCTAAGTCCAAACAAGAGGGGATGTGGATATAGGTAGATCAGAATCCTATAGACCAATGCAAGTCAACGTGTATTCAATTGAAAATTTCTAAGTCCAAACAAGAGGGGATGTGGATATAGGTAGATCAGAATCCTATAGACCAATGCAAGTCAACGTGTATTCAATTGAAAATTTCTTAGTCCAAACAAGAGGGGATGTGGATATAGGTAGATCAGAATCCTATAGACCAATGCAAGTCAACGTGTATTCAATTGAAAATTTCTAAGTCCAAACAAGAGGGGATGTGGATATAGGTAGATCAGAATCCTATAGACCAATGCAAGTCAACGTGTATTCAATTGAAAATTTCTAAGTCCAAACAAGAGGGGATGTGGATATAGGTAGATGAGAGTCCTATAGACCAATGCAAGTCAACGTGTATTCAATTGAAAATTTCTAAGTCCAAACAAGAGGGGATGTGGATATAGGTAGATCAGAATCCTATAGACCAATGCAAGTCAACGTGTATTCAATTGAAAATTTCTAAGTCCAAACAAGAGGGGATGTGGATATAGGTAGATCAGAATCCTATAGACCAATGCAAGTCAACGTGTATTCAATTGAAAATTTCTAAGTCCAAACAAGAGGGGATGTGGATATAGGTAGATCAGAATCCTATAGACCAATGCAAGTCAACGTCTATTCAATTGAAAATTTCTAAGTCCAAACAAGAGGGGATGTGGATATAGGTAGATGAGAATCCTATAAACCAATGCAAGTCAACGTGTATTCAATTGAAAATTTCTAAGTCCAAACAAGAGGGGATGTGGATATAGGTAGATGAGAATCCTATAGACCAATGCAAGTCAACGTGTATTCAATTGCAAATTTCTAAGTCCAAACAAGAGGGGATGTGGATATAGGTAGATGAGAATCCTATAAACCAATGCAAGTCAACGTGTATTCAATTGAAAATTTCTAAGTCCAAACAAGAGGGGATGTGGATATAGGTAGATGAGAATCCTATAGACCAATGCAAGTCAACGTGTATTCAATTGAAAAATTCTAAGTCCAAACAACAGGGGATGTGGATATAGGTAGATGAGAATCCTATAGACCAATGCAAGTCAACGTGTATTCAATTGAAAATTTCTAAGTCCAAACAAGAGGGGATGTGGATATAGGTAGATGAGAATCCTATAGACCAATGCAAGTCAACGTGTATTCAATTGAAAAATTCTAAGTCCAAACAACAGGGGATGTGGATATAGGTAGATGAGAATCCTATAGACCAATTCAAGTCAACGTGTATTCAATTGAAAATTTCTTAGTCCAAACAAGAGGGGATGTGGATATAGGTAGATGAGAATCCTATAGACCAATGCAAGTCAACGTGTATTCAATTGAAAATTTCTAAGTCCAAACAAGAAGGGATGTAGATATAGGTAGATGAGAATCCTATAGACCAATGCAAGTCAACGTGTATTCAATTGAAAATTTCTAAGTCCAAACAACAGGGGATGTGGATATAGGTAGATGAGAATCCTATAGACCAATGCAAGTCAACGTGTATTCAATTGAAAATTTCTAAGTCCAAACAAGAGGGGATGTGGATATAGGTAGAGCAGAATCCTATAGACCAATTCAAGTCAACGTGTATTCAATTGAAAATTTCTAAGTCCAAACAAGAGGGGATGTGGATATAGGTAGATGAGAATCCTATAGACCAATGCAAGTCAACGTGTATTCAATTGAAAATTTCTAAGTCCAAACAAGAGGGGATGTGGATATAGGTAGATGAGAATCCTATAGACCAATGCAAGTCAACGTGTATTCAATTGAAAATTTCTAAGTCCAAACAAGAGGGGATGTGGATATAGGTAGATGAGAATCCTATAGACCAATGCAAGTCAACGTGTATTCAATTGAAAATTTCTAAGTCCAAACAAGAGGGGATGTGGATATAGGTAGATCAGAATCCTATAGACCAATGCAAGTCAACGTGTATTCAATTGAAAATTTCTAAGTCCAAACAAGAGGGGATGTGGATATAGGTAGATCAGAATCCTATAGACCAATGCAAGTCAACGTGTATTCAATTGAAAATTTCTAAGTCCAAACAAGAGGGGATGTGGATATAGGTAGATGAGAGTCCTATAGACCAATGCAAGTCAACGTGTATTCAATTGAAAATTTCTAAGTCCAAACAAGAGGGGATGTGGATATAGGTAGATCAGAATCCTATAGACCAATGCAAGTCAACGTGTATTCAATTGAAAATTTCTAAGTCCAAACAAGAGGGGATGTGGATATAGGTAGATCAGAATCCTATAGACCAATGCAAGTCAACGTGTATTCAATTGAAAATTTCTAAGTCCAAACAAGAGGGGATGTGGATATAGGTAGATCAGAATCCTATAGACCAATTCAAGTCAACGTGTATTCAATTGAAAATTTCTTAGTCCAAACAAGAGGGGATGTGGATATAGGTAGATGAGAATCCTATAGACCAATGCAAGTCAACGTGTATTCAATTGAAAATTTCTAAGTCCAAACAAGAAGGGATGTAGATATAGGTAGATGAGAATCCTATAGACCAATGCAAGTCAACGTGTATTCAATTGAAAATTTCTAAGTCCAAACAACAGGGGATGTGGATATAGGTAGATGAGAATCCTATAGACCAATGCAAGTCAACGTGTATTCAATTGAAAATTTCTAAGTCCAAACAAGAGGGGATGTGGATATAGGTAGATGAGAATCCTATAGACCAATGCAAGTCAACGTGTATTCAATTGAAAATTTCTAAGTCCAAACAAGAGGGGATGTGGATATAGGTAGATGAGAATCCTATAGACCAATGCAAGTCAACGTGTATTCAATTGAAAATTTCTAAGTCCAAACAAGAGGGGATATGGATATAGGTAGATCAGAATCCTATAGACCAATGCAAGTCAACGTGTATTCAATTGAAAATTTATAAGTCCAAACAAGAGGGGATGTGGATATAGGTAGATGAGAGTCCTATAGACCAATGCAAGTCAACGTGTATTCAATTGAAAATTTCTAAGTCCAAACAAGAGGGGATGTGGATATAGGTAGATCAGAATCCTATAGACCAATGCAAGTCAACGTGTATTCAATTGAAAATTTCTAAGTCCAAACAAGAGGGGATGTGGATATAGGTAGATCAGAATGCTATAGACCAATTCAAGTCAACGTGTATTCAATTGAAAATTTCTAAGTCCAAACATGAGGGGATGTGGATATAGGTAGATGAGAATCCTATAGACCAATGCAAGTCAACGTGTATTCAATTGAAAATTTCTAAGTCCAAACAAGAGGGGATGTGGATATAGGTAGATGAGAATCCTATAAACCAATGCAAGTCAACGTGTATTCAATTGAAAATTTCTAAGTCCAAACAAGAGGGGATGTGGATATAGGTAGATGAGAATCCTATAGACCAATGCAAGTCAACGTGTATTCAATTGCAAATTTCTAAGTCCAAACAAGAGGGGATGTGGATATAGGTAGATGAGAATCCTATAAACCAATGCAAGTCAACGTGTATTCAATTGAAAATTTCTAAGTCCAAACAAGAGGGGATGTGGATATAGGTAGATGAGAATCCTATAGACCAATGCAAGTCAACGTGTATTCAATTGAAAAATTCTAAGTCCAAACAACAGGGGATGTGGATATAGGTAGATGAGAATCCTATAGACCAATGCAAGTCAACGTGTATTCAATTGAAAATTTCTAAGTCCAAACAAGAGGGGATGTGGATATAGGTAGATCAGAATCCTATAGACCAATGCAAGTCAACGTGTATTCAATTGAAAAATTCTAAGTCCAAACAACAGGGGATGTGGATATAGGTAGATGAGAATCCTATAGACCAATTCAAGTCAACGTGTATTCAATTGAAAATTTCTTAGTCCAAACAAGAGGGGATGTGGATATAGGTAGATGAGAATCCTATAGACCAATGCAAGTCAACGTGTATTCAATTGAAAATTTCTAAGTCCAAACAAGAAGGGATGTAGATATAGGTAGATGAGAATCCTATAGACCAATGCAAGTCAACGTGTATTCAATTGAAAATTTCTAAGTCCAAACAACAGGGGATGTGGATATAGGTAGATGAGAATCCTATAGACCAATGCAAGTCAACGTGTATTCAATTGAAAATTTCTAAGTCCAAACAAGAGGGGATGTGGATATAGGTAGAGCAGAATCCTATAGACCAATTCAAGTCAACGTGTATTCAATTGAAAATTTCTAAGTCCAAACAAGAGGGGATGTGGATATAGGTAGATGAGAATCCTATAGACCAATGCAAGTCAACGTGTATTCAATTGAAAATTTCTAAGTCCAAACAAGAGGGGATGTGGATATAGGTAGATGAGAATCCTATAGACCAATGCAAGTCAACGTGTATTCAATTGAAAATTTCTAAGTCCAAACAAGAGGGGATGTGGATATAGGTAGATGAGAATCCTATAGACCAATGCAAGTCAACGTGTATTCAATTGAAAATTTCTAAGTCCAAACAAGAGGGGATGTGGATATAGGTAGATCAGAATCCTATAGACCAATGCAAGTCAACGTGTATTCAATTGAAAATTTCTAAGTCCAAACAAGAGGGGATGTGGATATAGGTAGATCAGAATCCTATAGACCAATGCAAGTCAACGTGTATTCAATTGAAAATTTCTAAGTCCAAACAAGAGGGGATGTGGATATAGGTAGATGAGAGTCCTATAGACCAATGCAAGTCAACGTGTATTCAATTGAAAATTTCTAAGTCCAAACAAGAGGGGATGTGGATATAGGTAGATCAGAATCCTATAGACCAATGCAAGTCAACGTGTATTCAATTGAAAATTTCTAAGTCCAAACAAGAGGGGATGTGGATATAGGTAGATCAGAATCCTATAGACCAATGCAAGTCAACGTGTATTCAATTGAAAATTTCTAAGTCCAAACAAGAGGGGATGTGGATATAGGTAGATCAGAATCCTATAGACCAATTCAAGTCAACGTGTATTCAATTGAAAATTTCTTAGTCCAAACAAGAGGGGATGTGGATATAGGTAGATGAGAATCCTATAGACCAATGCAAGTCAACGTGTATTCAATTGAAAATTTCTAAGTCCAAACAAGAAGGGATGTAGATATAGGTAGATGAGAATCCTATAGACCAATGCAAGTCAACGTGTATTCAATTGAAAATTTCTAAGTCCAAACAACAGGGGATGTGGATATAGGTAGATGAGAATCCTATAGACCAATGCAAGTCAACGTGTATTCAATTGAAAATTTCTAAGTCCAAACAAGAGGGGATGTGGATATAGGTAGATGAGAATCCTATAGACCAATGCAAGTCAACGTGTATTCAATTGAAAATTTCTAAGTCCAAACAAGAGGGGATGTGGATATAGGTAGATGAGAATCCTATAGACCAATGCAAGTCAACGTGTATTCAATTGAAAATTTCTAAGTCCAAACAAGAGGGGATATGGATATAGGTAGATCAGAATCCTATAGACCAATGCAAGTCAACGTGTATTCAATTGAAAATTTCTAAGTCCAAACAAGAGGGGATGTGGATATAGGTAGATGAGAGTCCTATAGACCAATGCAAGTCAACGTGTATTCAATTGAAAATTTCTAAGTCCAAACAAGAGGGGATGTGGATATAGGTAGATCAGAATCCTATAGACCAATGCAAGTCAACGTGTATTCAATTGAAAATTTCTAAGTCCAAACAAGAGGGGATGTGGATATAGGTAGATCAGAATGCTATAGACCAATTCAAGTCAACGTGTATTCAATTGAAAATTTCTAAGTCCAAACAAGAGGGGATGTGGATATAGGTAGATGAGAATCCTATAGACCAATGCAAGTCAACGTGTATTCAATTGAAAATTTCTAAGTCCAAACAAGAGGGGATGTGGATATAGGTAGATGAGAATCCTATAAACCAATGCAAGTCAACGTGTATTCAATTGAAAATTTCTAAGTCCAAACAAGAGGGGATGTGGATATAGGTAGATGAGAATCCTATAGACCAATGCAAGTCAACGTGTATTCAATTGCAAATTTCTAAGTCCAAACAAGAGGGGATGTGGATATAGGTAGATGAGAATCCTATAAACCAATGCAAGTCAACGTGTATTCAATTGAAAATTTCTAAGTCCAAACAAGAGGGGATGTGGATATAGGTAGATGAGAATCCTATAGACCAATGCAAGTCAACGTGTATTCAATTGAAAAATTCTAAGTCCAAACAACAGGGGATGTGGATATAGGTAGATGAGAATCCTATAGACCAATGCAAGTCAACGTGTATTCAATTGAAAATTTCTAAGTCCAAACAAGAGGGGATGTGGATATAGGTAGATCAGAATCCTATAGACCAATTCAAGTCAACGTGTATTCAATTGAAAATTTCTTAGTCCAAACAAGAGGGGATGTGGATATAGGTAGATGAGAATCCTATAGACCAATGCAAGTCAACGTGTATTCAATTGAAAATTTCTAAGTCCAAACAAGAAGGGATGTAGATATAGGTAGATGAGAATCCTATAGACCAATGCAAGTCAACGTGTATTCAATTGAAAATTTCTAAGTCCAAACAACAGGGGATGTGGATATAGGTAGATGAGAATCCTATAGACCAATGCAAGTCAACGTGTATTCAATTGAAAATTTCTAAGTCCAAACAAGAGGGGATGTGGATATAGGTAGAGCAGAATCCTATAGACCAATTCAAGTCAACGTGTATTCAATTGAAAATTTCTAAGTCCAAACAAGAGGGGATGTGGATATAGGTAGATGAGAATCCTATAGACCAATGCAAGTCAACGTGTATTCAATTGAAAATTTCTAAGTCCAAACAACAGGGGATGTGGATATAGGTAGATGAGAATCCTATAGACCAATGCAAGTCAACGTGTATTCAATTGAAAATTTCTAAGTCCAAACAAGAGGGGATGTGGATATAGGTAGATCAGAATCCTATAGACCAATGCAAGTCAACGTGTATTCAATTTAAAATTTCTAAGTCCAAACAAGAGGGGATGTGGATATAGGTAGATCAGAATCCTATAGACCAATGCAAGTCAACGTGTATTCAATTGAAAATTTCTAAGTCCAAACAAGAGGGGATGTGGATATAGGTAGATGAGAATCCTATAGACCAATGCAAGTCAACGTGTATTCAATTGAAAATTTCTAAGTCCAAACAAGAGGGGATGTGGATATAGGTAGATGAGAATCCTATAGACCAATGCAAGTCAACGTGTATTCAATTGAAAATTTCTAAGTCCAAACAACAGGGGATGTGGATATAGGTAGATGAGAATCCTATAGACCAATGCAATTCAACGTGTATTCAATTGAAAATTTCTAAGTCCAAACAAGAGGGGATGTGGATATAGGTAGATCAGAATCCTATAGACCAATGCAAGTCAACGTGTATTCAATTGAAAATTTCTAAGTCCAAACAAGAGGGGATGTGGATATAGGTAGATGAGAGTCCTATAGACCAATGCAAGTCAACGTGTATTCAATTGAAAATTTCTAAGTCCAAACAAGAGGGGATGTGGATATAGGTAGATCAGAATCCTATAGACCAATGCAAGTCAACGTGTATTCAATTGAAAATTTCTAAGTCCAAACAAGAGGGGATGTGGATATAGGTAGATCAGAATGCTATAGACCAATTCAAGTCAACGTGTATTCAATTGAAAATTTCTAAGTCCAAACAAGAGGGGATGTGGATATAGGTAGATGAGAATCCTATAGACCAATGCAAGTCAACGTGTATTCAATTGAAAATTTCTAAGTCCAAACAAGAGGGGATGTGGATATAGGTAGATGAGAATCCTATAAACCAATGCAAGTCAACGTGTATTCAATTGAAAATTTCTAAGTCCAAACAAGAGGGGATGTGGATATAGGTAGATGAGAATCCTATAGACCAATGCAAGTCAACGTGTATTCAATTGCAAATTTCTAAGTCCAAACAAGAGGGGATGTGGATATAGGTAGATGAGAATCCTATAAACCAATGCAAGTCAACGTGTATTCAATTGAAAATTTCTAAGTCCAAACAAGAGGGGATGTGGATATAGGTAGATGAGAATCCTATAGACCAATGCAAGTCAACGTGTATTCAATTGAAAAATTCTAAGTCCAAACAACAGGGGATGTGGATATAGGTAGATGAGAATCCTATAGACCAATGCAAGTCAACGTGTATTCAATTGAAAATTTCTAAGTCCAAACAAGAGGGGATGTGGATATAGGTAGATCAGAATCCTATAGACCAATTCAAGTCAACGTGTATTCAATTGAAAATTTCTTAGTCCAAACAAGAGGGGATGTGGATATAGGTAGATGAGAATCCTATAGACCAATGCAAGTCAACGTGTATTCAATTGAAAATTTCTAAGTCCAAACAAGAAGGGATGTAGATATAGGTAGATGAGAATCCTATAGACCAATGCAAGTCAACGTGTATTCAATTGAAAATTTCTAAGTCCAAACAACAGGGGATGTGGATATAGGTAGATGAGAATCCTATAGACCAATGCAAGTCAACGTGTATTCAATTGAAAATTTCTAAGTCCAAACAAGAGGGGATGTGGATATAGGTAGAGCAGAATCCTATAGACCAATTCAAGTCAACGTGTATTCAATTGAAAATTTCTAAGTCCAAACAAGAGGGGATGTGGATATAGGTAGATGAGAATCCTATAGACCAATGCAAGTCAACGTGTATTCAATTGAAAATTTTTAAGTCCAAACAACAGGGGATGTGGATATAGGTAGATGAGAATCCTATAGACCAATGCAAGTCAACGTGTATTCAATTGAAAATTTCTAAGTCCAAACAAGAGGGGATGTGGATATAGGTAGATCAGAATCCTATAGACCAATGCAAGTCAACGTGTATTCAATTTAAAATTTCTAAGTCCAAACAAGAGGGGATGTGGATATAGGTAGATCAGAATCCTATAGACCAATGCAAGTCAACGTGTATTCAATTGAAAATTTCTAAGTCCAAACAAGAGGGGATGTGGATATAGGTAGATGAGAATCCTATAGACCAATGCAAGTCAACGTGTATTCAATTGAAAATTTCTAAGTCCAAACAAGAGGGGATGTGGATATAGGTAGATGAGAATCCTATAGACCAATGCAAGTCAACGTGTATTCAATTGAAAATTTCTAAGTCATAACAACAGGGGATGTGGATATAGGTAGATGAGAATCCTATAGACCAATGCAATTCAACGTGTATTCAATTGAAAATTTCTAAGTCCAAACAAGAGGGGATGTGGATATAGGTAGATGAGAATCCTATAGACCAATGCAAGTCAACGTGTATTCAATTGAAAATTTCTAAGTCCAAACAAGAGGGGATGTGGATATAGGTAGATGAGAATCCTATAGACCAATGCAAGTCAATGTGTATTCAATTGAAAGTTTCTAAGTCCAAACAAGAGGGGATGTGGATATAGGTAGATCAGAATCCTATAGACCAATGCAAGTAAAGGTGTATTCAATTGAAAATTTCTAAGTCCAAACAAGAGGGGATGTTGATATAGGTAGATGAGAATCCTATAGACCAATGCAAGTCAACATGTATTCAATTGAAAATTTCTAAGTCCAAACAAGAGGGGATGTAGATATAGGTAGATGAGAATCCTATAGACCAATGCAAGTCAACGTGTATTCAATTGAAAATTTCTAAGTCCAAACAAGAGGGGATGTGGATATAGGTAGATCAGAATCCTATAGACCAATGCAAGTCAACGTGTATTCAATTGAAAATTTCTAAGTCCAAACAACAGGGGATGTGGATATAGGTAGATGAGAATCCTATAGACCAATGCAAGTCAACGTGTATTCAATTGAAAATTTCTAAGTCCAAACAAGAGGGGATGTGGATATAGGTAGATCAGAATCCTATAGACCAATGCAAGTCAACGTGTATTCAATTGAAAATTTCTAAGTCCAAACAACAGGGGATGTGGATATAGGTAGATGAGAATCCTATAGACCAATGCAAGTCAACGTGTATTCAATTGAAAATTTCTAAGTCCAAACAACAGGGGATGTGGATATGGGTAGATGAGAATCCTATAGACCAATGCAAGTCAACGTGTATTCAATTGAAAATTTCTAAGTCCAAACAAGAGGGGATGTGGATATAGGTAGATGAGAATCCTGTAGACCAATGCAAGTCAACGTGTATTCAATTGAAAATTTCTAAGTCCAAACAACAGGGGATGTGGATATAGGTAGATTAGAATCCTATAGACCAATGCAAGTCAACGTGTATTCAATGTAAAATTTCTAAGTCCAAACAAGAGGGGATGTGGATATTGGTAGATCAGAATGCTATAGACCAATGCAAGTCAACGTGTATTCAATTGAAAATTTCTAAGTCCAAACAACAAGGGATGTGGATATAGGTAGATGAGAATCCTATAGACCAATGCAAGTCAACGTGTATTCAATTGAAAATTTCTAAGTCCAAACAACAGGGGATGTGGATATAGGTAGATGAGAATCCTATAGACCAATGCAAGTCAACGTGTATTCAATTGAAAATTTCTAAGTCCAAACAAGAGGGGATGTGGATATAGGTAGATGAGAATCCTGTAGACCAATGCAAGTCAACGTGTATTCAATTGAAAATTTCTAAGTCCAAACAACAGGGGATGTGGATATAGGTAGATGAGAATCCTATAGACCAATGCAAGTCAACGTGTATTCAATGTAAAATTTCTAAGTCCAAACAAGAGGGGATGTGGATATAGGTAGATCAGAATGCTATAGACCAATGCAAGTCAACGTGTATTCAATTGAAAATTTCTAAGTCCAAACAACAGGGGATGTGGATATAGGTAGATGAGAATCCTATAGACCAATGCAAGTCAACGTGTATTCAATTGAAAATTTCTAAGTCCAAACAAGAGGGGATGTGGATATAGGTAGATGAGAATCCTATAGACCAATGCAAGTCAACGTGTATTCAATTGAAAATTTCTAAGTCCAAACAACAGGGGATGTGGATATAGGTAGATGAGAATCCTATAGACCAATGCAATTCAACGTGTATTCAATGTAAAATTTCTAAGTCCAAACAAGAGGGGATGTGGATATAGGTAGATGAGAATCCTATAGACCAATGCAAGTCAACGTGTATTCAATTGAAAATTTCTAAGTCCAAACAAGAGGGGATGTGGATATAGGTAGATGAGAATCCTATAGACCAATGCAAGTCAACGTGTATTCAATTGAAAATTTCTAAGTCCAAACAAGAGGGGATGTAGATATAGGTAGATGAGAATCCTATAGACCAATGCAAGTCAACGTGTATTCAATTGAAAATTTCTAAGTCCAAACAAGAGGGGATGTAGATATAGGTAGATGAGAATCCTATAGACCAATGCAAGTCAACGTGTATTCAATTGAAAATTTCTAAGTCCAAACAACAGGGGATGTAGATATAGGTAGATGAGAATCCTATAGACCAATGCAAGTCAACGTGTATTCAAATGAAAATTTCTAAGTCCAAACAACAGGGGATGTAGATATAGGTAGATGAGAATCCTATAGACCAATGCAAGTCAACGTGTATTCAAATGAAAATTTCTAAGTCCAAACAAGAGGGGATGTGGATATAGGTAGATGAGAATCCTATAGACCAATGCAAGTCAACGTGTATTCAATTGAAAATTTCTAAGTCCAAACAAGAGGGGATGTGGATATAGGTAGATCAGAATCCTATAGACCAATGCAAGTCAACGTGTATTCAATTGAAAATTTCTAAGTCCAAACAAGAGGGGATGTAGATATAGGTAGATCAGAATCCTATAGACCAATGCAAGTCAACGTGTATTCAATTGAAAATTTCTAAGTCCAAACAACAGGGGATGTGGATATGGGTAGATGAGAATCCTATAGACCAATGCAAGTCAACGTGTATTCAATTGAAAATTTCTAAGTCCAAACAAGAGGGGATGTGGATATAGGTAGATGAGAATCCTGTAGACCAATGCAAGTCAACGTGTATTCAATTGAAAATTTCTAAGTCCAAACAACAGGGGATGTGGATATAGGTAGATGAGAATCCTATAGACCAATGCAAGTCAACGTGTATTCAATGTAAAATTTCTAAGTCCAAACAAGAGGGGATGTGGATATTGGTAGATCAGAATGCTATAGACCAATGCAAGTCAACGTGTATTCAATTGAAAATTTCTAAGTCCAAACAACAAGGGATGTGGATATAGGTAGATGAGAATCCTATAGACCAATGCAAGTCAACGTGTATTCAATTGAAAATTTCTAAGTCCAAACAACAGGGGATGTGGATATAGGTAGATGAGAATCCTATAGACCAATGCAAGTCAACGTGTATTCAATTGAAAATTTCTAAGTCCAAACAAGAGGGGATGTGGATATAGGTAGATGAGAATCCTGTAGACCAATGCAAGTCAACGTGTATTCAATTGAAAATTTCTAAGTCCAAACAAGAGAGGATGTGGATATAGGTAGATGAGAATCCTATAGACCAATGCAAGTCAACGTGTATTCAATGTAAAATTTCTAAGTCCAAACAAGAGGGGATGTGGATATAGGTAGATCAGAATGCTATAGACCAATGCAAGTCAACGTGTATTCAATTGAAAATTTCTAAGTCCAAACAACAGGGGATGTGGATATAGGTAGATCAGAATCCTATAGACCAATGCAAGTCAACGTGTATTCAATTGAAAATTTCTAAGTCCAAACAAGAGGGGATGTGGATATAGGTAGATGAGAATCCTATAGACCAATGCAAGTCAACGTGTATTCAATTGAAAATTTCTAAGTCCAAACAACAGGGGATGTGGATATAGGTAAATGAGAATCCTATAGACCAATGCAATTCAACGTGTATTTAATTGAAAATTTCTAAGTCCAAACAAGAGGGGATGTGGATATAGGTAGATGAGAATCCTATAGACCAATGCAAGTCAACGTGTATTCAATTGAAAATTTCTAAGTCCAAACAAGAGGGGATGTGGATATAGGTAGATGAGAATCCTATAGACCAATGCAAGTCAACGTGTATTCAATTGAAAATTTCTAAGTCCAAACAAGAGGGGATGTAGATATAGGTAGATGAGAATCCTATAGACCAATGCAAGTCAACGTGTATTCAATTGAAAATTTCTAAGTCCAAACAAGAGGGGATGTAGATATAGGTAGATGAGAATCCTATAGACCAATGCAAGTCAACGTGTATTCAATTGAAAATTTCTAAGTCCAAACAACAGGGGATGTAGATATAGGTAGATGAGAATCCTATAGACCAATGCAAGTCAACGTGTATTCAAATGAAAATTTCTAAGTCCAAACAACAGGGGATGTAGATATAGGTAGATGAGAATCCTATAGACCAATGCAAGTCAACGTGTATTCAATTGAAAATTTCTAAGTCCAAACAAGAGGGGATGTGGATATAGGTAGATGAGAATCCTATAGACCAATGCAAGTCAACGTGTATTCAATTGAAAATTTCTAAGTCCAAACAAGAGGGGATGTGGATATAGGTAGATGAGAATCCTATAGACCAATGCAAGTCAACGTGTATTCAAATGAAAATTTCTAAGTCCAAACAAGAGGGGATGTGGATATAGGTAGATGAGAATCCTATAGACCAATGCAAGTCAACGTGTATTCAATTGAAAATTTCTAAGTCCAAACAAGAGGGGATGTGGATATAGGTAGATGAGAATCCTATAGACCAATGCAAGTCAACGTGTATTCAAATGAAAATTTCTAAGTCCAAACAAGAGGGGATGTGGATATAGGTAGATCAGAATCCTATTGACCAATGCAAGTCAACGTGTATTCAATTGAAAATTTCTAAGTCCAAACAAGAGGGGATGTGGATATAGGTAGATGAGAATCCTATAGACCAATGCAAGTCAACGTGTATTCAATTGAAAATTTCTAAGTCCAAACAAGAGGGGATGTGGATATAGGTAGATGAGAATCCTATAGACCAATGCAAGTCAACGTGTATTCAATTGAAAATTTCTAAGTCCAAACAACAGGGGATGTGGATATAGGTAGATCAGAATCCTATAGACCAATGCAAGTCAACGTGTATTCAATTAAAAATTTCTAAGTCCAAACAAGAGGGGATGTGGATATAGGTAGATTAGAATCCTATAGACCAATGCAAGTCAACGTGTATTCAATTGAAAATTTCTAAGTCCAAACAAGAGGGGATGTGGATATAGGTAGATGAGAATCCTATAGACCAATGCAAGTCAACGTGTATTCAATTGAAAATTTCTAAGTCCAAACAAGAGGGGATGTGGATATAGGTAGATCAGAATCCTATAGACCAATGCAAGTCAACGTGTATTCAATTGAAAATTTCTAAGTCCAAACAACAGGGGATGTGGATATAGGTAGATGAGAATCCTATAGACCAATGCAAGTCAACGTGTATTCAATTGAAAATTTCTAAGTCCAAACAACAGGGGATGTGGATATGGGTAGATGAGAATCCTATAGACCAATGCAAGTCAACGTGTATTCAATTGAAAATTTCTAAGTCCAAACAAGAGGGGATGTGGATATAGGTAGATGAGAATCCTGTAGACCAATGCAAGTCAACGTGTATTCAATTGAAAATTTCTAAGTCCAAACAACAAGGGATGTGGATATAGGTAGATGAGAATCCTATAGACCAATGCAAGTCAACGTGTATTCAATGTAAAATTTCTAAGTCCAAACAAGAGGGGATGTGGATATTGGTAGATCAGAATGCTATAGACCAATGCAAGTCAACGTGTATTCAATTGAAAATTTCTAAGTCCAAACAACAAGGGATGTGGATATAGGTAGATGAGAATCCTATAGACCAATGCAAGTCAACGTGTATTCAATTGAAAATTTCTAAGTCCAAACAACAGGGGATGTGGATATAGGTAGATGAGAATCCTATAGACCAATGCAAGTCAACGTGTATTCAATTGAAAATTTCTAAGTCCAAACAAGAGGGGATGTGGATATAGGTAGATGAGAATCCTGTAGACCAATGCAAGTCAACGTGTATTCAATTGAAAATTTCTAAGTCCAAACAACAGGGGATGTGGATATAGGTAGATGAGAATCCTATAGACCAATGCAAGTCAACGTGTATTCAATGTAAAATTTCTAAGTCCAAACAAGAGGGGATGTGGATATAGGTAGATCAGAATGCTATAGACCAATGCAAGTCAACGTGTATTCAATTGAAAATTTCTAAGTCCAAACAACAGGGGATGTGGATATAGGTAGATGAGAATCCTATAGACCAATGCAAGTCAACGTGTATTCAATTGAAAATTTCTAAGTCCAAACAAGAGGGGATGTGGATATAGGTAGATGAGAATCCTATAGACCAATGCAAGTCAACGTGTATTCAATTGAAAATTTCTAAGTCCAAACAACAGGGGATGTGGATATAGGTAGATGAGAATCCTATAGACCAATGCAATTCAACGTGTATTTAATTGAAAATTTCTAAGTCCAAACAAGAGGGGATGTGGATATAGGTAGATGAGAATCCTATAGACCAATGCAAGTCAACGTGTATTCAATTGAAAATTTCTAAGTCCAAACAAGAGGGGATGTGGATATAGGTAGATGAGAATCCTATAGACCAATGCAAGTCAACGTGTATTCAATTGAAAATTTCTAAGTCCAAACAAGAGGGGATGTGGATATAGGTAGATGAGAATCCTATAGACCAATGCAAGTCAACGTGTATTCAATTGAAAATTTCTAAGTCCAAACAAGAGGGGATGTAGATATAGGTAGATGAGAATCCTATAGACCAATGCAAGTCAACGTGTATTCAATTGAAAATTTCTAAGTCCAAACAAGAGGGGATGTAGATATAGGTAGATGAGAATCCTATAGACCAATGCAAGTCAACGTGTATTCAATTGAAAATTTCTAAGTCCAAACAACAGGGGATGTAGATATAGGTAGATGAGAATCCTATAGACCAATGCAAGTCAACGTGTATTCAAATGAAAATTTCTAAGTCCAAACAACAGGGGATGTAGATATAGGTAGATGAGAATCCTATAGACCAATGCAAGTCAACGTGTATTCAAATGAAAATTTCTAAGTCCAAACAAGAGGGGATGTGGATATAGGTAGATGAGAATCCTATAGACCAATGCAAGTCAACGTGTATTCAATTGAAAATTTCTAAGTCCAAACAAGAGGGGATGTGGATATAGGTAGATCAGAATCCTATAGACCAATGCAAGTCAACGTGTATTCAATTGAAAATTTCTAAGTCCAAACAAGAGGGGATGTAGATATAGGTAGATCAGAATCCTATAGACCAATGCAAGTCAACGTGTATTCAATTGAAAATTTCTAAGTCCAAACAACAGGGGATGTGGATATGGGTAGATGAGAATCCTATAGACCAATGCAAGTCAACGTGTATTCAATTGAAAATTTCTAAGTCCAAACAAGAGGGGATGTGGTTATAGGTAGATGAGAATCCTGTAGACCAATGCAAGTCAACGTGTATTCAATTGAAAATTTCTAAGTCCAAACAACAGGGGATGTGGATATAGGTAGATGAGAATCCTATAGACCAATGCAAGTCAACGTGTATTCAATGTAAAATTTCTAAGTCCAAACAAGAGGGGATGTGGATATTGGTAGATCAGAATGCTATAGACCAATGCAAGTCAACGTGTATTCAATTGAAAATTTCTAAGTCCAAACAACAAGGGATGTGGATATAGGTAGATGAGAATCCTATAGACCAATGCAAGTCAACGTGTATTCAATTGAAAATTTCTAAGTCCAAACAACAGGGGATGTGGATATAGGTAGATGAGAATCCTATAGACCAATGCAAGTCAACGTGTATTCAATTGAAAATTTCTAAGTCCAAACAACAGGGGATGTGGATATAGGTAGATGAGAATCCTATAGACCAATGCAAGTCAACGTGTATTCAATTGAAAATTTCTAAGTCCAAACAAGAGGGGATGTGGATATAGGTAGATGAGAATCCTGTAGACCAATGCAAGTCAACGTGTATTCAATTGAAAATTTCTAAGTCCAAACAACAGGGGATGTGGATATAGGTAGATGAGAATCCTATAGACCAATGCAATTCAACGTGTATTCAATGTAAAATTTCTAAGTCCAAACAAGAGGGGATGTGGATATAGGTAGATGAGAATCCTATAGACCAATGCAAGTCAACGTGTATTCAATTGAAAATTTCTAAGTCCAAACAAGAGGGGATGTGGATATAGGTAGATGAGAATCCTATAGACCAATGCAAGTCAACGTGTATTCAATTGAAAATTTCTAAGTCCAAACAAGAGGGGATGTAGATATAGGTAGATGAGAATCCTATAGACCAATGCAAGTCAACGTGTATTCAATTGAAAATTTCTAAGTCCAAACAAGAGGGGATGTAGATATAGGTAGATGAGAATCCTATAGACCAATGCAAGTCAACGTGTATTCAATTGAAAATTTCTAAGTCCAAACAACAGGGGATGTAGATATAGGTAGATGAGAATCCTATAGACCAATGCAAGTCAACGTGTATTCAAATGAAAATTTCCAAGTCCAAACAACAGGGGATGTAGATATAGGTAGATGAGAATCCTATAGACCAATGCAAGTCAACGTGTATTCAAATGAAAATTTCTAAGTCCAAACAAGAGGGGATGTGGATATAGGTAGATGAGAATCCTATAGACCAATGCAAGTCAACGTGTATTCAATTGAAAATTTCTAAGTCCAAACAAGAGGGGATGTGGATATAGGTAGATCAGAATCCTATAGACCAATGCAAGTCAACGTGTATTCAATTGAAAATTTCTAAGTCCAAACAAGAGGGGATGTAGATATAGGTAGATCAGAATCCTATAGACCAATGCAAGTCAACGTGTATTCAATTGAAAATTTCTAAGTCCAAACAACAGGGGATGTGGATATGGGTAGATGAGAATCCTATAGACCAATGCAAGTCAACGTGTATTCAATTGAAAATTTCTAAGTCCAAACAAGAGGGGATGTGGATATAGGTAGATGAGAATCCTGTAGACCAATGCAAGTCAACGTGTATTCAATTGAAAATTTCTAAGTCCAAACAACAGGGGATGTGGATATAGGTAGATGAGAATCCTATAGACCAATGCAAGTCAACGTGTATTCAATGTAAAATTTCTAAGTCCAAACAAGAGGGGATGTGGATATTGGTAGATCAGAATGCTATAGACCAATGCAAGTCAACGTGTATTCAATTGAAAATTTCTAAGTCCAAACAACAAGGGATGTGGATATAGGTAGATGAGAATCCTATAGACCAATGCAAGTCAACGTGTATTCAATTGAAAATTTCTAAGTCCAAACAACAGGGGATGTGGATATAGGTAGATGAGAATCCTATAGACCAATGCAAGTCAACGTGTATTCAATTGAAAATTTCTAAGTCCAAACAAGAGGGGATGTGGATATAGGTAGATGAGAATCCTGTAGACCAATGCAAGTCAACGTGTATTCAATTGAAAATTTCTAAGTCCAAACAAGAGAGGATGTGGATATAGGTAGATGAGAATCCTATAGACCAATGCAAGTCAACGTGTATTCAATGTAAAATTTCTAAGTCCAAACAAGAGGGGATGTGGATATAGGTAGATCAGAATGCTATAGACCAATGCAAGTCAACGTGTATTCAATTGAAAATTTCTAAGTCCAAACAACAGGGGATGTGGATATAGGTAGATCAGAATCCTATAGACCAATGCAAGTCAACGTGTATTCAATTGAAAATTTCTAAGTCCAAACAAGAGGGGATGTGGATATAGGTAGATGAGAATCCTATAGACCAATGCAAGTCAACGTGTATTCAATTGAAAATTTCTAAGTCCAAACAACAGGGGATGTGGATATAGGTAAATGAGAATCCTATAGACCAATGCAATTCAACGTGTATTTAATTGAAAATTTCTAAGTCCAAACAAGAGGGGATGTGGATATAGGTAGATGAGAATCCTATAGACCAATGCAAGTCAACGTGTATTCAATTGAAAATTTCTAAGTCCAAACAAGAGGGGATGTGGATATAGGTAGATGAGAATCCTATAGACCAATGCAAGTCAACGTGTATTCAATTGAAAATTTCTAAGTCCAAACAAGAGGGGATGTAGATATAGGTAGATGAGAATCCTATAGACCAATGCAAGTCAACGTGTATTCAATTGAAAATTTCTAAGTCCAAACAAGAGGGGATGTAGATATAGGTAGATGAGAATCCTATAGACCAATGCAAGTCAACGTGTATTCAATTGAAAATTTCTAAGTCCAAACAACAGGGGATGTAGATATAGGTAGATGAGAATCCTATAGACCAATGCAAGTCAACGTGTATTCAAATGAAAATTTCTAAGTCCAAACAACAGGGGATGTAGATATAGGTAGATGAGAATCCTATAGACCAATGCAAGTCAACGTGTATTCAATTGAAAATTTCTAAGTCCAAACAAGAGGGGATGTGGATATAGGTAGATGAGAATCCTATAGACCAATGCAAGTCAACGTGTATTCAATTGAAAATTTCTAAGTCCAAACAAGAGGGGATGTGGATATAGGTAGATGAGAATCCTATAGACCAATGCAAGTCAACGTGTATTCAAATGAAAATTTCTAAGTCCAAACAAGAGGGGATGTGGATATAGGTAGATGAGAATCCTATAGACCAATGCAAGTCAACGTGTATTCAATTGAAAATTTCTAAGTCCAAACAAGAGGGGATGTGGATATAGGTAGATGAGAATCCTATAGACCAATGCAAGTCAACGTGTATTCAAATGAAAATTTCTAAGTCCAAACAAGAGGGGATGTGGATATAGGTAGATCAGAATCCTATTGACCAATGCAAGTCAACGTGTATTCAATTGAAAATTTCTAAGTCCAAACAAGAGGGGATGTGGATATAGGTAGATGAGAATCCTATAGACCAATGCAAGTCAACGTGTATTCAATTGAAAATTTCTAAGTCCAAACAAGAGGGGATGTGGATATAGGTAGATGAGAATCCTATAGACCAATGCAAGTCAACGTGTATTCAATTGAAAATTTCTAAGTCCAAACAACAGGGGATGTGGATATAGGTAGATCAGAATCCTATAGACCAATGCAAGTCAACGTGTATTCAATTAAAAATTTCTAAGTCCAAACAAGAGGGGATGTGGATATAGGTAGATTAGAATCCTATAGACCAATGCAAGTCAACGTGTATTCAATTGAAAATTTCTAAGTCCAAACAAGAGGGGATGTGGATATAGGTAGATGAGAATCCTATAGACCAATGCAAGTCAACGTGTATTCAATTGAAAATTTCTAAGTCCAAACAAGAGGGGATGTGGATATAGGTAGATCAGAATCCTATAGACCAATGCAAGTCAACGTGTATTCAATTGAAAATTTCTAAGTCCAAACAACAGGGGATGTGGATATAGGTAGATGAGAATCCTATAGACCAATGCAAGTCAACGTGTATTCAATTGAAAATTTCTAAGTCCAAACAACAGGGGATGTGGATATGGGTAGATGAGAATCCTATAGACCAATGCAAGTCAACGTGTATTCAATTGAAAATTTCTAAGTCCAAACAAGAGGGGATGTGGATATAGGTAGATGAGAATCCTGTAGACCAATGCAAGTCAACGTGTATTCAATTGAAAATTTCTAAGTCCAAACAACAGGGGATGTGGATATAGGTAGATGAGAATCCTATAGACCAATGCAAGTCAACGTGTATTCAATGTAAAATTTCTAAGTCCAAACAAGAGGGGATGTGGATATTGGTAGATCAGAATGCTATAGACCAATGCAAGTCAACGTGTATTCAATTGAAAATTTCTAAGTCCAAACAACAAGGGATGTGGATATAGGTAGATGAGAATCCTATAGACCAATGCAAGTCAACGTGTATTCAATTGAAAATTTCTAAGTCCAAACAACAGGGAATGTGGATATAGGTAGATGAGAATCCTATAGACCAATGCAAGTCAACGTGTATTCAATTGAAAATTTCTAAGTCCAAACAAGAGGGGATGTGGATATAGGTAGATGAGAATCCTGTAGACCAATGCAAGTCAACGTGTATTCAATTGAAAATTTCTAAGTCCAAACAACAGGGGATGTGGATATAGGTAGATGAGAATCCTATAGACCAATGCAAGTCAACGTGTATTCAATGTAAAATTTCTAAGTCCAAACAAGAGGGGATGTGGATATAGGTAGATCAGAATGCTATAGACCAATGCAAGTCAACGTGTATTCAATTGAAAATTTCTAAGTCCAAACAACAGGGGATGTGGATATAGGTAGATGAGAATCCTATAGACCAATGCAAGTCAACGTGTATTCAATTGAAAATTTCTAAGTCCAAACAAGAGGGGATGTGGATATAGGTAGATGAGAATCCTATAGACCAATGCAAGTCAACGTGTATTCAATTGAAAATTTCTAAGTCCAAACAACAGGGGATGTGGATATAGGTAGATGAGAATCCTATAGACCAATGCAATTCAACGTGTATTTAATTGAAAATTTCTAAGTCCAAACAAGAGGGGATGTGGATATAGGTAGATGAGAATCCTATAGACCAATGCAAGTCAACGTGTATTCAATTGAAAATTTCTAAGTCCAAACAAGAGGGGATGTGGATATAGGTAGATGAGAATCCTATAGACCAATGCAAGTCAACGTGTATTCAATTGAAAATTTCTAAGTCCAAACAAGAGGGGATGTGGATATAGGTAGATGAGAATCCTATAGACCAATGCAAGTCAACGTGTATTCAATTGAAAATTTCTAAGTCCAAACAAGAGGGGATGTAGATATAGGTAGATGAGAATCCTATAGACCAATGCAAGTCAACGTGTATTCAATTGAAAATTTCTAAGTCCAAACAAGAGGGGATGTAGATATAGGTAGATGAGAATCCTATAGACCAATGCAAGTCAACGTGTATTCAATTGAAAATTTCTAAGTCCAAACAACAGGGGATGTAGATATAGGTAGATGAGAATCCTATAGACCAATGCAAGTCAACGTGTATTCAAATGAAAATTTCTAAGTCCAAACAACAGGGGATGTAGATATAGGTAGATGAGAATCCTATAGACCAATGCAAGTCAACGTGTATTCAAATGAAAATTTCTAAGTCCAAACAAGAGGGGATGTGGATATAGGTAGATGAGAATCCTATAGACCAATGCAAGTCAACGTGTATTCAATTGAAAATTTCTAAGTCCAAACAAGAGGGGATGTGGATATAGGTAGATCAGAATCCTATAGACCAATGCAAGTCAACGTGTATTCAATTGAAAATTTCTAAGTCCAAACAAGAGGGGATGTAGATATAGGTAGATCAGAATCCTATAGACCAATGCAAGTCAACGTGTATTCAATTGAAAATTTCTAAGTCCAAACAACAGGGGATGTGGATATGGGTAGATGAGAATCCTATAGACCAATGCAAGTCAACGTGTATTCAATTGAAAATTTCTAAGTCCAAACAAGAGGGGATGTGGATATAGGTAGATGAGAATCCTGTAGACCAATGCAAGTCAACGTGTATTCAATTGAAAATTTCTAAGTCCAAACAACAGGGGATGTGGATATAGGTAGATGAGAATCCTATAGACCAATGCAAGTCAACGTGTATTCAATGTAAAATTTCTAAGTCCAAACAAGAGGGGATGTGGATATTGGTAGATCAGAATGCTATAGACCAATGCAAGTCAACGTGTATTCAATTGAAAATTTCTAAGTCCAAACAACAAGGGATGTGGATATAGGTAGATGAGAATCCTATAGACCAATGCAAGTCAACGTGTATTCAATTGAAAATTTCTAAGTCCAAACAACAGGGGATGTGGATATAGGTAGATGAGAATCCTATAGACCAATGCAAGTCAACGTGTATTCAATTGAAAATTTCTAAGTCCAAACAACAGGGGATGTGGATATAGGTAGATGAGAATCCTATAGACCAATGCAAGTCAACGTGTATTCAATTGAAAATTTCTAAGTCCAAACAAGAGGGGATGTGGATATAGGTAGATGAGAATCCTGTAGACCAATGCAAGTCAACGTGTATTCAATTGAAAATTTCTAAGTCCAAACAACAGGGGATGTGGATATAGGTAGATGAGAATCCTATAGACCAATGCAATTCAACGTGTATTCAATGTAAAATTTCTAAGTCCAAACAAGAGGGGATGTGGATATAGGTAGATGAGAATCCTATAGACCAATGCAAGTCAACGTGTATTCAATTGAAAATTTCTAAGTCCAAACAAGAGGGGATGTGGATATAGGTAGATGAGAATCCTATAGACCAATGCAAGTCAACGTGTATTCAATTGAAAATTTCTAAGTCCAAACAAGAGGGGATGTGGATATAGGTAGATGAGAATCCTATAGACCAATGCAAGTCAACGTGTATTCAATTGAAAATTTCTAAGTCCAAACAACAGGGGATGTGGATATAGGTAAATGAGAATCCTATAGACCAATGCAATTCAACGTGTATTTAATTGAAAATTTCTAAGTCCAAACAAGAGGGGATGTGGATATAGGTAGATGAGAATCCTATAGACCAATGCAAGTCAACGTGTATTCAATTGAAAATTTCTAAGTCCAAACAAGAGGGGATGTGGATATAGGTAGATGAGAATCCTATAGACCAATGCAAGTCAACGTGTATTCAATTGAAAATTTCTAAGTCCAAACAAGAGGGGATGTAGATATAGGTAGATGAGAATCCTATAGACCAATGCAAGTCAACGTGTATTCAATTGAAAATTTCTAAGTCCAAACAAGAGGGGATGTAGATATAGGTAGATGAGAATCCTATAGACCAATGCAAGTCAACGTGTATTCAATTGAAAATTTCTAAGTCCAAACAACAGGGGATGTAGATATAGGTAGATGAGAATCCTATAGACCAATGCAAGTCAACGTGTATTCAAATGAAAATTTCTAAGTCCAAACAACAGGGGATGTAGATATAGGTAGATGAGAATCCTATAGACCAATGCAAGTCAACGTGTATTCAATTGAAAATTTCTAAGTCCAAACAAGAGGGGATGTGGATATAGGTAGATGAGAATCCTATAGACCAATGCAAGTCAACGTGTATTCAATTGAAAATTTCTAAGTCCAAACAAGAGGGGATGTGGATATAGGTAGATGAGAATCCTATAGACCAATGCAAGTCAACGTGTATTCAAATGAAAATTTCTAAGTCCAAACAAGAGGGGATGTGGATATAGGTAGATGAGAATCCTATAGACCAATGCAAGTCAACGTGTATTCAATTGAAAATTTCTAAGTCCAAACAAGAGGGGATGTGGATATAGGTAGATGAGAATCCTATAGACCAATGCAAGTCAACGTGTATTCAAATGAAAATTTCTAAGTCCAAACAAGAGGGGATGTGGATATAGGTAGATCAGAATCCTATTGACCAATGCAAGTCAACGTGTATTCAATTGAAAATTTCTAAGTCCAAACAAGAGGGGATGTGGATATAGGTAGATGAGAATCCTATAGACCAATGCAAGTCAACGTGTATTCAATTGAAAATTTCTAAGTCCAAACAAGAGGGGATGTGGATATAGGTAGATGAGAATCCTATAGACCAATGCAAGTCAACGTGTATTCAATTGAAAATTTCTAAGTCCAAACAACAGGGGATGTGGATATAGGTAGATCAGAATCCTATAGACCAATGCAAGTCAACGTGTATTCAATTAAAAATTTCTAAGTCCAAACAAGAGGGGATGTGGATATAGGTAGATTAGAATCCTATAGACCAATGCAAGTCAACGTGTATTCAATTGAAAATTTCTAAGTCCAAACAAGAGGGGATGTGGATATAGGTAGATGAGAATCCTATAGACCAATGCAAGTCAACGTGTATTCAATTGAAAATTTCTAAGTCCAAACAAGAGGGGATGTGGATATAGGTAGATCAGAATCCTATAGACCAATGCAAGTCAACGTGTATTCAATTGAAAATTTCTAAGTCCAAACAACAGGGGATGTGGATATAGGTAGATGAGAATCCTATAGACCAATGCAAGTCAACGTGTATTCAATTGAAAATTTCTAAGTCCAAACAACAGGGGATGTGGATATGGGTAGATGAGAATCCTATAGACCAATGCAAGTCAACGTGTATTCAATTGAAAATTTCTAAGTCCAAACAAGAGGGGATGTGGATATAGGTAGATGAGAATCCTGTAGACCAATGCAAGTCAACGTGTATTCAATTGAAAATTTCTAAGTCCAAACAACAGGGGATGTGGATATAGGTAGATGAGAATCCTATAGACCAATGCAAGTCAACGTGTATTCAATGTAAAATTTCTAAGTCCAAACAAGAGGGGATGTGGATATTGGTAGATCAGAATGCTATAGACCAATGCAAGTCAACGTGTATTCAATTGAAAATTTCTAAGTCCAAACAACAAGGGATGTGGATATAGGTAGATGAGAATCCTATAGACCAATGCAAGTCAACGTGTATTCAATTGAAAATTTCTAAGTCCAAACAACAGGGAATGTGGATATAGGTAGATGAGAATCCTATAGACCAATGCAAGTCAACGTGTATTCAATTGAAAATTTCTAAGTCCAAACAAGAGGGGATGTGGATATAGGTAGATGAGAATCCTGTAGACCAATGCAAGTCAACGTGTATTCAATTGAAAATTTCTAAGTCCAAACAACAGGGGATGTGGATATAGGTAGATGAGAATCCTATAGACCAATGCAAGTCAACGTGTATTCAATGTAAAATTTCTAAGTCCAAACAAGAGGGGATGTGGATATAGGTAGATCAGAATGCTATAGACCAATGCAAGTCAACGTGTATTCAATTGAAAATTTCTAAGTCCAAACAACAGGGGATGTGGATATAGGTAGATGAGAATCCTATAGACCAATGCAAGTCAACGTGTATTCAATTGAAAATTTCTAAGTCCAAACAAGAGGGGATGTGGATATAGGTAGATGAGAATCCTATAGACCAATGCAAGTCAACGTGTATTCAATTGAAAATTTCTAAGTCCAAACAACAGGGGATGTGGATATAGGTAGATGAGAATCCTATAGACCAATGCAATTCAACGTGTATTTAATTGAAAATTTCTAAGTCCAAACAAGAGGGGATGTGGATATAGGTAGATGAGAATCCTATAGACCAATGCAAGTCAACGTGTATTCAATTGAAAATTTCTAAGTCCAAACAAGAGGGGATGTGGATATAGGTAGATGAGAATCCTATAGACCAATGCAAGTCAACGTGTATTCAATTGAAAATTTCTAAGTCCAAACAAGAGGGGATGTGGATATAGGTAGATGAGAATCCTATAGACCAATGCAAGTCAACGTGTATTCAATTGAAAATTTCTAAGTCCAAACAAGAGGGGATGTAGATATAGGTAGATGAGAATCCTATAGACCAATGCAAGTCAACGTGTATTCAATTGAAAATTTCTAAGTCCAAACAAGAGGGGATGTAGATATAGGTAGATGAGAATCCTATAGACCAATGCAAGTCAACGTGTATTCAATTGAAAATTTCTAAGTCCAAACAACAGGGGATGTAGATATAGGTAGATGAGAATCCTATAGACCAATGCAAGTCAACGTGTATTCAAATGAAAATTTCTAAGTCCAAACAACAGGGGATGTAGATATAGGTAGATGAGAATCCTATAGACCAATGCAAGTCAACGTGTATTCAAATGAAAATTTCTAAGTCCAAACAAGAGGGGATGTGGATATAGGTAGATGAGAATCCTATAGACCAATGCAAGTCAACGTGTATTCAATTGAAAATTTCTAAGTCCAAACAAGAGGGGATGTGGATATAGGTAGATCAGAATCCTATAGACCAATGCAAGTCAACGTGTATTCAATTGAAAATTTCTAAGTCCAAACAAGAGGGGATGTAGATATAGGTAGATCAGAATCCTATAGACCAATGCAAGTCAACGTGTATTCAATTGAAAATTTCTAAGTCCAAACAACAGGGGATGTGGATATGGGTAGATGAGAATCCTATAGACCAATGCAAGTCAACGTGTATTCAATTGAAAATTTCTAAGTCCAAACAAGAGGGGATGTGGATATAGGTAGATGAGAATCCTGTAGACCAATGCAAGTCAACGTGTATTCAATTGAAAATTTCTAAGTCCAAACAACAGGGGATGTGGATATAGGTAGATGAGAATCCTATAGACCAATGCAAGTCAACGTGTATTCAATGTAAAATTTCTAAGTCCAAACAAGAGGGGATGTGGATATTGGTAGATCAGAATGCTATAGACCAATGCAAGTCAACGTGTATTCAATTGAAAATTTCTAAGTCCAAACAACAAGGGATGTGGATATAGGTAGATGAGAATCCTATAGACCAATGCAAGTCAACGTGTATTCAATTGAAAATTTCTAAGTCCAAACAACAGGGGATGTGGATATAGGTAGATGAGAATCCTATAGACCAATGCAAGTCAACGTGTATTCAATTGAAAATTTCTAAGTCCAAACAACAGGGGATGTGGATATAGGTAGATGAGAATCCTATAGACCAATGCAAGTCAACGTGTATTCAATTGAAAATTTCTAAGTCCAAACAAGAGGGGATGTGGATATAGGTAGATGAGAATCCTGTAGACCAATGCAAGTCAACGTGTATTCAATTGAAAATTTCTAAGTCCAAACAACAGGGGATGTGGATATAGGTAGATGAGAATCCTATAGACCAATGCAATTCAACGTGTATTCAATGTAAAATTTCTAAGTCCAAACAAGAGGGGATGTGGATATAGGTAGATGAGAATCCTATAGACCAATGCAAGTCAACGTGTATTCAATTGAAAATTTCTAAGTCCAAACAAGAGGGGATGTGGATATAGGTAGATGAGAATCCTATAGACCAATGCAAGTCAACGTGTATTCAATTGAAAATTTCTAAGTCCAAACAAGAGGGGATGTAGATATAGGTAGATGAGAATCCTATAGACCAATGCAAGTCAACGTGTATTCAATTGAAAATTTCTAAGTCCAAACAAGAGGGGATGTAGATATAGGTAGATGAGAATCCTATAGACCAATGCAAGTCAACGTGTATTCAATTGAAAATTTCTAAGTCCAAACAACAGGGGATGTAGATATAGGTAGATGAGAATCCTATAGACCAATGCAAGTCAACGTGTATTCAAATGAAAATTTCTAAGTCCAAACAACAGGGGATGTAGATATAGGTAGATGAGAATCCTATAGACCAATGCAAGTCAACGTGTATTCAAATGAAAATTTCTAAGTCCAAACAAGAGGGGATGTGGATATAGGTAGATGAGAATCCTATAGACCAATGCAAGTCAACGTGTATTCAATTGAAAATTTCTAAGTCCAAACAAGAGGGGATGTGGATATAGGTAGATCAGAATCCTATAGACCAATGCAAGTCAACGTGTATTCAATTGAAAATTTCTAAGTCCAAACAAGAGGGGATGTAGATATAGGTAGATCAGAATCCTATAGACCAATGCAAGTCAACGTGTATTCAATTGAAAATTTCTAAGTCCAAACAACAGGGGATGTGGATATGGGTAGATGAGAATCCTATAGACCAATGCAAGTCAACGTGTATTCAATTGAAAATTTCTAAGTCCAAACAAGAGGGGATGTGGATATAGGTAGATGAGAATCCTGTAGACCAATGCAAGTCAACGTGTATTCAATTGAAAATTTCTAAGTCCAAACAACAGGGGATGTGGATATAGGTAGATGAGAATCCTATAGACCAATGCAAGTCAACGTGTATTCAATGTAAAATTTCTAAGTCCAAACAAGAGGGGATGTGGATATTGGTAGATCAGAATGCTATAGACCAATGCAAGTCAACGTGTATTCAATTGAAAATTTCTAAGTCCAAACAACAAGGGATGTGGATATAGGTAGATGAGAATCCTATAGACCAATGCAAGTCAACGTGTATTCAATTGAAAATTTCTAAGTCCAAACAACAGGGGATGTGGATATAGGTAGATGAGAATCCTATAGACCAATGCAAGTCAACGTGTATTCAATTGAAAATTTCTAAGTCCAAACAAGAGGGGATGTGGATATAGGTAGATGAGAATCCTGTAGACCAATGCAAGTCAACGTGTATTCAATTGAAAATTTCTAAGTCCAAACAAGAGAGGATGTGGATATAGGTAGATGAGAATCCTATAGACCAATGCAAGTCAACGTGTATTCAATGTAAAATTTCTAAGTCCAAACAAGAGGGGATGTGGATATAGGTAGATCAGAATGCTATAGACCAATGCAAGTCAACGTGTATTCAATTGAAAATTTCTAAGTCCAAACAACAGGGGATGTGGATATAGGTAGATCAGAATCCTATAGACCAATGCAAGTCAACGTGTATTCAATTGAAAATTTCTAAGTCCAAACAAGAGGGGATGTGGATATAGGTAGATGAGAATCCTATAGACCAATGCAAGTCAACGTGTATTCAATTGAAAATTTCTAAGTCCAAACAACAGGGGATGTGGATATAGGTAAATGAGAATCCTATAGACCAATGCAATTCAACGTGTATTTAATTGAAAATTTCTAAGTCCAAACAAGAGGGGATGTGGATATAGGTAGATGAGAATCCTATAGACCAATGCAAGTCAACGTGTATTCAATTGAAAATTTCTAAGTCCAAACAAGAGGGGATGTGGATATAGGTAGATGAGAATCCTATAGACCAATGCAAGTCAACGTGTATTCAATTGAAAATTTCTAAGTCCAAACAAGAGGGGATGTAGATATAGGTAGATGAGAATCCTATAGACCAATGCAAGTCAACGTGTATTCAATTGAAAATTTCTAAGTCCAAACAAGAGGGGATGTAGATATAGGTAGATGAGAATCCTATAGACCAATGCAAGTCAACGTGTATTCAATTGAAAATTTCTAAGTCCAAACAACAGGGGATGTAGATATAGGTAGATGAGAATCCTATAGACCAATGCAAGTCAACGTGTATTCAAATGAAAATTTCTAAGTCCAAACAACAGGGGATGTAGATATAGGTAGATCAGAATCCTATAGACCAATGCAAGTCAACGTGTATTCAATTGAAAATTTCTAAGTCCAAACAAGAGGGGATGTGGATATAGGTAGATGAGAATCCTATAGACCAATGCAAGTCAACGTGTATTCAATTGAAAATTTCTAAGTCCAAACAAGAGGGGATGTGGATATAGGTAGATGAGAATCCTATAGACCAATGCAAGTCAACGTGTATTCAAATGAAAATTTCTAAGTCCAAACAAGAGGGGATGTGGATATAGGTAGATGAGAATCCTATAGACCAATGCAAGTCAACGTGTATTCAATTGAAAATTTCTAAGTCCAAACAAGAGGGGATGTGGATATAGGTAGATGAGAATCCTATAGACCAATGCAAGTCAACGTGTATTCAAATGAAAATTTCTAAGTCCAAACAAGAGGGGATGTGGATATAGGTAGATCAGAATCCTATTGACCAATGCAAGTCAACGTGTATTCAATTGAAAATTTCTAAGTCCAAACAAGAGGGGATGTGGATATAGGTAGATGAGAATCCTATAGACCAATGCAAGTCAACGTGTATTCAATTGAAAATTTCTAAGTCCAAACAAGAGGGGATGTGGATATAGGTAGATGAGAATCCTATAGACCAATGCAAGTCAACGTGTATTCAATTGAAAATTTCTAAGTCCAAACAACAGGGGATGTGGATATAGGTAGATCAGAATCCTATAGACCAATGCAAGTCAACGTGTATTCAATTAAAAATTTCTAAGTCCAAACAAGAGGGGATGCGGATATAGGTAGATTAGAATCCTATAGACCAATGCAAGTCAACGTGTATTCAATTGAAAATTTCTAAGTCCAAACAAGAGGGGATGTGGATATAGGTAGATGAGAATCCTATAGACCAATGCAAGTCAACGTGTATTCAATTGAAAATTTCTAAGTCCAAACAAGAGGGGATGTGGATATAGGTAGATCAGAATCCTATAGACCAATGCAAGTCAACGTGTATTCAATTGAAAATTTCTAAGTCCAAACAACAGGGGATGTGGATATAGGTAGATGAGAATCCTATAGACCAATGCAAGTCAACGTGTATTCAATTGAAAATTTCTAAGTCCAAACAACAGGGGATGTGGATATGGGTAGATGAGAATCCTATAGACCAATGCAAGTCAACGTGTATTCAATTGAAAATTTCTAAGTCCAAACAAGAGGGGATGTGGATATAGGTAGATGAGAATCCTGTAGACCAATGCAAGTCAACGTGTATTCAATTGAAAATTTCTAAGTCCAAACAACAGGGGATGTGGATATAGGTAGATGAGAATCCTATAGACCAATGCAAGTCAACGTGTATTCAATGTAAAATTTCTAAGTCCAAACAAGAGGGGATGTGGATATTGGTAGATCAGAATGCTATAGACCAATGCAAGTCAACGTGTATTCAATTGAAAATTTCTAAGTCCAAACAACAAGGGATGTGGATATAGGTAGATGAGAATCCTATAGACCAATGCAAGTCAACGTGTATTCAATTGAAAATTTCTAAGTCCAAACAACAGGGGATGTGGATATAGGTAGATGAGAATCCTATAGACCAATGCAAGTCAACGTGTATTCAATTGAAAATTTCTAAGTCCAAACAAGAGGGGATGTGGATATAGGTAGATGAGAATCCTGTAGACCAATGCAAGTCAACGTGTATTCAATTGAAAATTTCTAAGTCCAAACAACAGGGGATGTGGATATAGGTAGATGAGAATCCTATAGACCAATGCAAGTCAACGTGTATTCAATGTAAAATTTCTAAGTCCAAACAAGAGGGGATGTGGATATAGGTAGATCAGAATGCTATAGACCAATGCAAGTCAACGTGTATTCAATTGAAAATTTCTAAGTCCAAACAACAGGGGATGTGGATATAGGTAGATGAGAATCCTATAGACCAATGCAAGTCAACGTGTATTCAATTGAAAATTTCTAAGTCCAAACAAGAGGGGATGTGGATATAGGTAGATGAGAATCCTATAGACCAATGCAAGTCAACGTGTATTCAATTGAAAATTTCTAAGTCCAAACAACAGGGGATGTGGATATAGGTAGATGAGAATCCTATAGACCAATGCAATTCAACGTGTATTTAATTGAAAATTTCTAAGTCCAAACAAGAGGGGATGTGGATATAGGTAGATGAGAATCCTATAGACCAATGCAAGTCAACGTGTATTCAATTGAAAATTTCTAAGTCCAAACAAGAGGGGATGTGGATATAGGTAGATGAGAATCCTATAGACCAATGCAAGTCAACGTGTATTCAATTGAAAATTTCTAAGTCCAAACAAGAGGGGATGTGGATATAGGTAGATGAGAATCCTATAGACCAATGCAAGTCAACGTGTATTCAATTGAAAATTTCTAAGTCCAAACAAGAGGGGATGTAGATATAGGTAGATGAGAATCCTATAGACCAATGCAAGTCAACGTGTATTCAATTGAAAATTTCTAAGTCCAAACAAGAGGGGATGTAGATATAGGTAGATGAGAATCCTATAGACCAATGCAAGTCAACGTGTATTCAATTGAAAATTTCTAAGTCCAAACAACAGGGGATGTAGATATAGGTAGATGAGAATCCTATAGACCAATGCAAGTCAACGTGTATTCAAATGAAAATTTCTAAGTCCAAACAACAGGGGATGTAGATATAGGTAGATGAGAATCCTATAGACCAATGCAAGTCAACGTGTATTCAAATGAAAATTTCTAAGTCCAAACAAGAGGGGATGTGGATATAGGTAGATGAGAATCCTATAGACCAATGCAAGTCAACGTGTATTCAATTGAAAATTTCTAAGTCCAAACAAGAGGGGATGTGGATATAGGTAGATCAGAATCCTATAGACCAATGCAAGTCAACGTGTATTCAATTGAAAATTTCTAAGTCCAAACAAGAGGGGATGTAGATATAGGTAGATCAGAATCCTATAGACCAATGCAAGTCAACGTGTATTCAATTGAAAATTTCTAAGTCCAAACAACAGGGGATGTGGATATGGGTAGATGAGAATCCTATAGACCAATGCAAGTCAACGTGTATTCAATTGAAAATTTCTAAGTCCAAACAAGAGGGGATGTGGATATAGGTAGATGAGAATCCTGTAGACCAATGCAAGTCAACGTGTATTCAATTGAAAATTTCTAAGTCCAAACAACAGGGGATGTGGATATAGGTAGATGAGAATCCTATAGACCAATGCAAGTCAACGTGTATTCAATGTAAAATTTCTAAGTCCAAACAAGAGGGGATGTGGATATTGGTAGATCAGAATGCTATAGACCAATGCAAGTCAACGTGTATTCAATTGAAAATTTCTAAGTCCAAACAACAAGGGATGTGGATATAGGTAGATGAGAATCCTATAGACCAATGCAAGTCAACGTGTATTCAATTGAAAATTTCTAAGTCCAAACAACAGGGGATGTGGATATAGGTAGATGAGAATCCTATAGACCAATGCAAGTCAACGTGTATTCAATTGAAAATTTCTAAGTCCAAACAAGAGGGGATGTGGATATAGGTAGATGAGAATCCTGTAGACCAATGCAAGTCAACGTGTATTCAATTGAAAATTTCTAAGTCCAAACAAGAGAGGATGTGGATATAGGTAGATGAGAATCCTATAGACCAATGCAAGTCAACGTGTATTCAATGTAAAATTTCTAAGTCCAAACAAGAGGGGATGTGGATATAGGTAGATCAGAATGCTATAGACCAATGCAAGTCAACGTGTATTCAATTGAAAATTTCTAAGTCCAAACAACAGGGGATGTAGATATAGGTAGATCAGAATCCTATAGACCAATGCAAGTCAACGTGTATTCAATTGAAAATTTCTAAGTCCAAACAAGAGGGGATGTGGATATAGGTAGATGAGAATCCTATAGACCAATGCAAGTCAACGTGTATTCAATTGAAAATTTCTAAGTCCAAACAAGAGGGGATGTGGATATAGGTAGATCAGAATCCTATAGACCAATGCAAGTCAACGTGTATTCAATTGAAAATTTCTAAGTCCAAACAAGAGGGGATGTGGATATAGGTAGATGAGAATCCTATAGACCAATGCAAGTCAACGTGTATTCAATTGAAAATTTCTAAGTCCAAACAACAGGGGATGTGGATATAGGTAAATGAGAATCCTATAGACCAATGCAATTCAACGTGTATTTAATTGAAAATTTCTAAGTCCAAACAAGAGGGGATGTGGATATAGGTAGATGAGAATCCTATAGACCAATGCAAGTCAACGTGTATTCAATTGAAAATTTCTAAGTCCAAACAAGAGGGGATGTGGATATAGGTAGATGAGAATCCTATAGACCAATGCAAGTCAACGTGTATTCAATTGAAAATTTCTAAGTCCAAACAAGAGGGGATGTAGATATAGGTAGATGAGAATCCTATAGACCAATGCAAGTCAACGTGTATTCAATTGAAAATTTCTAAGTCCAAACAACAGGGGATGTAGATATAGGTAGATGAGAATCCTATAGACCAATGCAAGTCAACGTGTATTCAAATGAAAATTTCTAAGTCCAAACAACAGGGGATGTAGATATAGGTAGATGAGAATCCTATAGACCAATGCAAGTCAACGTGTATTCAATTGAAAATTTCTAAGTCCAAACAAGAGGGGATGTGGATATAGGTAGATGAGAATCCTATAGACCAATGCAAGTCAACGTGTATTCAATTGAAAATTTCTAAGTCCAAACAAGAGGGGATGTGGATATAGGTAGATGAGAATCCTATAGACCAATGCAAGTCAACGTGTATTCAAATGAAAATTTCTAAGTCCAAACAAGAGGGGATGTGGATATAGGTAGATGAGAATCCTATAGACCAATGCAAGTCAACGTGTATTCAATTGAAAATTTCTAAGTCCAAACAAGAGGGGATGTGGATATAGGTAGATGAGAATCCTATAGACCAATGCAAGTCAACGTGTATTCAAATGAAAATTTCTAAGTCCAAACAAGAGGGGATGTGGATATAGGTAGATCAGAATCCTATTGACCAATGCAAGTCAACGTGTATTCAATTGAAAATTTCTAAGTCCAAACAAGAGGGGATGTGGATATAGGTAGATGAGAATCCTATAGACCAATGCAAGTCAACGTGTATTCAATTGAAAATTTCTAAGTCCAAACAAGAGGGGATGTGGATATAGGTAGATGAGAATCCTATAGACCAATGCAAGTCAACGTGTATTCAATTGAAAATTTCTAAGTCCAAACAACAGGGGATGTGGATATAGGTAGATCAGAATCCTATAGACCAATGCAAGTCAACGTGTATTCAATTAAAAATTTCTAAGTCCAAACAAGAGGGGATGTGGATATCCACATCCCCTCTTGTTTGGACTTAGAAATTTTCAAGTGAATACACGTTGACTTGCATTGGTCTATAGGATTGTCATCTACCTATATCCACATCCCCTCTTGTTTGGACTTAGAAATTTTCAAGTGAATACACGTTGACTTGCATTGGTCTATAGGATTGTCATCTACCTATATCCACATCCCCTCTTGTTTGGACTTAGAAATTTTCAAGTGAATACACGTTGACTTGCATTGGTCTATAGGATTCTCATCTACCTATATCCACATCCCCTCTTGTTTGGACTTAGAAATTTTCAATTGAATACACGTTGACTTGCATTGGTCTATAGGATTCTCATCTACCTATATCCACATCCCCTCTTGTTTGGACTTAGAAATTTTCAATTGAATACACGTTGACTTGCATTGGTCTATAGGATTCTCATCTACCTATATCCACATCCCCTCTTGTTTGGACTTAGAAATTTTCAATTGAATACACGTTGACTTGCATTGGTCTATAGGATTCTCATCTACCTATATCTACATCCCCTGTTGTTTGGACTTAGAAATTTTCATTTGAATACACGTTGACTTGCATTGGTCTATAGGATTCTCATCTACCTATATCTACATCCCCTGTTGTTTGGACTTAGAAATTTTCAATTGAATACACGTTGACTTGCATTGGTCTATAGGATTCTCATCTACCTATATCTACATCCCCTCTTGTTTGGACTAGGTAGATCAGAATCCTATAGACCAATGCAAGTCAACGTGTATTCAATTGAAAATTTCTAAGTCCAAACAAGAGGGGATGTGGATATAGGTAGATGAGAATCCTATAGACCAATGCAAGTCAACGTGTATTCAATTGAAAATTTCTAAGTCCAAACAAGAGGGGATGTGGATATAGGTAGATGAGAATCCTATAGACCAATGCAAGTCAACGTGTATTCAATTGAAAATTTCTAAGTCCAAACAAGAGGGGATGTGGATATAGGTAGATGAGAATCCTATAGACCAATGCAAGTCAACGTGTATTCAATTAAAAATTTCTAAGTCCAAACAAGAGGGGATGTGGATATAGGTAGATTAGAATCCTATAGACCAATGCAAGTCAACGTGTATTCAATTGAAAATTTCTAAGTCCAAACAAGAGGGGATGTGGATATAGGTAGATGAGAATCCTATAGACCAATGCAAGTCAACGTGTATTCAATTAAAAATTTCTAAGTCCAAACAAGAGGGGATGTGGATATAGGTAGATGAGAATCCTATAGACCAATGCAAGTGAACGTGTATTCAATTGAAAATTTCTAAGTCCAAACAACAGGGGATGTGGATATAGGTAGATGAGAATCCTATAGACCAATGCAAGTCAACGTGTATTCAATTAAAAATTTCTAAGTCCAAACAAGAGGGGATGTGGATATAGGTAGATTAGAATCCTATAGACCAATGCAAGTCAACGTGTATTCAATTGAAAATTTCTAAGTCCAAACAAGAGGGGATGTGGATATAGGTAGATGAGAATCCTATAGACCAATGCAAGTCAACGTGTATTCAATTGAAAATTTCTAAGTCCAAACAAGAGGGGATGTGGATATAGGTAGATGAGAATCCTATAGACCAATGCAAGTCAACGTGTATTCAATTGAAAATTTCTAAGTCCAAACAACAGGGGATGTGGATATAGGTAGATCAGAATCCTATAGACCAATGCAAGTCAACGTGTATTCAATTAAAAATTTCTAAGTCCAAACAAGAGGGGATGTGGATATAGGTAGATTAGAATCCTATAGACCAATGCAAGTCAACGTGTATTCAATTGAAAATTTCTAAGTCCAAACAAGAGGGGATGTGGATATAGGTAGATGAGAATCCTATAGACCAATGCAAGTCAACGTGTATTCAATTGAAAATTTCTAAGTCCAAACAAGAGGGGATGTGGATATAGGTAGATCAGAATCCTATAGACCAATGCAAGTCAACGTGTATTCAATTGAAAATTTCTAAGTCCAAACAAGAGGGGATGTGGATATAGGTAGATGAGAATCCTATAGACCAATGCAAGTCAACGTGTATTCAATTGAAAATTTCTAAGTCCAAACAACAGGGGATGTGGATATAGGTAGATCAGAATCCTATAGACCAATGCAAGTCAACGTGTATTCAATTAAAAATTTCTAAGTCCAAACAAGAGGGGATGTGGATATAGGTAGATTAGAATCCTATAGACCAATGCAAGTCAACGTGTATTCAATTGAAAATTTCTAAGTCCAAACAAGAGGGGATGTGGATATAGGTAGATGAGAATCCTATAGACCAATGCAAGTCAACGTGTATTCAAATGAAAATTTCTAAGTCCAAACAAGAGGGGATGTGGATATAGGTAGATCAGAATCCTATAGACCAATGCAAGTCAACGTGTATTCAATTGAAAATTTCTAAGTCCAAACAAGAGGGGATGTGGATATAGGTAGATGAGAATCCTATAGACCAATGCAAGTCAACGTGTATTCAATTGAAAATTTCTAAGTCCAAACAACAGGGGATGTGGATATAGGTAGATCAGAATCCTATAGACCAATGCAAGTCAACGTGTATTCAATTGAAAATTTCTAAGTCCAAACAAGAGGGGATGTGGATATAGGTAGATGAGAATCCTATAGACCAATGCAAGTCAACGTGTATTCAATTGAAAATTTCTAAGTCCAAACAAGAGGGGATGTGGATATAGGTAGATGAGAATCCTATAGACCAATGCAAGTCAACGTGTATTCAATTGAAAATTTCTAAGTCCAAACAAGAGGGGATGTGGATATAGGTAGATGAGAATCCTATAGACCAATGCAAGTCAACGTGTATTCAATTGAAAATTTCTAAGTCCAAACAAGAGGGGATGTGGATATAGGTAGATGAGAATCCTATAGACCAATGCAAGTCAACGTGTATTCAAATGAAAATTTCTAAGTCCAAACAAGAGGGGATGTGGATATAGGTAGATCAGAATCCTATAGACCAATGCAAGTCAACGTGTATTCAATTGAAAATTTCTAAGTCCAAACAAGAGGGGATGTGGATATAGGTAGATGAGAGTCCTATAGACCAATGCAAGTCAACGTGTATTCAATTGAAAATTTCTAAGTCCAAACAAGAGGGGATGTGGATATAGGTAGATCAGAATCCTATAGACCAATGCAAGTCAACGTGTATTCAATTGAAAATTTCTAAGTCCAAACAAGAGGGGATGTGGATATAGGTAGATCAGAATCCTATAGACCAATGCAAGTCAACGTGTATTCAATTGAAAATTTCTAAGTCCAAACAAGAGGGGATGTGGATATAGGTAGATCAGAATCCTATAGACCAATTCAAGTCAACGTGTATTCAATTGAAAATTTCTTAGTCCAAACAAGAGGGGATGTGGATATAGGTAGATGAGAATCCTATAGACCAATGCAAGTCAACGTGTATTCAATTGAAAATTTCTAAGTCCAAACAAGAAGGGATGTAGATATAGGTAGATGAGAATCCTATAGACCAATGCAAGTCAACGTGTATTCAATTGAAAATTTCTAAGTCCAAACAACAGGGGATGTGGATATAGGTAGATGAGAATCCTATAGACCAATGCAAGTCAACGTGTATTCAATTGAAAATTTCTAAGTCCAAACAAGAGGGGATGTGGATATAGGTAGATGAGAATCCTATAGACCAATGCAAGTCAACGTGTATTCAATTGAAAATTTCTAAGTCCAAACAAGAGGGGATGTGGATATAGGTAGATGAGAATCCTATAGACCAATGCAAGTCAACGTGTATTCAATTGAAAATTTCTAAGTCCAAACAAGAGGGGATATGGATATAGGTAGATCAGAATCCTATAGACCAATGCAAGTCAACGTGTATTCAATTGAAAATTTCTAAGTCCAAACAAGAGGGGATGTGGATATAGGTAGATGAGAGTCCTATAGACCAATGCAAGTCAACGTGTATTCAATTGAAAATTTCTAAGTCCAAACAAGAGGGGATGTGGATATAGGTAGATCAGAATCCTATAGACCAATGCAAGTCAACGTGTATTCAATTGAAAATTTCTAAGTCCAAACAAGAGGGGATGTGGATATAGGTAGATCAGAATGCTATAGACCAATTCAAGTCAACGTGTATTCAATTGAAAATTTCTAAGTCCAAACAAGAGGGGATGTGGATATAGGTAGATGAGAATCCTATAGACCAATGCAAGTCAACGTGTATTCAATTGAAAATTTCTAAGTCCAAACAAGAGGGGATGTGGATATAGGTAGATGAGAATCCTATAAACCAATGCAAGTCAACGTGTATTCAATTGAAAATTTCTAAGTCCAAACAAGAGGGGATGTGGATATAGGTAGATGAGAATCCTATAGACCAATGCAAGTCAACGTGTATTCAATTGCAAATTTCTAAGTCCAAACAAGAGGGGATGTGGATATAGGTAGATGAGAATCCTATAAACCAATGCAAGTCAACGTGTATTCAATTGAAAATTTCTAAGTCCAAACAAGAGGGGATGTGGATATAGGTAGATGAGAATCCTATAGACCAATGCAAGTCAACGTGTATTCAATTGAAAAATTCTAAGTCCAAACAACAGGGGATGTGGATATAGGTAGATGAGAATCCTATAGACCAATGCAAGTCAACGTGTATTCAATTGAAAATTTCTAAGTCCAAACAAGAGGGGATGTGGATATAGGTAGATCAGAATCCTATAGACCAATTCAAGTCAACGTGTATTCAATTGAAAATTTCTTAGTCCAAACAAGAGGGGATGTGGATATAGGTAGATGAGAATCCTATAGACCAATGCAAGTCAACGTGTATTCAATTGAAAATTTCTAAGTCCAAACAAGAAGGGATGTAGATATAGGTAGATGAGAATCCTATAGACCAATGCAAGTCAACGTGTATTCAATTGAAAATTTCTAAGTCCAAACAACAGGGGATGTGGATATAGGTAGATGAGAATCCTATAGACCAATGCAAGTCAACGTGTATTCAATTGAAAATTTCTAAGTCCAAACAAGAGGGGATGTGGATATAGGTAGAGCAGAATCCTATAGACCAATTCAAGTCAACGTGTATTCAATTGAAAATTTCTAAGTCCAAACAAGAGGGGATGTGGATATAGGTAGATGAGAATCCTATAGACCAATGCAAGTCAACGTGTATTCAATTGAAAATTTCTAAGTCCAAACAACAGGGGATGTGGATATAGGTAGATGAGAATCCTATAGACCAATGCAAGTCAACGTGTATTCAATTGAAAATTTCTAAGTCCAAACAAGAGGGGATGTGGATATAGGTAGATCAGAATCCTATAGACCAATGCAAGTCAACGTGTATTCAATTTAAAATTTCTAAGTCCAAACAAGAGGGGATGTGGATATAGGTAGATCAGAATCCTATAGACCAATGCAAGTCAACGTGTATTCAATTGAAAATTTCTAAGTCCAAACAAGAGGGGATGTGGATATAGGTAGATGAGAATCCTATAGACCAATGCAAGTCAACGTGTATTCAATTGAAAATTTCTAAGTCCAAACAAGAGGGGATGTGGATATAGGTAGATGAGAATCCTATAGACCAATGCAAGTCAACGTGTATTCAATTGAAAATTTCTAAGTCCAAACAACAGGGGATGTGGATATAGGTAGATGAGAATCCTATAGACCAATGCAATTCAACGTGTATTCAATTGAAAATTTCTAAGTCCAAACAAGAGGGGATGTGGATATAGGTAGATCAGAATCCTATAGACCAATGCAAGTCAACGTGTATTCAATTGAAAATTTCTAAGTCCAAACAAGAGGGGATGTGGATATAGGTAGATGAGAGTCCTATAGACCAATGCAAGTCAACGTGTATTCAATTGAAAATTTCTAAGTCCAAACAAGAGGGGATGTGGATATAGGTAGATCAGAATCCTATAGACCAATGCAAGTCAACGTGTATTCAATTGAAAATTTCTAAGTCCAAACAAGAGGGGATGTGGATATAGGTAGATCAGAATGCTATAGACCAATTCAAGTCAACGTGTATTCAATTGAAAATTTCTAAGTCCAAACAAGAGGGGATGTGGATATAGGTAGATGAGAATCCTATAGACCAATGCAAGTCAACGTGTATTCAATTGAAAATTTCTAAGTCCAAACAAGAGGGGATGTGGATATAGGTAGATGAGAATCCTATAGACCAATGCAAGTCAACGTGTATTCAATTGAAAATTTCTAAGTCCAAACAAGAGGGGATGTGGATATAGGTAGATGAGAATCCTATAGACCAATGCAAGTCAACGTGTATTCAATTGCAAATTTCTAAGTCCAAACAAGAGGGGATGTGGATATAGGTAGATGAGAATCCTATAAACCAATGCAAGTCAACGTGTATTCAATTGAAAATTTCTAAGTCCAAACAAGAGGGGATGTGGATATAGGTAGATGAGAATCCTATAGACCAATGCAAGTCAACGTGTATTCAATTGAAAAATTCTAAGTCCAAACAACAGGGGATGTGGATATAGGTAGATGAGAATCCTATAGACCAATGCAAGTCAACGTGTATTCAATTGAAAATTTCTAAGTCCAAACAAGAGGGGATGTGGATATAGGTAGATCAGAATCCTATAGACCAATTCAAGTCAACGTGTATTCAATTGAAAATTTCTTAGTCCAAACAAGAGGGGATGTGGATATAGGTAGATGAGAATCCTATAGACCAATGCAAGTCAACGTGTATTCAATTGAAAATTTCTAAGTCCAAACAAGAAGGGATGTAGATATAGGTAGATGAGAATCCTATAGACCAATGCAAGTCAACGTGTATTCAATTGAAAATTTCTAAGTCCAAACAACAGGGGATGTGGATATAGGTAGATGAGAATCCTATAGACCAATGCAAGTCAACGTGTATTCAATTGAAAATTTCTAAGTCCAAACAAGAGGGGATGTGGATATAGGTAGAGCAGAATCCTATAGACCAATTCAAGTCAACGTGTATTCAATTGAAAATTTCTAAGTCCAAACAAGAGGGGATGTGGATATAGGTAGATGAGAATCCTATAGACCAATGCAAGTCAACGTGTATTCAATTGAAAATTTTTAAGTCCAAACAACAGGGGATGTGGATATAGGTAGATGAGAATCCTATAGACCAATGCAAGTCAACGTGTATTCAATTGAAAATTTCTAAGTCCAAACAAGAGGGGATGTGGATATAGGTAGATCAGAATCCTATAGACCAATGCAAGTCAACGTGTATTCAATTTAAAATTTCTAAGTCCAAACAAGAGGGGATGTGGATATAGGTAGATCAGAATCCTATAGACCAATGCAAGTCAACGTGTATTCAATTGAAAATTTCTAAGTCCAAACAAGAGGGGATGTGGATATAGGTAGATGAGAATCCTATAGACCAATGCAAGTCAACGTGTATTCAATTGAAAATTTCTAAGTCCAAACAAGAGGGGATGTGGATATAGGTAGATGAGAATCCTATAGACCAATGCAAGTCAACGTGTATTCAATTGAAAATTTCTAAGTCCAAACAACAGGGGATGTGGATATAGGTAGATGAGAATCCTATAGACCAATGCAATTCAACGTGTATTCAATTGAAAATTTCTAAGTCCAAACAAGAGGGGATGTGGATATAGGTAGATGAGAATCCTATAGACCAATGCAAGTCAACGTGTATTCAATTGAAAATTTCTAAGTCCAAACAAGAGGGGATGTGGATATAGGTAGATGAGAATCCTATAGACCAATGCAAGTCAATGTGTATTCAATTGAAAGTTTCTAAGTCCAAACAAGAGGGGATGTGGATATAGGTAGATCAGAATCCTATAGACCAATGCAAGTAAAGGTGTATTCAATTGAAAATTTCTAAGTCCAAACAAGAGGGGATGTTGATATAGGTAGATGAGAATCCTATAGACCAATGCAAGTCAACATGTATTCAATTGAAAATTTCTAAGTCCAAACAAGAGGGGATGTAGATATAGGTAGATGAGAATCCTATAGACCAATGCAAGTCAACGTGTATTCAATTGAAAATTTCTAAGTCCAAACAAGAGGGGATGTGGATATAGGTAGATCAGAATCCTATAGACCAATGCAAGTCAACGTGTATTCAATTGAAAATTTCTAAGTCCAAACAACAGGGGATGTGGATATAGGTAGATGAGAATCCTATAGACCAATGCAAGTCAACGTGTATTCAATTGAAAATTTCTAAGTCCAAACAAGAGGGGATGTGGATATAGGTAGATCAGAATCCTATAGACCAATGCAAGTCAACGTGTATTCAATTGAAAATTTCTAAGTCCAAACAACAGGGGATGTGGATATAGGTAGATGAGAATCCTATAGACCAATGCAAGTCAACGTGTATTCAATTGAAAATTTCTAAGTCCAAACAACAGGGGATGTGGATATGGGTAGATGAGAATCCTATAGACCAATGCAAGTCAACGTGTATTCAATTGAAAATTTCTAAGTCCAAACAAGAGGGGATGTGGATATAGGTAGATGAGAATCCTGTAGACCAATGCAAGTCAACGTGTATTCAATTGAAAATTTCTAAGTCCAAACAACAGGGGATGTGGATATAGGTAGATTAGAATCCTATAGACCAATGCAAGTCAACGTGTATTCAATGTAAAATTTCTAAGTCCAAACAAGAGGGGATGTGGATATTGGTAGATCAGAATGCTATAGACCAATGCAAGTCAACGTGTATTCAATTGAAAATTTCTAAGTCCAAACAACAAGGGATGTGGATATAGGTAGATGAGAATCCTATAGACCAATGCAAGTCAACGTGTATTCAATTGAAAATTTCTAAGTCCAAACAACAGGGGATGTGGATATAGGTAGATGAGAATCCTATAGACCAATGCAAGTCAACGTGTATTCAATTGAAAATTTCTAAGTCCAAACAAGAGGGGATGTGGATATAGGTAGATGAGAATCCTGTAGACCAATGCAAGTCAACGTGTATTCAATTGAAAATTTCTAAGTCCAAACAACAGGGGATGTGGATATAGGTAGATGAGAATCCTATAGACCAATGCAAGTCAACGTGTATTCAATGTAAAATTTCTAAGTCCAAACAAGAGGGGATGTGGATATAGGTAGATCAGAATGCTATAGACCAATGCAAGTCAACGTGTATTCAATTGAAAATTTCTAAGTCCAAACAACAGGGGATGTGGATATAGGTAGATGAGAATCCTATAGACCAATGCAAGTCAACGTGTATTCAATTGAAAATTTCTAAGTCCAAACAAGAGGGGATGTGGATATAGGTAGATGAGAATCCTATAGACCAATGCAAGTCAACGTGTATTCAATTGAAAATTTCTAAGTCCAAACAACAGGGGATGTGGATATAGGTAGATGAGAATCCTATAGACCAATGCAATTCAACGTGTATTCAATGTAAAATTTCTAAGTCCAAACAAGAGGGGATGTGGATATAGGTAGATGAGAATCCTATAGACCAATGCAAGTCAACGTGTATTCAATTGAAAATTTCTAAGTCCAAACAAGAGGGGATGTGGATATAGGTAGATGAGAATCCTATAGACCAATGCAAGTCAACGTGTATTCAATTGAAAATTTCTAAGTCCAAACAAGAGGGGATGTAG
>NC_136527.1:134923340-134953340 GCF_053919585.1 Euprymna scolopes
ACTTGTATGAACAATAACCAATGATAAAACTGTTATCTAGCATGATTAGTGTTTTGGTTGAGGTTAGGGTTAGAGTAAGGGTTAGGGTTAGGATTCAGGTTAGGGTTGGGGTTAGGGTTAGCATCTTTTTTTTTTTAACTTCATTATTAATCTCCACTTGTATGAACAATAACCAATGATAAAATGTTATCTAGCATGATTAGTGTTTTGGTTGAGGTTAGGGTTAGAGTAAGGGTTAGGGTTAGGATTCAGGTTAGGGTTGGGGTTAGGGTTAGCATCTTTTTTTTTTAACTTCATTATTAATCTCCACTTGTATGAACAATACCACATGATAAAACTGTTATCTAGCATGATTAGTGTTTTGGTTGAGGTTAGGGTTAGAGTAAGGGTTAGGGTTAGGATTCAGGTTAGGGTTGGGGTTAGGGTTAGCATCTTTTTTTTTTAACTTCATTATTAATCTCCACTTGTATGAACAATAACCAATGATAAAAATGTTATCTAGCAATGATTAGTGTTTTGGTTGAGGTTAGGGTTAGAGTAAGGGTTAGGGTTAGGATTCAGGTTAGGGTTGGGGTTAGGGTTAGCATCTTTTTTTTTTAACTTCATTATTAATCTCCACTTGTATGAACAATAACCAATGATAAAATGTTATCTAGCATGATTAGTGTTTTGGTTGAGGTTAGGGTTAGAGTAAGGGTTAGGGTTAGGATTCAGGTTAGGGTTGGGGTTAGGGTTAGCATCTTTTTTTTTTAACTTCATTATTAATCTCCACTTGTATGAACAATAACCAATGATAAAATGTTATCTAGCATGATTAGTGTTTTGGTTGAGGTTAGGGTTAGAGTAAGGGTTAGGGTTAGGATTCAGGTTAGGGTTGGGGTTAGGGTTAGCATCTTTTTTTTTTAACTTCATTATTAATCTCCACTTGTATGAACAATAACCAATGATAAAATGTTATCTAGCATGATTAGTGTTTTGGTTGAGGTTAGGGTTAGAGTAAGGGTTAGGGTTAGGATTCAGGTTAGGGTTGGGGTTAGGGTTAGCATCTTTTTTTTTTAACTTCATTATTAATCTCCACTTGTATGAACAATAACCAATGATAAAATGTTATCTAGCATGATTAGTGTTTTGGTTGAGGTTAGGGTTAGAGTAAGGGTTAGGGTTAGGATTCAGGTTAGGGTTGGGGTTAGGGTTAGCATCTTTTTTTTTTAACTTCATTATTAATCTCCACTTGTATGAACAATAACCAATGATAAAATGTTATCTAGCATGATTAGTGTTTTGGTTGAGGTTAGGGTTAGAGTAAGGGTTAGGGTTAGGATTCAGGTTAGGGTTGGGGTTAGGGTTAGCATCTTTTTTTTTTAACTTCATTATTAATCTCCACTTGTATGAACAATAACCAATGATAAAATGTTATCTAGCATGATTAGTGTTTTGGTTGAGGTTAGGGTTAGAGTAAGGGTTAGGGTTAGGATTCAGGTTAGGGTTGGGGTTAGGGTTAGCATCTTTTTTTTTAACTTCATTATTAATCTCCACTTGTATGAACAATAACCAATGATAAAATGTTATCTAGCATGATTAGTGTTTTGGTTGAGGTTAGGGTTAGAGTAAGGGTTAGGGTTAGGATTCAGGTTAGGGTTGGGGTTAGGGTTAGCATCTTTTTTTTTTAACTTCATTATTAATCTCCACTTGTATGAACAATAACCAATGATAAAATGTTATCTAGCATGATTAGTGTTTTGGTTGAGGTTAGGGTTAGAGTAAGGGTTAGGGTTAGGATTCAGGTTAGGGTTGGGGTTAGGGTTAGCATCTTTTTTTTTTAACTTCATTATTAATCTCCACTTGTATGAACAATAACCAATGATAAAATGTTATCTAGCATGATTAGTGTTTTGGTTGAGGTTAGGGTTAGAGTAAGGGTTAGGGTTAGGATTCAGGTTAGGGTTGGGGTTAGGGTTAGCATCTTTTTTTTTTAACTTCATTATTAATCTCCACTTGTATGAACAATAACCAATGATAAAATGTTATCTAGCATGATTAGTGTTTTGGTTGAGGTTAGGGTTAGAGTAAGGGTTAGGGTTAGGATTCAGGTTAGGGTTGGGGTTAGGGTTAGCATCTTTTTTTTTTAACTTCATTATTAATCTCCACTTGTATGAACAATAACCAATGATAAAATGTTATCTAGCATGATTAGTGTTTTGGTTGAGGTAAGGGTTAGAGTAAGGGTTAGGGATAGGATTCAGGTTAGGGTTGGGGTTAGGGTTAGCATCTTTTTTTTTTAACTTCATTATTAATCTCCACTTGTATGAACAATAACCAATGATAAAATGTTATCTAGCATGATTAGTGTTTTGGTTGAGGTAAGGGTTAGAGTAAGGGTTAGGGTTAGGATTCAGGTTAGGGTTGGGGTTAGGGTTAGCATCTTTTTTTTTTAACTTCATTATTAATCTCCACTTGTATGAACAATAACCAATGATAAAATGTTATCTAGCATGATTAGTGTTTTGGTTGAGGTAAGGGTTAGAGTAAGGGGTAGGGTTAGGATTCAGGTTAGGGTTGGGGTTAGGGTTAGCATCTTTTTTTTTTAACTTCATTATTAATCTCCACTTGTATGAACAATAACCAATGATAAAATGTTATCTAGCATGATTAGTGTTTTGGTTGAGGTTAGGGTTAGAGTAAGGGTTAGGGTTAGGATTCAGGTTAGGGTTGGGGTTAGGGTTAGCATCTTTTTTTTTTAACTTCATTATTAATCTCCACTTGTATGAACAATAACCAATGATAAAATGTTATCTAGCATGATTAGTGTTTTGGTTGAGGTTAGGGTTAGAGTAAGGGTTAGGGTTAGGATTCAGGTTAGGGTTGGGGTTAGGGTTAGCATCTTTTTTTTTAACTTCATTTTAATCTCCACTTGTATGAACAATAACCAATGATAAAATGTTATCTAGCATGGTTAGTGTTTTGGTTGAGGTTAGGGTTAGAGTAAGGGTTAGGGTTAGGATTCAGGTTAGGGTTGGGGTTAGGGTTAGCATCTTTTTTTTTAACTTCATTATTAATCTCCACTTGTATGAACAATAACCAATGATAAAATGTTATCTAGCATGGTTAGTTTTTTGGTTGAGGTTAGGGGTAGAGTAAGGGTTAGGGTTAGGATTCAGGTTAGGGTTGGGGTTAGGGTTAGCATCTTTTTTTTTTAACTTCATTATTAATCTCCACTTGTATGAACAATAACCAATGATAAAATGTTATCTAGCATGATTAGTGTTTTGGTTGAGGTTAGGGTTAGAGTAAGGGTTAGGGTTAGGATTCAGGTTAGGGTTGGGGTTAGGGTTAGCATCTTTTTTTTTTAACTTCATTATTAATCTCCACTTGTATGAACAATAACCAATGATAAAATGTTATCTAGCATGATTAGTGTTTTGGTTGAGGTTAGGGTTAGAGTAAGGGTTAGGGTTAGGATTCAGGTTAGGGTTGGGGTTAGGGTTAGCATCTTTTTTTTTTAACTTCATTATTAATCTCCACTTGTATGAACAATAACCAATGATAAAATGTTATCTAGCATGATTAGTGTTTTGGTTGAGGTTAGGGTTAGAGTAAGGGTTAGGGTTAGGATTCAGGTTAGGGTTGGGGTTAGGGTTAGCATCTTTTTTTTTTAACTTCATTATTAATCTCCACTTGTATGAACAATAACCAATGATAAAATGTTATCTAGCATGATTAGTGTTTTGGTTGAGGTTAGGGTTAGAGTAAGGGTTAGGGTTAGGATTCAGGTTAGGGTTGGGGTTAGGGTTAGCATCTTTTTTTTTTAACTTCATTATTAATCTCCACTTGTATGAACAATAACCAATGATAAAATGTTATCTAGCATGATTAGTGTTTTGGTTGAGGTTAGGGTTAGAGTAAGGGTTAGGGTTAGGATTCAGGTTAGGGTTGGGGTTAGGGTTAGCATCTTTTTTTTTAACTTCATTATTAATCTCCACTTGTATGAACAATAACCAATGATAAAATGTTATCTAGCATGATTAGTGTTTTGGTTGAGGTAAGGGTTAGAGTAAGGGTTAGGGATAGGATTCAGGTTAGGGTTGGGGTTAGGGTTAGCATCTTTTTTTTTTAACTTCATCATTAATCTCCACTTGTATGAACAATAACCAATGATAAAATGTTATCTAGCATGATTAGTGTTTTGGTTGAGGTTAGGGTTAGAGTAAGGGTTAGGGTTAGGATTCAGGTTAGGGTTGGGGTTAGGGTTAGCATCTTTTTTTTTTAACTTCATTATTAATCTCCACTTGTATGAACAATAACCAATGATAAAATGTTATCTAGCATGGTTAGTGTTTTGGTTGAGGTAAGGGTTAGAGTAAGGGTTAGGGTTAGGATTCAGGTTAGGGTTGGGGTTAGGGTTAGCATCTTTTTTTTTAACTTCATTTTTAATCTCCACTTGTATGAACAATAACCAATGATAAAATGTTATCTAGCATGATTAGTGTTTTGGTTGAGGTTAGGGTTAGAGTAAGGGTTAGGGATAGGATTCAGGTTAGGGTTGGGGTTAGGGTTAGCATCTTTTTTTTTAACTTCATTATTAATCTCCACTTGTATGAACAATAACCAATGATAAAATGTTATCTAGCATGGTTAGTGTTTTGGTTGAGGTTAGGGTTAGAGTAAGGGTTAGGGTTAGGATTCAGGTTAGGGTTGGGGTTAGGGTTAGCATCTTTTTTTTTAACTTCATTATTAATCTCCACTTGTATGAACAATAACCAATGATAAAATGTTATCTAGCATGATTAGTGTTTTGGTTGAGGTTAGGGTTAGAGTAAGGGTTAGGGTTAGGATTCAGGTTAGGGTTGGGGTTAGGGTTAGCATCTTTTTTTTTAACTTCATTATTAATCTCCACTTGTATGAACAATAACCAATGATAAAATGTTATCTAGCATGATTAGTGTTTTGGTTGAGGTTAGGGTTAGAGTAAGGGTTAGGGTTAGGATTCAGGTTAGGGTTGGGGTTAGGGTTAGCATCTTTTTTTTTAACTTCATTATTAATCTCCACTTGTATGAACAATAACCAATGATAAAATGTTATCTAGCATGATTAGTGTTTTGGTTGAGGTTAGGGTTAGAGTAAGGGTTAGGGTTAGGATTCAGGTTAGGGTTGGGGTTAGGGTTAGCATCTTTTTTTTTAACTTCATTTTTAATCTCCACTTGTATGAACAATAACCAATGATAAAATGTTATCTAGCATGATTAGTGTTTTGGTTGAGGTTAGGGTTAGAGTAAGGGTTAGGGATAGGATTCAGGTTAGGGTTGGGGTTAGGGTTAGCATCTTTTTTTTTTAACTTCATTTTTAATCTCCACTTGTATGAACAATAACCAATGATAAAATGTTATCTAGCATGGTTAGTGTTTTGGTTGAGGTTAGGGTTAGAGTAAGGGTTAGGGTTAGGATTCAGGTTAGGGTTGGGGTTAGGGTTAGCATCTTTTTTTTTAACTTCATTATTAATCTCCACTTGTATGAACAATAACCAATGATAAAATGTTATCTAGCATGATTAGTGTTTTGGTTGAGGTTAGGGTTAGAGTAAGGGTTAGGGTTAGGATTCAGGTTAGGGTTGGGGTTAGGGTTAGCATCTTTTTTTTTAACTTCATTATTAATCTCCACTTGTATGAACAATAACCAATGATAAAATGTTATCTAGCATGATTAGTGTTTTGGTTGAGGTTAGGGTTAGAGTAAGGGTTAGGGTTAGGATTCAGGTTAGGGTTGGGGTTAGGGTTAGCATCTTTTTTTTTAACTTCATTTTTAATCTCCACTTGTATGAACAATAACCAATGATAAAATGTTATCTAGCATGATTAGTGTTTTGGTTGAGGTTAGGGTTAGAGTAAGGGTTAGGGATAGGATTCAGGTTAGGGTTGGGGTTAGGGTTAGCATCTTTTTTTTTTAACTTCATTTTTAATCTCCACTTGTATGAACAATAACCAATGATAAAATGTTATCTAGCATGGTTAGTGTTTTGGTTGAGGTTAGGGTTAGAGTAAGGGTTAGGGTTAGGATTCAGGTTAGGGTTGGGGTTAGGGTTAGCATCTTTTTTTTTAACTTCATTATTAATCTCCACTTGTATGAACAATAACCAATGATAAAATGTTATCTAGCATGATTAGTGTTTTGGTTGAGGTTAGGGTTAGAGTAAGGGTTAGGGTTAGGATTCAGGTTAGGGTTGGGGTTAGGGTTAGCATCTTTTTTTTTAACTTCATTATTAATCTCCACTTGTATGAACAATAACCAATGATAAAATGTTATCTAGCATGATTAGTGTTTTGGTTGAGGTTAGGGTTAGAGTAAGGGTTAGGGTTAGGATTCAGGTTAGGGTTGGGGTTAGGGTTAGCATCTTTTTTTTTAACTTCATTTTTAATCTCCACTTGTATGAACAATAACCAATGATAAAATGTTATCTAGCATGATTAGTGTTTTGGTTGAGGTTAGGGTTAGAGTAAGGGTTAGGGATAGGATTCAGGTTAGGGTTGGGGTTAGGGTTAGCATCTTTTTTTTTTAACTTCATTTTTAATCTCCACTTGTATGAACAATAACCAATGATAAAATGTTATCTAGCATGGTTAGTGTTTTGGTTGAGGTTAGGGTTAGAGTAAGGGTTAGGGTTAGGATTCAGGTTAGGGTTGGGGTTAGGGTTAGCATCTTTTTTTTTAACTTCATTATTAATCTCCACTTGTATGAACAATAACCAATGATAAAATGTTATCTAGCATGGTTAGTTTTTTGGTTGAGGTTAGGGGTAGAGTAAGGGTTAGGGTTAGGATTCAGGTTAGGGTTGGGGTTAGGGTTAGCATCTTTTTTTTTTTACTTCATTATTAATCTCCACTTGTATGAACAATAACCAATGATAAAATGTTATCTAGCATGATTAGTGTTTTGGTTGAGGTTAGGGTTAGAGTAAGGGTTAGGGTTAGGATTCAGGTTAGGGTTGGGGTTAGGGTTAGCATCTTTTTTTTTAACTTCATTATTAATCTCCACTTGTATGAACAATAACCAATGATAAAATGTTATCTAGCATGGTTAGTGTTTTGGTTGAGGTTAGGGTTAGAGTAAGGGTTAGGGTTAGGATTCAGGTTAGGGTTGGGGTTAGGGTTAGCATCTTTTTTTTTTAACTTCATTATTAATCTCCACTTGTATGAACAATAACCAATGATAAAATGTTATCTAGCATGATTAGTGTTTTGGTTGAGGTTAGGGTTAGAGTAAGGGTTAGGGTTAGGATTCAGGTTAGGGTTGGGGTTAGGGTTAGCATCTTTTTTTTTTAACTTCATTATTAATCTCCACTTGTATGAACAATAACCAATGATGAAATGTTATCTAGCATGATTAGTGTTTTGGTTGAGGTTAGGGTTAGAGTAAGGGTCAGGGTTAGGATTCAGGTTAGGGTTGGGGTTAGGGTTAGCATCTTTTTTTTTTAACTTCATTATTAATCTCCACTTGTATGAACAATAACCAATGATAAAATGTTATCTAGCATGATTAGTGTTTTGGTTGAGGTTAGGGTTAGAGTAAGGGTTAGGGTTAGGATTCAGGTTAGGGTTGGGGTTAGGGTTAGCATCTTTTTTTTTTAACTTCATTATTAATCTCCACTTGTATGAACAATAACCAATGATAAAATGTTATCTAGCATGGTTAGTGTTTTGGTTGAGGTTAGGGTTAGAGTAAGGGTTAGGGTTAGGATTCAGGTTAGGGTTGGGGTTAGGGTTAGCATCTTTTTTTTTTAACTTCATTATTAATCTCCACTTGTATGAACAATAACCAATGATAAAATGTTATCTAGCATGATTAGTGTTTTGGTTGAGGTTAGGGTTAGAGTAAGGGTTAGGGATAGGATTCAGGTTAGGGTTGGGGTTAGGGTTAGCATCTTTTTTTTTTAACTTCATTTTTAATCTCCACTTGTATGAACAATAACCAATGATAAAATGTTATCTAGCATGGTTAGTGTTTTGGTTGAGGTTAGGGTTAGAGTAAGGGTTAGGGTTAGGATTCAGGTTAGGGTTGGGGTTAGGGTTAGCATCTTTTTTTTTAACTTCATTATTAATCTCCACTTGTATGAACAATAACCAATGATAAAATGTTATCTAGCATGGTTAGTTTTTTGGTTGAGGTTAGGGTTAGAGTAAGGGTTAGGGTTAGGATTCAGGTTAGGGTTGGGGTTAGGGTTAGCATCTTTTTTTTTTAACTTCATTATTAATCTCCACTTGTATGAACAATAACCAATGATGAAATGTTATCTAGCATGATTAGTGTTTTGGTTGAGGTTAGGGTTAGAGTAAGGGTCAGGGTTAGGATTCAGGTTAGGGTTGGGGTTAGGGTTAGCATCTTTTTTTTTAACTTCATTATTAATCTCCACTTGTATGAACAATAACCAATGATAAAATGTTATCTAGCATGGTTAGTTTTTTGGTTGAGGTTAGGGTTAGAGTAAGGGTTAGGGTTAGGATTCAGGTTAGGGTTGGGGTTAGGGTTAGCATCTTTTTTTTTTAACTTCATTATTAATCTCCACTTGTATGAACAATAACCAATGATAAAATGTTATCTAGCATTATTAGTTTTTTGGTTGAGGTTAGGGTTAGAGTAAGGGTTAGGGTTAGGATTCAGGTTAGGGTTGGGGTTAGGGTTAGCATCTTTTTTTTTTAACTTCATTATTAATCTCCACTTGTATGAACAATAACCAATGATAAAATGTTATCTAGCATGATTAGTGTTTTGGTTGAGGTTAGGGTTAGAGTAAGGGTTAGGGTTAGGATTCAGGTTAGGGTTGGGGTTAGGGTTAGCATCTTTTTTTTTTAACTTCATTATTAATCTCCACTTGTATGAACAATAACCAATGATAAAATGTTATCTAGCATGGTTAGTGTTTTGGTTGAGGTTAGGGTTAGAGTAAGGGTTAGGGTTAGGATTCAGGTTAGGGTTGGGGTTAGGGTTAGCATCTTTTTTTTTTAACTTCATTATTAATCTCCACTTGTATGAACAATAACCAATGATAAAATGTTATCTAGCATGATTAGTGTTTTGGTTGAGGTTAGGGTTAGAGTAAGGGTTAGGGTTAGGATTCAGGTTAGGGTTGGGGTTAGGGTTAGCATCCTTTTTTTTTAACTTCATTATTAATCTCCACTTGTATGAACAACACCTAATGATAAAATGTTATCTAGCATGATTAGTGTTTTGGTTGAGGTTAGGGTTAGAGTAAGGGTTAGGGTTAGGATTCAGGTTAGGGTTGGGGTTAGGGTTAGCATCTTTTTTTTTTAACTTCATTATTAATCTCCACTTGTATGAACAATAACCAATGATAAAATGTTATCTAGCATGATTAGTGTTTTGGTTGAGGTTAGGGTTAGAGTAAGGGTTAGGTTTAGGATTCAGGTTAGGGTTGGGGTTAGGGTTAGCATTTTCTTTTTTTAACTTCATTATTAATCTCCACTTTTATGAACAATAACCAATGATAAAATGTTATCTAGCATGGTTAGTGTTTTGGTTGAGGTTAGGGTTAGAGTAAGGGTTAGGGTTAGGATTCAGGTTAGGGTTGGGGTTAGGGTTAGCATCTTTTTTGTTTCACTTCATTATTATCTCCACTTGTATGAACAATAACCAATGATAAAATGTTATCTAGCATGATTAGTGTTTTGGTTGAGGTTAGGGTTAGAGTAAGGGTTAGGGTTAGGATTCAGGTTAGGGTTGGGGTTAGGGTTAGCATCTTTTTTTTTTAACTTCATTATTAATCTCCACTTGTATGAACAATACCACATGATAAAACTGTATCCAGCATGATTAGTGTTTTGGTTGAGGTTAGGGTTAGAGTAAGGGTTAGGGTTAGGATTCAGGTTAGGGTTGGGGTTAGGGTTAGCATCTTTTTTTTTTAACTTCATTATTAATCTCCACTTGTATGAACAATAACCAATGATAAAATGTTATCTAGCATGATTAGTGTTTTGGTTGAGGTTAGGGTTAGAGTAAGGGTTAGGGATAGGATTCAGGTTAGGGTTGGGGTTAGGGTTAGCATCTTTTTTTTTTAACTTCATTTTTAATCTCCACTTGTATGAACAATAACCAATGATAAAATGTTATCTAGCATGATTAGTGTTTTGGTTGAGGTTAGGGTTAGAGTAAGGGTTAGGGTTAGGATTCAGGTTAGGGTTGGGGTTAGGGTTAGCATCTTTTTTTTTTAACTTCATTATTAATCTCCACTTGTATGAACAATAACCAATGATAAAATGTTATCTAGCATGATTAGTGTTTTGGTTGAGGTTAGGGTTAGAGTAAGGGTTAGGGATAGGATTCAGGTTAGGGTTGGGGTTAGGGTTAGCATCTTTTTTTTTTAACTTCATTTTTAATCTCCACTTGTATGAACAATAACCAATGATAAAATGTTATCTAGCATGGTTAGTGTTTTGGTTGAGGTTAGGGTTAGAGTAAGGGTTAGGGTTAGGATTCAGGTTAGGGTTGGGGTTAGGGTTAGCATCTTTTTTTTTAACTTCATTATTAATCTCCACTTGTATGAACAATAACCAATGATAAAATGTTATCTAGCATGGTTAGTTTTTTGGTTGAGGTTAGGGTTAGAGTAAGGGTTAGGGTTAGGATTCAGGTTAGGGTTGGGGTTAGGGTTAGCATCTTTTTTTTTTAACTTCATTATTAATCTCCACTTGTATGAACAATAACCAATGATAAAATGTTATCTAGCATTATTAGTGTTTTGGTTGAGGTTAGGGTTAGAGTAAGGGTTAGGGTTAGGATTCAGGTTAGGGTTGGGGTTAGGGTTAGCATCTTTTTTTTTTAAATTCATTATTAATCTCCACTTGTATGAACAATAACCAATGATAAAATGTTATCTAGCATGATTAGTGTTTTGGTTGAGGTTAGGGTTAGAGTAAGGGTTAGGGTTAGGATTCAGGTTAGGGTTGGGGTTAGGGTTAGCATCTTTTTTTTTTAACTTCATTATTAATCTCCACTTGTATGAACAATAACCAATGATAAAATGTTATCTAGCATGATTAGTGTTTTGGTTGAGGTTAGGGTTAGAGTAAGGGTTAGGGTTAGGATTCAGGTTAGGGTTGGGGTGAGGGTTAGCATCTTTTTTTTTTAACTTCATTATTAATCTCCACTTGTATGAACAATAACCAATGATAAAATGTTATCTAGCATGATTAGTGTTTTGGTTGACGTTAGGGTTAGAGTAAGGGTTAGGGTTAGGATTCAGGTTAGGGTTGGGGTTAGGGTTAGCATCTTTTTTTTTTAACTTCATTATTAATCTCCACTTGTATGAACAATAACCAATGATAAAATGTTATCTAGCATGGTTAGTGTTTTGGTTGAGGTTAGGGTTAGAGTAAGGGTTAGGGTTAGGATTCAGGTTAGGGTTGGGGTTAGGGTTAGCATCTTTTTTTTTTAACTTCATTATTAATCTCCACTTGTATGAACAATAACCAATGATAAAATGTTATCTAGCATGATTAGTGTTTTGGTTGAGGTTAGGGTTAGAGTAAGGGTTAGGGTTAGGATTCAGGTTAGGGTTGGGGTTAGGGTTAGCATCCTTTTTTTTTAACTTCATTATTAATCTCCACTGGTATGAACAATAACCAATGATAAAATGTTATCTAGCATGATTAGTGTTTTGGTTGAGGTTAGGGTTAGAGTAAGGGTTAGGGTTAGGATTCAGGTTAGGGTTGGGGTTAGGGTTAGCATCTTTTTTTTTTAACTTCATTATTAATCTCCACTTGTATGAACAATAACCAATGATAAAATGTTATCTAGCATGATTAGTGTTTTGGTTGAGGTTAGGGTTAGAGTAAGGGTTAGGGTTAGGATTCAGGTTAGGGTTGGGGGTAGGGTTAGCATCTTTTTTTTTTAACTTCATTATAAATCTCCACTTGTATGAACAATACCACATGATAAAACTGTATCAAGCATGATTAGTGTTTTGGTTGAGGTTAGGGTTAGAGTAAGGGTTAGGGTTAGGATTCAGGTTAGGGTTGGGGTTAGGGTTAGCATCTTTTTTTTTTAACTTCATTATTAATCTCCACTTGTATGAACAATAACCAATGATAAAATGTTATCTAGCATGATTAGTGTTTTGGTTGAGGTTAGGGTTAGAGTAAGGGTTAGGGTTAGGATTCAGGTTAGGGTTGGGGTTAGGGTTAGCATCTTTTTTTTTTTACTTCATTATTAATCTCCACTTGTATGAACAATAACCAATGATAAAATGTTATCTAGCATGATTAGTGTTTTGGTTGAGGTTAGGGTTAGAGTAAGGGTTAGGGTTAGGATTCAGGTTAGGGTTGGGGTTAGGGTTAGCATCTTTTTTTTTTAACTTCATTATTAATCTCCACTTGTATGAACAATAACCAATGATAAAATGTTATCTAGCATGGTTAGTGTTTTGGTTGAGGTTAGGGTTAGAGTAAGGGTCAGGGTTAGGATTCAGGTTAGGGTTGGGGTTAGGGTTAGCATCTTTTTTTTTTAACTTCATTATTAATCTCCACTTGTATGAACAATAACCAATGATAAAATGTTATCTAGCATGATTAGTGTTTTGGTTGAGGTTAGGGTTAGAGTAAGGGTTAGGGTTAGGATTCAGGTTAGGGTTGGGGTTAGGGTTAGCATCTTTTTTTTTTACTTCATTATTAATCTCCACTTGTATGAACAATAACCAATGATAAAATGTTATCTAGCATGATTAGTGTTTTGGTTGAGGTTAGGGTTAGAGTAAGGGTTAGGGTTAGGATTCAGGTTAGAGTTGGGGTTAGGGTTAGCATCTTTTTTTTTTTTACTTCATTATTAATCTCCACTTGTATGAACAATAACCAATGATAAAATGTTATCTAGCATGATTAGTGTTTTGGTTGAGGTTAGGGTTAGAGTAAGGGTTAGGGTTAGGATTCAGGTTAGGGTTGGGGTTAGGGTTAGCATCTTTTTTTTTTAACTTCATTATTAATCTCCACTTGTATGAACAATAACCAATGATAAAATGTTATCTAGCATGGTTAGTTTTTTGGTTGAGGTTAGGGTTAGAGTAAGGGTTAGGGTTAGGATTCAGGTTAGGGTTTGGGTTAGGGTTAGCATCTTTTTTTTTTACTTCATTATTAATCTCCACTTGTATGAACAATAACCAATGATAAAATGTTATCTAGCATGATTAGTGTTTTGGTTGAGGTTAGGGTTAGAGTAAGGGTTAGGGTTAGGATTCAGGTTAGGGTTGGGGGTTAGGGTTAGCATCTTTTTTTTTTAACTTCATTATTAATCTCCACTTGTATGAACAATAACCAATGATAAAATGTTATCTAGCATGGTTAGTGTTTTGGTTGAGGTTAGGGTTAGAGTAAGGGTTAGGGTTAGGATTCAGGTTAGGGTTGGGGTTAGGGTTAGCATCTTTTTTTTTTAACTTCATTATTAATCTCCACTTGTATGAACAATACCACATGATAAAACTGTATCAAGCATGATTAGTGTTTTGGTTGAGGTGAAGGTTAGAGTAAGGGTTAGGGTTAGGATTCAGGTTAGGGTTGTGGTTAGGGTTAGCATCTTTTTTTTTTAACTTCATTATTAATCGCCACTTGTATGAACAATACCACATGATAAAACTGTATCAAGCAGGATTAGTGTTTTGGTTGAGGTTAAGGTTAGAGTAAGGGTTAGGGTTAGGATTCAGGTTAGGGTTGGGGTTGGGGTTAGCATCTATGTTTTTTAACTTCATTATTAATCTCCACTTGTATGAACAATACCACATGATAAAACTGTATCAAGCATGATTAGTGTTTTGGTTGAGGTTAGGGTTAGAGTAAGAGTTAGGGTTAGGATTCAGGTTAGGGTTGGGGTTAGGGTTAGCATCTTTTTTTTTTAACTTCATTATTAATCTCCACTTCTATGAACAATAACCAATGATAAAATGTTATCTAGCATGATTAGTGTTTTGGTTGAGGTTAGGGTTAGAGTAAGGGTTAGGGTTAGGATTCAGGTTAGGGTTGGGGTTAGGGTTAGCATCTTTTTTTTTAACTTCATTATTAATCTCCACTTGTATGAACAATAACCAATGATAAAATGTTATCTAGCATGATTAGTGTTTTGGTTGAGGTTAGGGTTAGAGTAAGTGTTAGGGTTAGGATTCAGGTTAGGGTTGGGGTTAGGGTAAGCATCTTTTTTTTTTACTTCATTATTAATCTCCACTTGTATGAACAATAACCAATGATAAAATGTTATCTAGCATGGTTAGTGTTTTGCTTGAGGTTAGGGTTAGAGTAAGGGTTAGGGTTAGGATTCAGGTTAGGGTTGGGGTTAGGGTTAGCATCTTTTTTTTTTAACTTCATTATTAATCTCCACTTGTATGAACAATACCACATGATAAAACTGTATCAAGCATGATTAGTGTTTCGGTTGAGGTTAGGGTTAGAGTAAGGGTTAGGGTTAGGATTCAGGTTAGGGTTGGGGTTAGGGTTAGCATCTTTTTTTTTTAACTTCATTATTAATCTCCACTTGTATGAACAATAACCAATGATAAAATGTTATCTAGCATGATTAGTGTTTTGGTTGAGGTTAAGGTTAGAGTAAGGGTTAGGGTTAGGATTCAGGTTAGGGTTGGGGTTAGGGTTAGCATCTTTTTTTTTAACTTCATTATTAATCTCTACTTGTATGAACAATAACCAATGATAAAATGTTATCTAGCATGGTTAGTGTTTTGGTTAAGGTTAGGGTTAGAGTAAGGGTTAGGGTTAGGATTCAGGTTAGGGTTGGGGTTAGGGTTAGCATCTTTTTTTTTTACTTCATTATTAATCTCTACTTGTATGAACAATAACCAATGATAAAATGTTATCTAGCATGATTAATGTTTTGGTTGAGGTTAGGGTTAGAGTAAGGGTTAGGGTTAGGATTCATGTTAGGGTTGGGGGTTAGCGTTAGCATCTTTTTTTTTTTAACTTCATTATTAATCTCCACTTGTATGAACAATAACCAATGATAAAATGTTATCTAGCATGGTTAGTGTTTTGGTTGAGGTTAGGGTTAGAGTAAGGGTTAGGGTTAGGATTCAGGTTAGGGTTGGGGTTAGGGTTAGCATCTTTTTTTTTAACTTCATTATTAATCTCCACTTGTATGAACAATAACCAATGATAAAATGTTATCTAGCATGGTTAGTGTTTTGGTTGAGGTTAGGGTTAGAGTAAGGGTTAGGGTTAGGATTCAGGTTAGGGTTGGGGTTAGGGTTAGCATCTTTTTTTTTTACTTCATTATTAATCTCCACTTGTATGAACAATAACCAATGATAAAATGTTATCTAGCATGATTAGTGTTTTGGTTGAGGTTAGGGTTAGAGTAAGGGTTAGGGTTAGGATTCAGGTTAGGGTTGGGGTTAGGGTTAGCATCTTTTTTTTTTAACTTCATTATTAATCTCCACTTGTATGAACAATAACCAATGATAAAATGTTATCTAGCATGGTTAGTGTTTTGGTTGAGGTTAGGGTTAGAGTAAGGGTTAGGGTTAGGATTCAGGTTAGGGTTGGGGTTAGGGTTAGCATCTTTTTTTTTTAACTTCATTATTAATCTCCACTTGTATGAACAATAACCAATGATAAAATGTTATCTAGCATGATTAGTGTTTTGGTTGAGGTTAGGGTTAGAGTAAGGGTTAGGGTTAGGATTCAGGTTAGGGTTGGGGTTAGGGTTAGCATCTTTTTTTTTTAACTTCATTATTAATCTCCACTGGAATGAACAATAACCAATGATAAAATGTTATCTAGCATGATTAGTGTTTTGGTTGAGGTTAGGGTTAGAGTAAGGGTTAGGGTTAGGATTCAGGTTAGGGTTGGGGTTAGGGTTAGCATCTTTTTTTTTTAACTTCATTATTAATCTCCACTTGTATGAACAATAACCAATGATAAAATGTTATCTAGCATGATTAGTGTTTTGGTTGAGGTTAGGGTTAGAGTAAGGGTTAGGGTTAGGATTCAGGTTAGGGTTGGGGGTAGGGTTAGCATCTTTTTTTTTTAACTTCATTATAAATCTCCACTTGTATGAAGAATAACCAATGATAAAATGTTATCTAGCATGATTAGTGTTTTGGTTGAGGTTAGGGTTAGAGTAAGGGTTAGGGTAAGGATTCAGGTTAGGGTTGGGGTTAGGGTTAGCATCTTTTTTTTTTAACTTCATTATTAATCTCCACTTGTATGAACAATAACCAATGATAAAATGTTATCTAGCATGATTAGTGTTTTGGTTGAGGTTAGGGTTAGAGTAAGGGTTAGGGTTAGGATTCAGGTTAGGGTTGGGGTTAGGGTTAGCATCTTTTTTTTTTACTTCATTATTAATCTCCACTTGTATGAACAATAACCAATGATAAAATGTTATCTAGCATGATTAGTGTTTTGGTTGAGGTTAGGGTTAGAGTAAGGGTTAGGGTTAGGATTCAGGTTAGGGTTGGGGGTTAGGGTTAGCATCTTTTTTTTTTAACTTCATTATTAATCTCCACTTGTATGAACAATAACCAATGATAAAATGTTATCTAGCATGGTTAGTGTTTTGGTTGAGGTTAGGGTTAGAGTAAGGGTTAGGGTTAGGATTCAGGTTAGGGTTGGGGTTAGGGTTAGCATCTTTTTTTTTTAACTTCATTATTAATCTCCACTTGTATGAACAATACCACATGATAAAACTGTATCAAGCATGATTAGTGTTTTGGTTGAGGTGAAGGTTAGAGTAAGGGTTAGGGTTAGGATTCAGGTTAGGGTTGTGGTTAGGGTTAGCATCTTTTTTTTTTAACTTCATTATTAATCGCCACTTGTATGAACAATACCACATGATAAAACTGTATCAAGCAGGATTAGTGTTTTGGTTGAGGTTAAGGTTAGAGTAAGGGTTAGGGTTAGGATTCAGGTTAGGGTTGGGGTTGGGGTTAGCATCTATGTTTTTTAACTTCATTATTAATCTCCACTTGTATGAACAATACCACATGATAAAACTGTATCAAGCATGATTAGTGTTTTGGTTGAGGTTAGGGTTAGAGTAAGAGTTAGGGTTAGGATTCAGGTTAGGGTTGGGGTTAGGGTTAGCATCTTTTTTTTTAAACTTCATTATTAATCTCCACTTGTATTAACAATAACCAATGATAAAATGTTATCTAGCATGATTAGTGTTTTGGTTGAGGTTAGGGTTAGAGTAAGGGTTAGGGTTAGGATTCAGGTTAGGGTTGGGGTTAGGGTTAGCATTTTTTTTTTAACTTCATTATTAATCTCCACTTGTATGAACAATAACCAATGATAAAATGTTATCTAGCATGATTAGTGTTTTGGTTGAGGTTAGGGTTAGAGTAAGTGTTAGGGTTAGGATTCAGGTTAGGGTTGGGGTTAGGGTAAGCATCTTTTTTTTTTACTTCATTATTAATCTCCACTTGTATGAACAATAACCAATGATAAAATGTTATCTAGCATGGTTAGTGTTTTGCTTGAGGTTAGGGTTAGAGTAAGGGTTAGGGTTAGGATTCAGGTTAGGGTTGGGGTTAGGGTTAGCATCTTTTTTTTTTAACTTCATTATTAATCTCCACTTGTATGAACAATACCACATGATAAAACTGTATCAAGCATGATTAGTGTTTCGGTTGAGGTTAGGGTTAGAGTAAGGGTTAGGGTTAGGATTCAGGTTAGGGTTGGGGTTAGGGTTAGCATCTTTTTTTTTTAACTTCATTATTAATCTCCACTTGTATGAACAATAACCAATGATAAAATGTTATCTAGCATGATTAGTGTTTTGGTTGAGGTTAAGGTTAGAGTAAGGGTTAGGGTTAGGATTCAGGTTAGGGTTGGGGTTAGGGTTAGCATCTTTTTTTTTAACTTCATTATTAATCTCTACTTGTATGAACAATAACCAATGATAAAATGTTATCTAGCATGGTTAGTGTTTTGGTTAAGGTTAGGGTTAGAGTAAGGGTTAGGGTTAGGATTCAGGTTAGGGTTGGGGTTAGGGTTAGCATCTTTTTTTTTTACTTCATTATTAATCTCTACTTGTATGAACAATAACCAATGATAAAATGTTATCTAGCATGATTAATGTTTTGGTTGAGGTTAGGGTTAGAGTAAGGGTTAGGGTTAGGATTCATGTTAGGGTTGGGGGTTAGCGTTAGCATCTTTTTTTTTTTAACTTCATTATTAATCTCCACTTGTATGAACAATAACCAATGATAAAATGTTATCTAGCATGGTTAGTGTTTTGGTTGAGGTTAGGGTTAGAGTAAGGGTTAGGGTTAGGATTCAGGTTAGGGTTGGGGTTAGGGTTAGCATCTTTTTTTTTTAACTTCATTATTAATCTCCACTTGTATGAACAATAACCAATGATAAAATGTTATCTAGCATGGTTAGTGTTTTGGTTGAGGTTAGGGTTAGAGTAAGGGTTAGGGTTAGGATTCAGGTTAGGGTTGGGGTTAGGGTTAGCATCTTTTTTTTTTACTTCATTATTAATCTCCACTTGTATGAACAATAACCAATGATAAAATGTTATCTAGCATGATTAGTGTTTTGGTTGAGGTTAGGGTTAGAGTAAGGGTTAGGGTTAGGATTCAGGTTAGGGTTGGGGTTAGGGTTAGCATCTTTTTTTTTTAACTTCATTATTAATCTCCACTTGTATGAACAATAACCAATGATAAAATGTTATCTAGCATGGTTAGTGTTTTGGTTGAGGTTAGGGTTAGAGTAAGGGTTAGGGTTAGGATTCAGGTTAGGGTTGGGGTTAGGGTTAGCATCTTTTTTTTTTAACTTCATTATTAATCTCCACTTGTATGAACAATAACCAATGATAAAATGTTATCTAGCATGATTAGTGTTTTGGTTGAGGTTAGGGTTAGAGTAAGGGTTAGGGTTAGGATTCAGGTTAGGGTTGGGGTTAGGGTTAGCATCTTTTTTTTTTAACTTCATTATTAATCTCCACTGGAATGAACAATAACCAATGATAAAATGTTATCTAGCATGATTAGTGTTTTGGTTGAGGTTAGGGTTAGAGTAAGGGTTAGGGTTAGGATTCAGGTTAGGGTTGGGGTAAGGGTTAGCATCTTTTTTTTTTAACTTCATTATTAATCTCCACTTGTATGAACAATAACCAATGATAAAATGTTATCTAGCATGATTAGTGTTTTGGTTGAGGTTAGGGTTAGAGTAAGGGTTAGGGTTAGGATTCAGGTTAGGGTTGGGGTTAGGGTTAGCATCTTTTTTTTTTAACTTCATTATAAATCTCCACTTGTATGAAGAATAACCAATGATAAAATGTTATCTAGCATGATTAGTGTTTTGGTTGAGGTTAGGGTTAGAGTAAGGGTTAGGGTTAGGATTCAGGTTAGGGTTGGGGTTAGGGTTAGCATCTTTTTTTTTTAACTTCATTATTAATCTCCACTTGTATGAACAATAACCAATGATAAAATGTTATCTAGCATGATTAGTGTTTTGGTTGAGGTTAGGGTTAGAGTAAGGGTTAGGGTTAGGATTCAGGTTAGGGTTGGGGTTAGGGTTAGCATCTTTTTTTTTTACTTCATTATTAATCTCCACTTGTATGAACAATAACCAATGATAAAATGTTATCTAGCATGATTAGTGTTTTGGTTGAGGTTAGGGTTAGAGTAAGGGTTAGGGTTAGGATTCAGGTTAGGGTTGGGGGTTAGGGTTAGCATCTTTTTTTTTTAACTTCATTATTAATCTCCACTTGTATGAACAATAACCAATGATAAAATGTTATCTAGCATGGTTAGTGTTTTGGTTGAGGTTAGGGTTAGAGTAAGGGTTAGGGTTAGGATTCAGGTTAGGGTTGGGGTTAGGGTTAGCATCTTTTTTTTTTAACTTCATTATTAATCTCCACTTGTATGAACAATACCACATGATAAAACTGTATCAAGCATGATTAGTGTTTTGGTTGAGGTGAAGGGTTGAGTAAGGGTTAGGGTTAGGATTCAGGTTAGGGTTGTGGTTAGGGTTAGCATCTTTTTTTTTTAACTTCATTATTAATCGCCACTTGTATGAACAATACCACATGATAAAACTGTATCAAGCAGGATTAGTGTTTTGGTTGAGGTTAAGGTTAGAGTAAGGGTTAGGGTTAGGATTCAGGTTAGGGTTGGGGTTGGGGTTAGCATCTATGTTTTTTAACTTCATTATTAATCTCCACTTGTATGAACAATACCACATGATAAAACTGTATCAAGCATGATTAGTGTTTTGGTTGAGGTTAGGGTTAGAGTAAGAGTTAGGGTTAGGATTCAGGTTAGGGTTGGGGTTAGGGTTAGCATCTTTTTTGTTAAACTTCATTATTAATCTCCACTTGTATTAACAATAACCAATGATAAAATGTTATCTAGCATGATTAGTGTTTTGGTTGAGGTTAGGGTTAGAGTAAGGGTTAGGGTTAGGATTCAGGTTAGGGTTGGGGTTAGGGTTAGCATTTTTTTTTTTAACTTCATTATTAATCTCCACTTGTATGAACAATAACCAATGATAAAATGTTATCTAGCATGATTAGTGTTTTGGTTGAGGTTAGGGTTAGAGTAAGTGTTAGGGTTAGGATTCAGGTTAGGGTTGGGGTTAGGGTAAGCATCTTTTTTTTTTACTTCATTATTAATCTCCACTTGTATGAACAATAACCAATGATAAAATGTTATCTAGCATGGTTAGTGTTTTGCTTGAGGTTAGGGTTAGAGTAAGGGTTAGGGTTAGGATTCAGGTTAGGGTTGGGGTTAGGGTTAGCATCTTTTTTTTTTAACTTCATTATTAATCTCCACTTGTATGAACAATACCACATGATAAAACTGTATCAAGCATGATTAGTGTTTCGGTTGAGGTTAGGGTTAGAGTAAGGGTTAGGGTTAGGATTCAGGTTAGGGTTGGGGTTAGGGTTAGCATCTTTTTTTTTTAACTTCATTATTAATCTCCACTTGTATGAACAATAACCAATGATAAAATGTTATCTAGCATGATTAGTGTTTTGGTTGAGGTTAAGGTTAGAGTAAGGGTTAGGGTTAGGATTCAGGTTAGGGTTGGGGTTAGGGTTAGCATCTTTTTTTTTAACTTCATTATTAATCTCTACTTGTATGAACAATAACCAATGATAAAATGTTATCTAGCATGGTTAGTGTTTTGGTTAAGGTTAGGGTTAGAGTAAGGGTTAGGGTTAGGATTCAGGTTAAGGTTGGGGTTAGGGTTAGCATCTTTTTTTTTTTAACTTCATTATTAATCTCCACTTGTATGAACAATAACCAATGATAAAATGTTATCTAGCATGGTTAGTGTTTTGGTTGAGGTTAGGGTTAGAGTAAGGGTTAGGGTTAGGATTCAGGTTAGGGTTGGGGTTAGGGTTAGCATCTTTTTTTTTTTAACTTCATTATTAATCTCCACTTGTATGAACAATAACCAATGATAAAATGTTATCTAGCATGGTTAGTGTTTTGGTTGAGGTTAGGGTTAGAGTAAGGGTTAGGGTTAGGATTCAGGTTAGGGTTGGGGTTAGGGTTAGCATCTTTTTTTTTTTAACTTCATTATTAATCTCCACTTGTATGAACAATAACCAATGATAAAATGTTATCTAGCATGGTTAGTGTTTTGGTTGAGGTTAGGGTTAGAGTAAGGGTTAGGGTTAGGATTCAGGTTAGGGTTGGGGTTAGGGTTAGCATCTTTTTTTTTTACTTCATTATTAATCTCCACTTGTATGAACAATAACCAATGATAAAATGTTATCTAGCATGATTAGTGTTTTGGTTGAGGTTAGGGTTAGAGTAAGGGTTAGGGTTAGGATTCAGGTTAGGGTTGGGGTTAGGGTTAGCATCTTTTTTTTTTACCTTCATTATTAATCTCCACTTGTATGAACAATAACCAATGATAAAATGTTATCTAGCATGGTTAGTGTTTTGGTTGAGGTTAGGGTTAGAGTAAGGGTTAGGGTTAGGATTCAGGTTAGGGTTGGGGTTAGGGTTAGCATCTTTTTTTTTTAACTTCATTATTAATCTCCACTTGTATGAACAATAACCAATGATAAAATGTTATCTAGCATGATTAGTGTTTTGGTTGAGGTTAGGGTTAGAGTAAGGGTTAGGGTTAGGATTCAGGTTAGGGTTGGGGTTAGGGTTAGCATCTTTTTTTTTTAACTTCATTATTAATCTCCACTGGAATGAACAATAACCAATGATAAAATGTTATCTTGCATGATTAGTGTTTTGGTTGAGGTTAGGGTTAGAGTAAGGGTTAGGGTTAGGATTCAGGTTAGGGTTGGGGTTAGGGTTAGCATCTTTTTTTTTTAACTTCATTATTAATCTCCACTTGTATGAACAATAACCAATGATAAAATGTTATCTAGCATGATTAGTGTTTTGGTTGAGGTTAGGGTTAGAGTAAGGGTTAGGGTTAGGATTCAGGTTAGGGTTGGGGGTAGGGTTAGCATCTTTTTTTTTTAACTTCATTATAAATCTCCACTTGTATGAAGAATAACCAATGATAAAATGTTATCTAGCATGATTAGTGTTTTGGTTGAGGTTAGGGTTAGAGTAAGGGTTAGGGTTAGGATTCAGGTTAGGGTTGGGGTTAGGGTTAGCATCTTTTTTTTTTAACTTCATTATTAATCTCCACTTGTATGAACAATAACCAATGATAAAATGTTATCTAGCATGATTAGTGTTTTGGTTGAGGTTAGGGTTAGAGTAAGGGTTAGGGTTAGGATTCAGGTTAGGGTTGGGGTTAGGGTTAGCATCTTTTTTTTTTAACTTCATTATTAATCTCCACTTGTATGAACAATAACCAATGATAAAATGTTATCTAGCATGATTAGTGTTTTGGTTGAGGTTAGGGTTAGAGTAAGGGTTAGGGTTAGGATGCAGGTTAGGGTTGGGGTTAGGGTTAGCATCTTTTTTAATTAACTTCATTATTAATCTCCACTTGTATGAACAATAACCAATGATAAAATGTTATCTAGCATGGTTAGTGTTTTGGTTGAGGTTAGGGTTAGAGTAAGGGTCAGGGTTAGGATTCAGGTTAGGGTTGGGGTTAGGGTTAGCATCTTTTTTTTTAACTTCATTATTAATCTCCACTTGTATGAACAATAACCAATGATAAAATGTTATCTAGCATGATTAGTGTTTTGGTTGAGGTTAAGGTTAGAGTAAGGGTTAGGGTTAGGATTCAGGTTAGGGTTGGGGTTAGGGTTAGCATCTTTTTTTTTTAACTTCATTATTAATCTCCACTTGTATGAACAATAACCAATGATAAAATGTTATCTAGCATGATTAGTGTTTTGGTTGAGGTTAGGGTTAGAGTAAGGGTTAGGGTTAGGATTCAGGTTAGGGTTGGGGTTAGGGTTAGCATCTTTTTTTTAACTTCATTATTAATCTCCACTTGTATGAACAATAACCAATGATAAAATGTTATCTAGCATGATTAGTGTTTTGGTTGAGGTTAGGGTTAGAGTAAGGGTTAGGGTTAGGATTCAGGTTAGGGTTGGGGTTAGGGTTAGCATCTTTTTTTTAACTTCATTATTAATCTCCACTTGTATGAACAATAACCAATGATAAAATGTTATCTAGCATGATTAGTGTTTTGGTTGAGGTTAGGGTTAGAGTAAGGGTTAGGGTTAGGATTCAGGTTAGGGTTGGGGTTAGGGTTAGCATCTTTTTTTTTTTACTTCATTATTAATCTCCACTTGTATGAACAATAACCAATGATAAAATGTTATCTAGCATGGTTAGTGTTTTGCTTGAGGTTAGGGTTAGAGTAAGGGTTAGGGTTAGGATTCAGGTTAGGGTTGGGGTTAGGGTTAGCATCTTTTTTTTTTAACTTCATTATTAATCTCCACTTGTATGAACAATACCACATGATAAAACTGTATCAAGCATGATTAGTGGTTTGGTTGAGGTTAGGGTTAGAGTAAGGGTTAGGGTTAGGATTCAGGTTAGGGTTGGGGTTAGGGTTAGCATCTTTTTTTTTAACTTCATTATTAATCTCCACTTGTATGAACAATAACCAATGATAAAATGTTATCTAGCATGATTAGTGTTTTGGTTGAGGTTAGGGTTAGAGTAAGGGTTAGGGTTAGGATTCAGGTTAGGGTTGGGGTTAGGGTTAGCATCTTTTTTTTTAACTTCATTATTAATCTCCACTTGTATGAACAATAACCAATGATAAAATGTTATCTAGCATGATTAGTGTTTTGGTTGAGGTTAAGGTTAGAGTAAGGGTTAGGGTTAGGATTCAGGTTAGGGTTGGGGTTAGGGTTAGCATCTTTTTTTTTTACTTCATTATTAATCTCCACTTGTATGAACAATAACCAATGATAAAATGTTATCTAGCATGGTTAGTGTTTTGGTTGAGGTTAAGGTTAGAGTAAGGGTTAGGGTTAGGATTCAGGTTAGGGTTGGGGTTAGGGTAAGCATATTTTTTTTTTAACTTCATTATTGATCTCCACTTGTATGAACAATACCACATGATAAAACTGTATCAAGCATGATTAGTGTTTTGGTTGAGGTTAGGGTTAGAGTAAGGGTTAGGGTTAGGATTCAGGTTAGGGTTGGGGTTAGGGTTAGCATCTTTTTTTTTAACTTCATTATTAATCTCCACTTGTATGAACAATAACCAATGATAAAATGTTATCTAGCATGGTTAGTGTTTTGGTTGAGGTTAGGGTTAGAGTAAGGGTTAGGGTTAGGATTCAGGTTAGGGTTGGGGTTAGGGTTAGCATCTTTTTTTTTTAACTTCATTATTAATCTCCACTTGTATGAACAATACCACATGATAAAACTGTATCAAGCATGATTAGTGTTTTGGTTGAGGTTAGGGTTAGAGTAAGGGTTAGGGTTAGGATTCAGGTTAGGGTTGGGGTTAGGGTTAGCATCTTTTTTTTTTAACTTCATTATTAATCTCACCTTGTATGAACATTAACCAATGATAAAATGTTATCTAGCATGATTAGTGTTTTGGTTGAGGTTAGGGTTAGAGTAAGGGTTAGGGTTAGGATTCAGGTTAGGGTTGGGGTTAGGGTTAGCATCTTTTTTTTTTAACTTCATTATTAATCTCCACTTGTATGAACAATACCACATGATAAAACTGTATCAAGCATGATTAGTGTTTTGGTTGAGGTTAGGGTTAGAGTAAGGGTTAGGGTTAGGATTCAGGTTAGGGTTGGGGTTAGGGTTAGCATCTTTTTTTTTAACTTCATTATTAATCTCCACTTGTATGAACAATAACCAATGATAAAATGTTATCTAGCATGGTTAGTGTTTTGGTTGAGGTTAGGGTTAGAGTAAGGGTTAGGGTTAGGATTCAGGTTAGGGTTGGGGTTAGGGTTAGCATCTTTTTTTTTTAACTTCATTATTAATCTCCACTTGTATGAACAATAACCAATGATAAAATGTTATCTAGCATGATTAGTGTTTTGGTTGAGGTTAGGGTTAGAGTAAGGGTTAGGGTTAGGATTCAGGTTAGGGTTGGGGATAGGGTTTGCATCTTTTTTTTTTAACTTCATTATAAATCTCCACTTGTATGAACAATAACCAATGATAAAATGTTATCTAGCATGATTAGTGTTTTGGTTGAGGTTAGGGTTAGAGTAAGGGTTAGGGTTAGGATTCAGGTTAGGGTTGGGGTTAGGGTTAGCATCTTTTTTTTTTAACTTCATTATTAATCTCCACTTGTATGAACAATAACCAATGATAAAATGTTATCTAGCATGATTAGTGTTTTGGTTGAGGTTAGGGTTAGAGTAAGGGTTAGGGTTAGGATTCAGGTTAGGGTTGGGGTTAGGGTTAGCATCTTTTTTTTTTTACTTCATTATTAATCTCCACTTGTATGAACAATAACCAATGATAAAATGTTATCTAGCATGATTAGTGTTTTGGTTGAGGTTAGGGTTAGAGTAAGGGTTAGGGTTAGGATTCAGGTTAGGGTTGGGGTTAGGGTTAGCATCTTTTTTTTTTAACTTCATTATTAATCTCCACTTGTATGAACAATAACCAATGATAAAATGTTATCTAGCATGGTTAGTGTTTTGGTTGAGGTTAGGGTTAGAGTAAGGGTCAGGGTTAGGATTCAGGTTAGGGTTGGGGTTAGGGTTAGCATCTTTTTTTTTTACTTCATTATTAATCTCCACTTGTATGAACAATAACCAATGATAAAATGTTATCTAGCATGATTAGTGTTTTGGTTGAGGTTAGGGTTAGAGTAAGGGTTAGGGTTAGGATTCAGGTTAGGGTTGGGGTTAGGGTTAGCATCTTTTTTTTTTTAACTTCATTATTAATCTCCACTTGTATGAACAATAACCAATGATAAAATGTTATCTAGCATGGTTAGTGTTTTGGTTAAGGTTAGGGTTAGAGTAAGGGTTAGGGTTAGGATTCAGGTTAGGGTTGGGGTTAGGGTTAGCATCTTTTTTTTTTACTTCATTATTAATCTCCACTTGTATGAACAATAACCAATGATAAAATGTTATCTAGCATGATTAGTGTTTTGGTTGAGGTTAGGGTTAGAGTAAGGGTTAGGGTTAGGATGCAGGTTAGGGTTAGGGTTAGGGTTAGCATCTTTTTTTTTTAACTTCATTATTAATCTCCACTTGTATGAACAATAACCAATGATAAAATGTTATCTAGCATGGTTAGTGTTTTGGTTGAGGTTAGGGTTAGAGTAAGGGTTAGGGTTAGGATTCAGGTTAGGGTTGGGGTTAGGGTTAGCATCTTTTTTTTTTAACTTCATTATTAATCTCCACTTGTATGAACAATAACCAATGATAAAATGTTATCTAGCATGATTAGTGTTTTGGTTGAGGTTAGGGTTAGAGTAAGGGTTAGGGTTAGGATTCAGGTTAGGGTTGGGGTTAGGGTTAGCATCTTTTTTTTTTAACTTCATTATTAATCTCCACTGGAATGAACAATAACCAATGATAAAATGTTATCTAGCATGATTAGTGTTTTGGTTGAGGTTAGGGTTAGAGTAAGGGTTAGGGTTAGGATTCAGGTTAGGGTTGGGGTTAGGGTTAGCATCTTTTTTTTTTAACTTCATTATTAATCTCCACTTGTATGAACAATAACCAATGATAAAATGTTATCTAGCATGGTTAGTGTTTTGGTTGAGGTTAGGGTTAGAGTAAGGGTTAGGGTTAGGATTCAGGTTAGGGTTGGGGTTAGGGTTAGCATCTTTTTTTTTTACTTCATTATTAATCTCCACTTGTATGAACAATAACCAATGATAAAATGTTATCTAGTATGATTAGTGTTTTGGTTGAGGTTAGGGTTAGAGTAAGGGTTAGGGTTAGGATTCAGGTTAGGGTTGGGGGTTAGGGTTAGCATCTTTTTTTTTTAACTTCATTATTAATCTCCACTTGTATGAACAATAACCAATGATAAAATGTTATCTAGCATGTTTAGTGTTTTGGTTGAGGTTAGGGTTAGAGTAAGGGTTAGGGTTAGGATTCAGGTTAGGGTTGGGGTTAGGGTTAGCATCTTTTTTTTTTAACTTCATTATTAATCTCCACTTGTATGAACAATACCACATGATAAAACTGTATCAAGCATGATTAGTGTTTTGGTTGAGGTGAAGGTTAGAGTAAGGGTTAGGGTTAGGATTCAGGTTAGGGTTGGGGTTAGGGTTAGCATCTTTTTTTTTTAACTTCATTATTAAGCTCCACTTGTATGAACAATAACCAATGATAAAATTGTATCAAGCATGATTAGTGTTTTGGTTGAGGTTAGGGTTAGAGTAAGGGTTAGGGTTAGGATTCAGGTTAGGGTTGGGGTTAGGGTTAGCATCTTTTTTTTTTAACTTCATTATTAATCTCCACTTGTATGAACAATACCACATGATAAAACTGTATCAAGCATGATTAGTGTTTTGGTTGAGGTTAAGGTTAGAGTAAGGGTTAGGGTTAGGATTCAGGTTAGGGTTGGGGTTAGGGTTAGCATCTTTTTTTTTTAACTTCATTATTAATCTCCACTTGTATGAACAATACCCCATGATAAAACTGTATCAAGCATGATTAGTGTTTTGGTTGAGGTTAGGGTTAGAGTAAGGGTTAGGGTTAGGATTCAGGTTAGGGTTGGGGTTAGGGTTAGCATCTTTTTTTTTTAACTTCATTATTAATCTCCACTTGTATGAACAATACCACATGATAAAACTGTATCAAGCATGATTAGTGTTTTGGTTGAGGTTAAGGTTAGAGTAAGGGTTAGGGTTAGGATTCAGGTTAGGGTTGGGGTTAGGGTTAGCATCTTTTTTTTTTAACTTCATTATTAATCTCCACTTGTATGAACAATAACCAATGATAAAATGTTATCTAGCATGGTTAGTGTTTTGGTTGATGTTAGGGTTAGAGTAAGGGTCAGGGTTAGGATTCAGGTTAGGGTTGGGGTTAGGGTTAGCATCTTTTTTTTTTTAACTTCATTATTAATCTCCACTTGTATGAACAATAACCAATGATAAAATGTTATCTAGCATGGTTAGTGTTTTGGTTGAGGTTAGGGTTAGAGTAAGGGTTAGGGTTAGGATTCAGGTTAGGGTTGGGGTTAGGGTAAGCATCTTTTTTTTTTTAACTTCATTATTAATCTCCACTTGTATGAACAATAACCAATGATAAAATGTTATCTAGCATGGTTAGTGTTTTGGTTGAGGTTAGGGTTAGAGTAAGGGTTAGGGTTAGGATTCAGGTTAGGGTTGGGGTTAGGGTTTGCATCTTTTTTTTTTTACTTCATTATTAATCTCCACTTGTATGAACAATAACCAATGATAAAATGTTATCTAGCATGATTAGTGTTTTGGTTGAGGTTAGGGTTAGAGTAAGGGTTAGGGTTAGGATTCAGGTTAGGGTTGGGGTTAGGGTTAGCATCTTTTTTTTTTAACTTCATTATTAATCTCCACTTGTATGAACAATAACCAATGATAAAATGTTATCTAGCATGATTAGTGTTTTGGTTGAGGTTAGGGTTAGAGTAAGGGTTAGGGTTAGGATTCAGGTTAGGGTTGGGGGTAGGGTTAGCATCTTTTTTTTTTAACTTCATTATAAATCTCCACTTGTATGAACAATAACCAATGATAACATGTTATCTAGCATGGTTAGTGTTTTGGTTGAGGTTAGGGTTAGAGTAAGGGTTAGGGTTAGGATTCAGGTTAGGGTTGGGGTTAGGGTTAGCATCTTTTTTTTTTTACTTCATTATTAATCTCCACTTGTATGAACAATAACCAATGATAAAATGTTATCTAGCATGGTTAGTGTTTTGGTTGAGGTTAGGGTTAGAGTAAGGGTTAGGGTTAGGATTCAGGTTAGGGTTGGGGTTAGGGTTAGCATCTTTTTTTTTTAACTTCATTATTAATCTCCACTTGTATGAACAATAACACATGATAAAACTGTATCAAGCATGATTAGTGTTTTGGTTGAGGAGAAGGTTAGAGTAAGGGTTAGGGTTAGGATTCAGGTTAGGGTTGGGGTTAGGGTAAGCATCTTTTTTTTTTTAACTTCATTATTAATCTCCACTTGTATGAACAATAACCAATGATAAAATGTTATCTAGCATGGTTAGTGTTTTGGTTGAGGTTAGGGTTAGAGTAAGGGTTAGGGTTAGGATTCAGGTTAGGGTTGGGGTTAGGGTTAGCATCTTTTTTTTTTTACTTCATTATTAATCTCCACTTGTATGAACAATAACCAATGATAAAATGTTATCTAGCATGATTAGTGTTTTGGTTGAGGTTAGGGTTAGAGTAAGGGTTAGGGTTAGGATTCAGGTTAGGGTTGGGGTTAGGGTTAGCATCTTTTTTTTTTAACTTCATTATTAATCTCCACTTGTATGAACAATAACCAATGATAAAATGTTATCTAGCATGATTAGTGTTTTGGTTGAGGTTAGGGTTAGAGTAAGGGTTAGGGTTAGGATTCAGGTTAGGGTTGGGGGTAGGGTTAGCATCTTTTTTTTTTAACTTCATTATAAATCTCCACTTGTATGAACAATAACCAATGATAACATGTTATCTAGCATGGTTA
>NC_136527.1:134958340-135098340 GCF_053919585.1 Euprymna scolopes
TGTTTTAGTATCTAATCATGATTTTTTTGTTTTTAATTATTAGTTTTAGTTTTTATAGTTATTTAATATATTATAATTTATTAGAATATATTAACAGTAGTAAAATTATATTACTGATCCATAATGAAAATGATAATTATAGCTGGAACAATTACATCGAGAGCATTGCCAGGGCCGCTGCGAGGAAGGTGGGCTCTCTCTCTACCATGCTAGAAAACTTCTAACACCCGAAAGTATCCTGTACCTCTCCAACAAGGCCACTATTCGCCCATGTATGGAGTATTGCTGTCATATTTGGGCTGGTGCATCGGCTACTAGTCTCTCGCTCATTGACAGGGTTCAAAAGAGAGTCGCAAATCTGATAGGCCCTAAACTGGCATCTAAGCTTCAGCCTCTGTCCCATCGTCGAAACGTTGCATCCCTCTGCCTGTTCTACAAGTATTATAATGGTGAATGCTCTGATGAACTGCAAGCACTTGTGCCCCCACAACGTAAACACCCTCGACAGACCCGACAAGCTGCAAAATCCCACCCCCACACTGTAGAGATCCCTACATTTAAAAGATCTTTCTACTCCAGTAGTTTCTTCCCCAGAACTGCTAGAATTTGGAATTCCATTCCAGGTCACTGCTTCCCCAACTGTACTGACATGCAGAAGTTCAAGTGCAACGTGAACCAACACCTCCCTGCCCAAATCCCTACATAGTACCCCAGTAGATGTTTACCCCTGATAGTGGCAAAGTGCCTTGTTTGGGGTGAAAATGTAATAAAAAAAAAAAAAATAGTAATGTAAATATTTGTATATAATTACAAAGCATATTGTTCATGCATTTACATACTTTACTTTAGGCAAATCTACATGAACAAGGAAACCTATCTCTCTCGGCAAAAATGAGTTCAAACTGACGAAATGTTATATATAATTGTTTTCGGCTAACTTTACCAAATCTGTGCGTATGGTAAAAATAAGTAAAAAAAACAAGTAATGTTCAACGCTGCAAGAGAACTAGAAAGAGAATAAAAGTTAATAGACAGGATAAAGTCTGGAACAAAAAGAGAAAAAAGAAATTAGCAAAATTTATCAGGTGCGAAAAAAGCGAGTAATGTTCAACGGTACTGGAGAACAAGAAAAGAAAGGGCCAATTAGAAGCTGGAATCATCAAAAGTCATTAGACAAAAAAGAAATCAAGTAAATTAAAAAATTAACTGAAACCCATCTAAAACAAAGCAAATTCAGCAGCTGGTACAAAACAAGTGCTGAAAAGGTGGTTTAGAGTCCTGAAGTCTCAACAATCACTAGAAAATTAGAAATAAATCAAGGTGTAGTGGTTGCAGCACCACCAAGACACATTGATACAATAAATGAAACCTTTATGAATTCGATGGGAAGTTGGAGTTGCTTATAAAAAAAATATATTATTACTTACTTTAGGAATTTCTGGAACTGCTTCTATGTTGATTCTTAGGGACTTTTTGACTCATTGGCTAAATCGGCCATATTTAGCCCCTTTTAAAGGTCCTTATACCCCTCATTAACAGTGCAAAAGTTAGGAGAGTGCCTGCTTCAAGCATTTCCCAACAGTTTCTGCCATGTAGAGGTGTCTTTGAGCCCATGGGAGGTGCATTTTGGAAAATCTGTGATTTCCGACCATTTTTGGCTAATTTGACCCATTTTGGACTCTGAGATACCCTAAAAAAAACCCTACTTGTGGGATAGCCAATGGGAATGTTAGATTTAATGATACAAATGCATTTATAGCGAAAAAATGCACCCTGTGGCTTTCAATAAGTGATCAAGTGTGTTCGGGGCCGAAATTTGGGCCATTTTCACGCGTTGACGCGGGCAAATCACGTTTGGGGCCAGCGACCCTCCAATTTTGACCCGTTTTGAACAAAATCACTTGTTCCCATCTATTTACATATAAATGAAGGTAATAAGCCAGTTTTGGCATTTATTTGAAAAATTTTGTTTCTATAGCCTACCCCTAATCAAAAGTCATTAGACAAAAAAGAAATCAAGTAAATAGGACATTATAAGAAAAAATTCATCAGGTGCTGTAAAGAAATGCTCTTTTAGAATCTTCAAGTCTCAACACTCATTAGTAAAAATAAGTAAAAAAAAACAAGTAATGTTCAACGCTGCAAGAGAACTAGAAAGAGAATAAAAGTTAATAGACAGGATAAAGTCTGGAACAAAAAGAGAAAAAAGAAATTAGCAAAATTTATCAGGTGCGAAAAAAGCGAGTAATGTTCAACGGTACTGGAGAACAAGAAAAGAAAGGGCCAATTAGAAGCTGGAATCATCAAAAGTCATTAGACAAAAAAGAAATCAAGTAAATAGGACGCCATTTATCAGGTGCTGTAAAGAAATGCTCTTTTAGAATCTTCAAGTCTCAACACTCACTAGTAAAAATAAGTCAAAAACAAGTAATGTTCAACGCTGCAAGAGAACTAGAGAACTAGAAAGAGAATAAAAGTTAATAGACAGTATAAAGTCTGGAACAAAAAGAGAAAAAAGAAATTAGCAAAATTTATCAGGTGCGAAAAAAGCGAGTAATGTTCAACGGTACTGGAGAACAAGAAAAGAAAGGGCCAATTAGAAGCTGGAATCATCAAAATAGGGGTAGGCTATAGAAACAAAATTTTTCAAATAAATGCCAAAAGTGGCTTATTATATGTAAATAGATGGGAACAAAAAAATTGGAGGGTCACTGGCCCCAAACGTGATTTGACCACGTCAACGCGTGAAAATGGCCCAAATTTCGGCCCCGAACACACTTAATCATTCATTGAAAGCCACAGGATGCATTTTTTGACTATAAATGCATTTGTATCATTAAATTTAACATTCCCATTGGCTATCCCACAAGTAGAGGGTTTTTTAGGGTATCTCAGAGTCCAAAATGGGTCAAAATTAGCCAAAAATGGTCGGAAATCACGGATTTTCCAAAATGCACCTCCCAAGCCACACACGCTGCAATTTTTGACCATAAATGGCTCTATATCATTAAATCTAACATTCTCACTGGCTATCCCACCTATATAGGGCTTTTCAAGGTATCTTAAGGGTCCAAAATGGGTCAAATTTACCCAAAAATTAGCCAAAAATCACGGATAATCCCCAAAATGCAGGTATTATATCTCATCGGGCTCCTATGAACACTCCTGTATGGCTTTTTACAGTTGGAAGACTGAAATAACCACCCTGTTATCTTATCCATTTGTATTTAGGGTATTTACAGATCTTTGGGGGATGTAAAAAGGGTCAAAACAATCCAAAAATGACAAAATTACGCACTATTTGGGCAGCAAGATGTCGGTTCACGTTACACTTGAACTTCTGCATGTCAGTACAGTTGGGGAAGCAGGGACCTGGAATGGAATTCCAGAGTCTAGCAGTTCTAGGGAAGAAACTACTGGAGTAGAAAGATCTTTTACATCTAGGGATCTCTACTGCGTGGGGGTGGGATTTAGCTGCCTGTCGGGTTTGTCGAGGGTGTCTACGTCGTGCCGCAACAAATGTCTGCAGTTCGTCAGAGCATTCACCATTAAAATACTTGTAGAACAGGCAGCGGGCTGCAACGTTTCGTCGATGGGACAGAGGCTGAAGCTTAGATGCCAGTTCAGGGCCTATCAGATTGGAGACTCTCTTTTGAACCTTGTTTAGGAGCGAGAGACTAGCAGCAGATGCACCAGCCCAAATGTGACAGCAATACTCCAGATTGATAAACCCTGTTTCCTAGTTCTTTTGAGTTGGCTAGAAATTTTCTTCCAGCTTCCAGGTAGTGATGAGTTCATGCCTTGACGGATGAAACCACCTAAGTGTTGTCACCTTAGAAAAGACGACATTAATTCTGTTTCTATTAAAGCTAAAAGTCTTCTCAAATCAGTTTGCACTCTGGGGACGAATGCGTGTTCGAGATAAGTGTATTTTAATTTTTTGTTTAATTTCTAATATTAATAACTACATTCTATTTCAGTACTTAATTTATATTTTTATCTCCTGATTGTTTTATTTAATGATAGCGTTTTCTCGTCATAAATGTTTATTATATCTACGAAGTTGATCTTAAGGATAGCATACTCAACCATCTTATATCTCTTTCAGACCCCCCCCCCTCAATTTCTGTTTTTTTTTTTCATTTTATGTTGAATTTACTTATAACGGCACTAGTTGAATTTCAGAAGACCCCCCCCTCGCTGTTCTCTTATATCGCAATTTCTTAAACGTCACTCGCAAAAATTCAGAAAGGGATCACGTTTTTTTTAAACGGTTAATTAAAAAAAATAATAAATAAATAAGTCTTTTGGGACGCTGATATTAAAGCTAAAAGTCTTTTCAAATCAGTTTGCACTCTGGAGACGACTGCGTGTTTGAGATAAGCGTATTTTAATTTTTATGTTTAATTTCTAATATTAATAACTATTTCAGTATTTTATTTATATTTTTATCTCCTGATTGTTTTATTTAATGATAGCGTTTTCTCGTCATAAATGCCGTTAGTTTTAGAAGCTCGAGGGCCTCCTTCCTTGATATCATTAAGCGTTGGATTTATATCCGAGGGCTATTTAATGAAAGGACATAGTTCCCTTTATTGTTGCTAACTGTATTCGTTACGGTTTCTCCTTAGTGTGTGTTCGCATGTGGTATTTTTAATCCCTCATTTAGAAAATAGTTTCTCCCTTTTTTATTTATTTTATGAGATCAAAGGTCTCATTCCTGGAGCTAACATTTGATTCTGTTACATTTTAAATTTATATCCATATAAGAATTCTAGAAGTTTAAGCCATGTTTAGTTTCAGATGGTTCGTTGTTCTAAACAAGTCTTGAGAGGTGACTGGTTTGCCCCCCCCCAAAAAAAAAACATGTGAAAAATGGCTTAAATAATCCTGCTTCAATATTAAAATTTAAAAAATCGAAAAAAAAAAGACATCTCACACCACGATTCGAACCTAAAACGTTTAGATAATTAAGCAGCGCTCTAAGCAACTCAGCTAAGACGACGACCATGAAATTAGGTCGTTTTTTTTTAATCTTTAAACTAAATCAGGTTCCGATGTCATTTGCACATGCGTAGAACCGAACTCGTAATGAGAGGACGGTTTTTGCTGACCTCCTCCCCCCTGTAGAAAACTGCTGATTTCAGGGTGAAGAAATTAACGTTTTTGACCAATTTTTCGATATTTGTCGGGCGAAGGTTGGAAGTTTAAACTGATACCGATCTGGCAAAAATTCGTGACCCGTGTCGGAAGTTTTTGCGAGACATACAAACACACATACATACATACATACAAACAAACACACATACATACACACATTTACGCTTTTATATATATAGATAATGTTTATCTCTTTCAGAGACCATGTCTTTCAATCTTTCAATCATTCTTGACGTCTTTTGCGCATGCGTAGAACTGAACTTGTCATGAGAGGACGGTTTTTGCTGCCCCCCTCCCCCCAATCGGTTTTCGGCCAGAAATTTTGCTGTTAAGGAATCAAAGTTTAACGATTTGACCTTTGAAAACTCTACCAAAGTCCTCTGCCAATTTTGTGTCTAAACACTTGAAATTTCAGATATAGGTTACTTGGACATGGATCTAACTGTATAATTTGATTTGAGCCCAAAAACAAATGCTAAGGAGTCAAAATTGGGGTCAAAGATAAAAAAAAAAATTGATCTCTGCGGTCTCTACAAATAAGTCAGCTAATTTTTGGTTTAAACATTTAAAATTTTACATAACGTGTATTCAGACATAGGGCAAGCTTTTTAATCGTTTTTTTTTTTTTTTTGCACAAAATTTAGCTTCCAAAGGGTCAAAGTTGAAAAGATTTGACGTTTGCGGTCTCTAGCAAACTAGTCAGCTAATTTTTGGTCTAAACATTTGAAATTTTATATAAAGCGTATTCAGACATGCAGCAAGCTTTTTAATCAGTTTTGGGTCGAAAATTTGGCTGCCAAGATATTAAAGTTGAAAGAGTTGACTCCTCTTTCCATGACAATGACTATTAAGTACGTAATATTTTTTTTTTTTTTTTGCTAAAAACGACTTATTTTAAAAATCGCTTTGTCGACTCTATTTTAACCAGCATCAAATTACTTTTAACTACTAATAATTTTCTATTTGATAAATTTGTGTAATTTTTGGATATAGTACTATTTTCGACATGACAGTTAAGTACGTCATATTGTTTTTGCTTCAAACGACATATTAAAAAAAAAAAAATCATCTGTTGACTCTATTTTAATAAGCAGCCCGATTTCCAAAAATGTTTTTTAAATGGCTGCAATCTCTATTTTAATTTTTAATGCCAAGATCAATAGTTATTAAGGTCGAGGTTACCACGTTCTCAGGTGAACGTGAGAGAAATTGCTTATTATATAATGTGTATGGTACTCTTGCAGAATTTGACCCGGCTCCTCGGGATGTTCCGTCAATTATGGTTCGTGCTCGCTCGACCGGCGATCGCCGTATTAAGTCGAGCGTTGTTTAAATGTTGAATCGCTAAATCGACATTTTTTTTTTTTTTTGTAATTTTTTAAAATAATTTCTTGGGTGATGGAGAGTATTTTTTCTGTTTATTTTTTTTTAAACATTTGTTGACAAAAAAAAAAATAACAAAATTTTCTGTACTTTCACCTAACATTTTACGGTTTTTATAAAACTCATTCATCATTCAACTATATACAAAAAAAAAAAAAGAATGATGAAAAAAAAAATATGTAAGCTTTTTTGAAAAAAAAACAAAAAAAAAACTGTACTTTCACCTAACAATTTACGGTAAAAAAAATTCATTCTTTGCTTGAAAAATAAAAAATAAAAAAAATGCAACTTTTCTTGAAAAAAAAAATAATACATATATATATATATTGCTATTTTTTTTTTATTTATTGTATTTCTATTTTTTTTTTTTTTTCGGTTTGTTTGTTTTGAAATTCGTCTGCGTCTTTTACTTCGCTCGGCTTAATCCAATGATTGCCGGTCGAGCCCGAACCATAATTGACGGAAAATCCCGAGAAATTCTGCAAGAGAACCTATTTTTTATTTTTATTTTTTTTTTTTTTTTGCACAGTCGTTTCCGGCCCTTCATTAAAAAAAAACAAAAACACATTTTTTATACAAAATAAATAAATTAATAAATAAATAAAATTTTGAAAAAGATGTCGATTTTGTGTTTCAACATTTGACCAACGCTCGGCTTAATCCGGTGAGTGCCGGCCGAGCCCGAACCATAATTGACGGAAAATCCCGAGGATGCAGGTCAAATTCTTCGAGATTATTATTTTTATTTATTAATTAATTTATTTTTTAATATGGCTCATCCAGTCGTTTCCGTTACATTTTTTGTACAAAAAAACAAAAACAAACAAAAATAAAATGAAAACATGTCAATTTGAACAACGCTCTGGCCCGAACAATAATTGACGGAAAATCCCGAAGATTTAGGTCAAATTCTGCAAAAGTACCGTATATGTATATTGTTTTTAACGATGGAAGTTTGCGTGGAAAGTGTACAGTCGGCAGTCAACGCAGAAAAAGGAGGTGAACTAAAAACACGATTTATTTACTTTTATATATATATATATATATATATATATATATATATATATATAGATATATATATATATTGTTTTTTTTTTTTTTGGAAAAAAGAATTCCAGCAGAGTCCCCTATTAGAAGGAAAATTTCCGAAAATAAGAGCCTATTATTTATATTTTTTATTTACATAAAGTTTATATGAGATAAGCCATCGGTACCGTCGGTTTCAAACCCATATCTCTTCAACCGATACTCATATATATATATATATATATATATATATATATATATATATATATATATATATATATATATATATATGTGTGTGTGTGTGTGTGTGTGTGTGTGTGTGTGTGTGTGTGTGTGCGCGTAAAGTTTCATTTTTAAAAAGAAACTTTTCAAATGGCACAAATGTTTATTTATTTATTTATTTTTAATTCTATTTTTTTTTCTTGATGAACCATAATGATTGTCAGAAGAAGTAAAACGATCACCAGCCTCAACAAATCGGACTAAAATTTAGAGGGGACCTTTTTCACTTTGACACCGTGTTCATAAAAATCTCGGGTTTGTATTACTGTACACATAGATTCGAAAAAGTTGTCAAAAAACAAATATATAACAAATAAATGTTATCAAAGGCAAGATAAGTTAATTTTCTACCAAACTGGATATGTTTTTAGGGTTTTTATTCAATGTAACATGTTTATTCAGCTCAAAAAACATACAGTGTTTACCGATGTATTGGAAAATTCAAAATGGCGTCTCACACCCTCTTTAACACCGTAAGTTTGGGAAAAGGTGTTATAAATAAAAAGCTATACAAAATACTATTAAAAACCCGCCGAATATATGTCAACCTATGTAATGGTAACATATATTGAGCGAGTTTTAACAGTATTTTAACCGGTTTTTATTACACCTTTTTCCAAATTTACCGTGTTAAAGAGAGAATCGGCCGCCATCTTGAATTTTCCAATACATCGGTAAACACTGTATGCTTTTCGAGCTGAATAAACATGTTAAATTGAATAAAAACACGAAAATTATATCCAGTTTAATAGAAAAGTAATTTATCTTGCCTTTAATAACATTTATTTGTTATACATTTGTTTTTTGACAACTTTTTCGAATCTATGTGTACAGTAATATAAACCCACTTTTCTACCCAACTGGATATGTTTTTAGGGTTTTTATTCAATGTAACATGTTTATTCAGCTCGAAAAACATACAGTGTTTACCGATATATTGGAAAAATAATAAACTAGACAAAATACTGTTAGAAATTCGCTCAATATATGTTACCGTGACGTAAGTTGATATATATTCGGTGTTTTTTTAATAGTATTTTGTCTAGTTTATTATTTATAACACCTTTTCCCAAACTTACCGTGTTAAAGAGAGAGTCGGGCGCCATTTTGAATTTTCCAATACATCAGTAAACACTGTATGTTTTTCGATCTGAATAAACATGTTACATTGAATAAAAACACGAAAAATATATCCAGTTTGGTAGAAAAGTAACTTATCTTGCTGAACACGGAAAGTTTGGGAAAATGGGTTAAAATAAAAACCTATACAAAATACTGTTAGAAACTCGCTAAATATATGTTACCGTGTCATTGGCTGACAAATATTCGGTGAATTTTTAACAGTATTTTGTATTTTTATTTTTAACTCCTTTTCGCAAACTTGCCATCTCAAAGAGAGACTCAGGCGCCATTTAAAATTTTCCAATACATCAGTAAACACTGTATGTTTTTCGAACTGAATAAACATGTTACATTAAATAAAAACACTAGAAAATTATCCAGTTAGGTAGAAAAGTAACTTATCTCACCTTTGATAATATTTATTTGTTATATATTTGTTTTTTGACAACGTTTTTTTTTAAATTCACGCCCCCCCCGCCATTTTGAAATGTCTATTAAAAAGTAAATAATTAATTTACTCACCAAAGTTTTATATATCACAAATTAAAGATAAAAGATCAATAAATAATATATTCAAATTTAAAACAAAAAAGTAGAAATTTACCTGTAAAGTCTGAAGTTTAAAACCTTTTTTTTAACAAAAAAACACGTTGTTTTTTTGTTTGTTTTTTGTGAAACCTTGGTCTTTGCTCCTTTAAATGGAAAAAAATTAGGGCTTGAATGACATTTTTCGAGTAGTTATAAGCTTGGAAAGACAGGGGTGGAATTATTCAATATTTTTCACGAAATTTCTGACACACCTACCGATATATTGGAAAATTCAAAATGGTGCCCGACTCTCTCTTTAGGGCAGTAAGTTTGGGAAAATGAGTTATAAATAAAAAACAGACAAAATACTTTTAGAAACTCGCTCAATATATGTTACTGTGACATAGGCTGACAATATATTCGGTGGATTTTTACCATTATTTTGTCAACTTTTTTATTTTTAGCTTCTTTTCCCAAACTTACCATGTCAAAGAGTGAGTCGGGCGCCATTTTGAATTTTCCAATACATCGGTAAAAACCGTATGTTTTTTGAGCTGAATATACATGTTACATTGAATAAAAACACAAAAAACATATCCAGTTTGGTTGAAAAGTAACTTATCTTGCCTTTCATAACATTTATTTGTTGTATATTTGTTTTTTGACAACTTTTTCGAATCTATGTGTACAGTAATACAAACCCTAATAATCATTTAGACCTTTGGCATTGCCTGCCACAACATAACACCCTCTTTAACACCGTAAGTTTGGAAAAAGGTGTTATAAATAAAAAGCTATACAAAATACTATTAAAAACCCGCCGAATATATGTCAACCTATGTCACAGTAAAATGTATTGAGCGAGTTTTTAACAGTATTTTATCCGTTTTTTTATTCATAACATCTTTTCCCAAACTTACCGTGTTAAAGAGAGAATCAGACTCCATCTTGAATGTTCCAATACATCGGTAAACACTGTATATTTTTCGAGCTGAATAAACATGTTACATTGAATAAAAACACGAAAAATATATCCAGTTTGGTAGAAAAGTAACTTATCTTGCCTTTGATAACATTTATTTGTTATATATTTGTTTTTTGACAACTTTTTCGAATCTATGTGTACAGTAATACAAACCCAAAAAGGTTACTAAAGACAAGATAAGTTAGTTTTCTACCTAATTGGATAATTTTTAGTGTTTTTATTCATTGTAACATGTTTATTCAGCTCAAAAGACATACAGTGTTTACCGATGTATTGGAAAATTTCAAATGGCGCCGGATTCTCTGCTGAACATGGAAAGCTTGGGAAAATGGATTAAAAATAAAAACCTATAGAAAATACTGTTAGAAACTCGCTCAATATATGTTACCGTGACAAAAAAACATTGTACATCCTTAAAATTTCGGCTATGGAAGGGAGATAATCCTGTTATCTTTATTAAAATTGCCTCCCCTTTGTCAACCATTTTTTTCAGAAATACGAAACATTAGCCATAAGATAGATTAACTCAAACAATACAAAACCGTCTACTTTTATCTTTTATTTTTCAAGATGACGATCAACATGCCTGACTAAGGTCGAAGGCTACATCGACTGAAGGGTTGCACAAATAACACTCAAGATGAGAACAATAGTCCAATCAATACAAGTAAGCAGCACTCATCTAAAGAATGACATATATTCGATGGGTTCTTAACAGTATTTTGTATATATTTTTTATTTTTAAGTCATTTTCCCAAACTTACCGAGTTCAGCAGAGAGTTTGGCGCCATTTTAAATTTTCCAATACATCGGTAAACACTGTGTGTTTTTCGAGCCGAATAAACATGTTACATTAAATAAAAACACTATAAAAATATATCCAATTAGATAGAAAAGTAACTTAATCTTGCCTTTGGTAACATTTATTACGACCAGGCTTATTTTCAGTTCAATTACAATAGGGAAATTTGGTTCAAGAAAAAACAAATATATAACAAATAAATGTTACCAAAGGCAAGATAAGTTACTTTTCTACCTAACTGATAAGTTGGATAATCTTTTAGTGTTTTTATTTAATGTAACATTAATCATTCAATGTTTATCAATATATTTGAAAAAGACAAATGGTGGCGAGGTCTCTGTTGCATACGTCAAGTTCAGGAAAATGAGTTCAAACTAAAAGATTATACAAAATACTTGTAGAAACTCACTTAATATATGTCAGCCTATGTCACGGTAACATATATTGAGCGAGTTTCTAACAGTATTTTGTATAGTTTTTTAGTTTGAACTCATTTTCCCAAACTTGAGGTATTCAACAACGAGCTAGCAGCCATTTGTCTTTTTCAAATATATAGATAAACACTGTATGATTTTCCAATCGAATAAACATGTTACATTAAATAAAAACACTAAAAACTTGTCCAGTTAGGTAGAAAAGCAACCTATCTTGCATTTGATGACATTTATTTGTTATATATTTGTTTGTTTTTTTTGACAACTTTTTCATATCTATGGGTAAAGTAACAAACCCGCACCCCTGTGGTGACAAAGGTTTTCTGCGGTCCTGTCGGCTGGACGAAAAAAATAAAATTTTTGGTAAAATTTTACGACGTGACTCAGTTACTTTTCTACCCAACTGGACATGTTTTTAGTGTTTTTATTCAAGGTAACATGTTTATTCAGCTCGAAAAACAGACAGTGTTTACCGATGTATTGGAAAATTCAAAATGGCGCCCGACTCTCTCTTTAACACGGTAAGTTTGGGAAAAGGTGTTATAAATAATAAAATTTATAATGACGCCAGACTCTCTGCTGGACACGGAAAGTTTGGGAAAATGGGTTAAAATAAAAACCTATACAAAATACTGTTAGAAACTCGCATAGGCTGACAAATATTCGGTGGGTTTTTAACAGTATTTTGTATAGGTTTTTATTTTTTAACTCCTTTTCCCAAACTTACCATGTCAAAGAGAGACTCGGGCGCCATTTAAAATTTTCCAATACATCAGTAAACACTGTATATTTTTCGAAGTGAATAAACATGTTACATTAAATAAAAACACCAGAAAATTATCCAGTTAGGTAGAAAAGTAACAATTTTTACGATATTTTTAGGGTCAATGTGAGATTTTATGCTATTTCCAATAAACCGAATATAATATTTTAGACAAACGTTTTTTTTTTTATTCACGCCCCCCCCCCATTTTGAAATGTCTATTAAAAAGTAAATAATTAATTTACTCACCAAAGTTTTATATATCACAAATTGAAGATAAAAGATCAATAAATAATATATTCAAATGTTTTTCGAACTGAATAAACATGTTACATTAAATAAAAACGCTAGAAAATTATCCAGTTTGGTAGAAAAGTAACTTATCTTGCCTTTGATAACATTTATTTGTTATATATTTGTCTTTTTGACAACGTTTTTTTTTAAATTCACGCCCCCACCCATTTTGAAATGTCTATTAAAAAGTAAATAATTAATTTACTCACCAAAGTTTTATATATCACTTTTTTACGACGTGACTCAGCGTCGTTTAAGCTCCTAAAAAAAAAAGATCTACTTATTTTTGACTAATACTTTCCAATAAAAGAAGAAATTTTGAAATAAACATAAAATTTAACACTTGATAAAGGGGGATCACTTACCTATATAAATCTAACATAAAATGAGCACCCACTTTTTGGCCACCTAGCGTTCAACGAGACGTGTCATCTCCAGCATGTTTTCAAGTTTGCTGGTTGAGGGGGCGGGGCGGCAAAAGGTGACGAATTCAAATTTTTTTTTTTTGACGGGGAGAAAGAATTACATTTGAAACATAAAATAAGGATAAATCAAATTAATTTTTTTATCGGGATGTGGGGGGGGGGACAGTAAATTTTTTTATGAGCCCATCTGTACTTTCACCTAACAATTTCATAAACAAAACGAACCCCGAAATATGACAAATTCAGTTTTTTTGCGGGGGGTGCCAAAGCAATTTTTTTCATTGTCATTTTTTTTTTTTTTTTTTTGCTTATCAAGGCCAAGAAGCCACTCGAGGATAAGGGTTAGGGAGTGTACAGTAGTCAATTGGACAATATAATAATCGTTAGTAATAGAAATTCGGTAAATTTGTTGACTTAAGTGGAACGGCTCATCAAGAACTTGTTTACGTTAGACTTGAAGACAACCAGATTGTAGTCAGCTGGAAAGCAGGAAAACGGAAGACAATTCCACAGGCTTGCAGTTCTAAGAAAGGAACTTTGTTCATGGAATCTATGTTTAGGCTTAGGCACAGATAAAGAGTGGGGGGAATTATTGATAGTGTTTTCTGTTAGACGGGTGTTTCTTGTGAAAGTTTGGCGAGGGTGGGGGACCATAGATTGGAGCTCAGTCGAGAACTTGCCGTGAAAATAATGATAAAACAGAGACAAACTCGCAACATCTCTTCTGTGAGAAAGATGTTGCAAGAAAGAGAAAAGGACATCTCCTACGAGGCTACGAAGTCTATTTTGAACTCTATCAGGGTAAGTACTTTCTAGCAGCTCCTGCCCAGATGTGGCAACAGTACTCCATCCTTGGACGTACCTGGCTCTTATATAGATAGAGAATTACATCAACAGTGAGATATCTACTGGATCGATAGAAGGATCCCACCATTTTTCCAGCGGCCTTGGCAACGGATTTAATGTATGTGTTCCATTTAAGATCAGGAGTAAAGGTTTAAACCAAAATCTTCCATTGCTAGTAAATGATAAAATAATAAATAGTTATCGATTTTAAAATACCAGTAAATCTGTTTCTAAGGCTGCAGATCTTGATAGCATTGCCTTCCCTGATAGAAGTAACTCTAGTACGACCAGGTTTAGGAGCATCACGAACACTGCCAGTGTTTTGGTGCTTTTGCACAGTCTTTCGTACCATTTTCTCATCACATTTCAAACTGCGGCCGATTTCTGGCTTGGATAAACCACAAATGTGGAGATTAATGAGCTCCTGACGATCACTAAGAGAAAGTCGTGGTATATGGACTAAATGTTACGTTGTATAACCTGGAACAACAACAACAATTACGATTAGAGATGCTTTATTGCCTGTTGGTGGATATTTTAAACTGATTTAGGGGCGATAATTTAAGCTGGTTTTAAGCGAATTTGTTGTTGCGGATTTTTTTTTTGCCTGTTCGATTTGAAGTTATTTTTTTAAATTGACATGAACACTAGAATATTTAAATTCAAAGTCAAATATGAACAGCTAAAATTATAGAAGAATAAAAGGCCAATCAAATGAGGTATAGATTTTTATTTTTTTTTTTTTACACAGTGATCACCACTTATCAAGGCCCGGAAGCCACTCAGGGATAAGGGTTATTGCAAGTACATTACGTTAGTGTGGAGATTTGATGAAGTGTTTACTTAAGGGGGCGGTTCATTAGGAATTTGTTAACGTTGGACTTGAAGACATCCAAGTTGTAGTCCGGTGGGAAGCAGGCAGACGGAACAGAGTTCCACAGGTGTGCAGTTCTAAGAAAGAAGCTTTGTTCATGGAATCCGCGTTTTGATTTAGGCACAGATAGGGAGTGGGGGAAACTTTTGACAGTAGATTCAGCTAGACAGGTGTTTTTCGTGAAAGATTGGCGAGGGGGGACCAGAGATTGGAATTCAGACGAGCACCTGCCATGGAAATAATGATAAAACAAGGATAGGCTCGCAACGTCTCTTCTGTGGGAGAGAGGTTGCAGGGTAGAGAAAAGGGCATCCCCCACTAAGCCACAAAGTCTATTTTGTACTTTGTCAAGGCAGGATAGGCTGTTTTTAGCAGCTCCTGTTCAGATATGGCAACAGTATTCCATCCTTGGACGTACTTGGCTTTTATATAGATAGAGAATTGCATCAGTAGTGAGATATCTTCTGGAGCGGTAGAAGGATCCCACCATCTTTCCAGCGACCTTGGCAACAGACTTGATGTACGTGTTCCATTTCAGATCAGGAGTAAAGGTCAAACCCAGAAGCTTGTCAAAACATGGGGCCTCACCCAGACGAGAGCCATCCATCACAATTGATGCCAGCTGGGGATCAGAGCGTTGATGATGTAAGGATAGGAGTTTGGTTTTGGATGCATTAAAGGTAACCAGCCACATCTTCCCCCACTGAACCACGCGCTCGAGATCAGAGGAGAGAGAATCAGAGAGAACTTTGTCATTTACAGCCTTTGATGTGTTGCCGTAGATGGTCGTGTCATCAGCATAGATGTCAACGAATGATTTAAGTATGTGTTTAGGGAAGTCATTGATGTAGATCAGGAAGAGAGTTGGACCCAGGATTGACCCCTGAGGGACTCCAGCATTTATATTGCAGGCCTCCGATTTTTGTCCATCTACCACTACTCTTATGAGCCTATCGGAGAGAAATGATTTAATGATTGAGAAAACATTTCCAGTTATACCGTAGCTGGAAATCTTGTGAAGTAGACCCTTATGCCATACCTTGTCGAAGGCCTTGTTTAAACATTTACATTAAGTTTAGCTTAAATTTGAAGTTTTTGAAAAAATTACAAGTGCGGACTTTCTTTTGGATGTCTGTGTAGTTAAATGTTTAGAGATTTATAAAGAATCAGAATCAGTAATTGTATCAGAATCGTGAATTTAGTACGGAATCAGTAATTGTATCGGAATCAGAAAAATATTGGAATAATTATTTATTGATTTTAAAATAATATTTTTAAAATACCAGTAAAGTTAAAATCGATAGATCATTCTCTACAAATATAGAAATTAATAAAGAATCAGAATCAGGAGTGTAGCACAGAATCGGTAATTGTATCTGTTAAGTTTTGAGACATTCTGTTGAACAAAGATGGCGGCGTAATTCAGATTAGTAACCAAGATGGCGACCAAGAATCAAATGCGGTCCGTCGCGTAGTTAACCTCTTAAGTTCTGAGATATTATGTTGAACAAAGATGGCGGCATAGTTCAGATCAGTAACCAAGATGGCGGCGAAGAATTAAATGCGATCCGTGACGTAGCAAATGGCGAACTGATTGAATCCAAAATTCGACGATTTTTATAATAATTTTGGGACGTTTTGATTGGTTGTTTAGCACAGCCGTTGGTTATAAAAATGATTGGCGAATCCATTCGTCTCATACTCTCATCAAAAACAATCGGAAAAATGTATGCCCATTTTCCAATTTTGTCTCTCTCTCTCTTTTGTCTCTCTCTCTTTTGCCTCTCTTTCTCTCTCTCTTTTGCCTCTCTCTCTCTCTCTCGCCCCCCTGTCTCTCTCTGTATGCCCATTTTCCAATGCCAAAACGATTCTTTTGCCTTTTTTCCTGATTTTGTTTAAAGTAAAATCTTCCATTGCTGGTAATAATGATAAAATAAAAATTATTTATTGATTCTTAAATGCCAATAAAGCTAAAATCGATAGATCATCCTCCACAAGTGTAATTTGACGTTTAGGAAAATATCTGCATGTTTAGCGTGTGTTCTTACGAAAATCAGTAATTAGATATTTATAAAGAATGGAAACTGGGAAAAATATTGAAATCGTCCCATCACTAGTGTGTGTTTATATATATATATATATATATATATATATATATATATATATATATAGCTTATATATATATATAGATATACATAAGCTATATATATATATATATAGCTTATATATATATATATAAGCTATATAGCTATAGATATAGCTTATATATTATATATATAAGCTATATATATATATATATATATATATAAGCTATATATATATATAAGCTATATATATATATATATATATCAAATTGTAATTCAAAAGCTATATATATATATGAGCTACATATATATATATATACATAAGCTATATATATATATATATATATATATAAGCTATATATATATATATAAGCTACATATATATATATAAGCTATATATATATATATATATATATATATATATATAAGCTATATATATATAAGCTATATATATACATATATATATACATATATACATATATATATACATATATATATAAGCTATATATATATATACATATATATATATAAGCTATATATATATATATACATATATATATATAAGCTATATATATATATATATATATATATATACATACATATATCTATATATATATATCTGTATATATATATATATATATATATATATATATATATATATATATATATATATATATATATATATATATAGCTTAATGGTCGAATCCTTCTATCGATCCATATTATATGTCTTTTGTACACTCTATTTTTAGTTTGTCTCTGCTTTATTATTATTTTCATGGCAAGTGCTCGACTGAGCTCCAATTTATGGTCCCCCCTCGCCAAACTTTCACAAAAAACACCCGTCTAACAGAAAACACTATCACTAGTTTCCCCCACCTCTTTATCTGTGCCTAAACCTGAAAAAACGGTCGGATCCTTCTATCGATCCAGTAGATATCTCACTGCTGATGCTATTCTCTATCTATATAAGAGCCAGATACGTCCAAGTATGGAATATTGCTGCCACATCTGGACAGGAGCTGCTAGAAAGGACTTATCCTGCTTTGATAGAGTTCAAAATAGACTTCGTAGCCTCGTAGGAGATTTCCTTTTCTCTTCCCTGCAACCTCTATCTCACAGAAGAGATGTTGTGAGTTTGTCTCTGCTTTATAGTTATTTTCATGGAAGGTGTTTGACTGAGCTTCAATCTATGGTTCCCCCCCCCTCGCCAAACTTTCACAAGAAACACTCGTCTAGCTGAAAACACTATCAATAATTCCCCCCACTCGTTATCTGTGCCTAAACCTAAACGTAGATTCCATAAACAAAGCTTCTTTCTAAGAACTGCTCGCCTGTGGAATTGTCTTCCGTTTTCCTGCTTTCCGGCTGACTACAATATTGTTATTTTCAAGTCTAACGTAAACAAATTTTTGATGAGCCGTTCCACTTAAGGTAACAAATTTACCGACCTTCCATTACTATCAATTACTATATCGTATTATGTGTCTTCTGTACACTCTATTTTTAGTTTGTTTTTGCTTTATCTTTTTTTTCATGGCACGTGCTCGACTGAGCTCCAATTTATGGTCCCCTCTCGCCAAACTTTCACAAAAAACACCCGTCTAACAGAAAACACTATCTCTAGTTTCCCCCACTCTTTATCTGTGTCTAAACCTAAACATAGATTCCATGAACAAAGCTTCTTTTATTAGAACTGCACGCCTATGGAATTGTCTTCCATTTTCCTGCTTTCCAGCTGGCTACAATATGGTTATCTTCAAGTCTAACGTCAACAAGTTTTTGATGAGCCGTTCGACTTAAGTTAACAAGTTTACCAATTATTGTTATTGGATTTCACTATTTTGCCCAGAAGGAAGTAGAGGAAATTAGGTTCAGTAGTTCAGGTCTGGTGGGGATAATCTCTATATAAATAAAATGAACTCATTTTTTCCCGTCTGATTTTGACATTAATAGGATTAAAAATCAAGATATTTCATGCAAATATAATATGCACAAACGGCAGAACAATATCTGAGGTGTGTTATAGGCTTATTATTTCTCAAATTCCTCGATAATCTTAGATTTCTATACTTTTTCTGCTGAGAAGTCACGGCCAAAATCGGTTAAGATCAATGGAAGTGGTAAAATATTTTCTCTCTAATAAATTCCTCCTCCCCCTGCCACCACTTAACACCGTTTGGGGATCGTTCACAAGGAACAGTTGAGAAGAGAACACCGGTTTGGCTTCGTAGTTCTTTCATGTCAAGTTATTTAAAATCACTAAACTAAGCTGCAGTGCTCTGTGGCGTAGTGGTTAGCGTGCTGGACAATTCACATTATATTTTCACGTTCGCGCTGACCTACCGCAGTCGTTTTTTTTTTTTTTTTCCTAAACAACTGGAATGGACTTTTCTTGGTGGCCGAACTGTTAACGTTGCAGATGTTTTTTTTTGTTTTTTTTCACACTTTATTTTCCTACTTTTACTCATGACTCCGGGTTTGATCCTTCCTACTTACCTACCATAACATTTTTAAAACTCCCCCCCCCCGTCCCGGAAACAAACACTCGGGCAACGCCGGGTACCCCCGCTAGTATGAAATATAATCGCTTATAATATTATACGATAATCTCAATGCTTCGAAGCTTCCAATTTCTGCTTAGTAATGTAGCGTGTATTAAAATGATTGGTATAAATTATAATATTACTAGCAAGGAGACCCGACGTTGCCTGGGATTAAATGTTTCCCACTTCATAAGTGTAAAAAAAACAGAGGGACACACTGAAATAAACGACCAAGCTTAACGTTCTGCAAATGGGCTAGTGACGAACCAGAATGAGACGGAGGGAGATGGGGGTAGAAGAAATGGAAGGAAGCTCCCCAAGAACCGGGTGGCTTTTGGAAATGTGATTTATGATGGAGGCAAAATCCACTTTGGTAAGTCTTTTCTGTCTTAACCCTACCAGACCGAGTTAAAGATATACCAGTAATTTCCGAAAATGCTAAAAATATACAGAGTTACCGTTAAACCAGAATTTTTTCTGACCACATGTTTTTGTCAGGGAGCTGAAAATCGTAGAATTGCTGCTTAGTCTCGATTTTGCGCAAGCCTAACGTTCTGCAAATGGCTGGTTCATGCGTTAAAAAAAAAGGCCGGCTTTGTCATTGAATCTTACGCCGAAGTGGAGGAAATACCTGATGAAGATGATCAAGTTTCTCCTCCATCAGGCATGATTAATTTTTTCACTTGAAAATAAGTCTACTTTGAAGTTGACTGATCCATTTTGAAGTTAATTGATCCATTTTGAAGTTGATTAATTTTTTCAATTGAAAATAAGTCCCATTTTGAAGTTAACTGATCCATTTTGAAGTTGACTGATCCACTTTGAAGTTGACTGATCCATTTTGAAGTTGATTAATTTTTTTCACTTGAAAATAAGTCCATTTTGAAGTTGACTGATCCATTTTGAAGTTTATTGATCCATTTTGAAGTTGATTCATCCATTTTGAAGTTGATTCATCCATTTTGAAGTTGATTCATCCATTTTGAAGTTGATTTCTCCATTTTGAAGTTGATTCATTTTTTTTCACTTGCACATAAGACCATTTTGAAGTTGATTCATTTTTTTCACTTGCACATAAGACCATTTTGAAGTTGATTCATTTTTTTCACTTGCAAATAAGACCATTTTGAAGTTGATTGATTAATTTTGAAGTTGATTAATTTTTTTCACTCGCAAATATGTCCATTTTATAATTGAATATCATTTTGACCTTGAAATGGTATAAACGAAAAATTTCTAAAACCATTACAATATCTGTAAAGAAAAGTTGACTGATCCATTTTGAAGTTGATTGATCCATTTTGAATTTAATTGATCCACTTTGAAGTTGACTAATCCATTTTGAAGTTGATTAATTTTTTCACTTGAAAATAAGTCTACTTTGAAGTTGACTGATCCATTTTGAAGTTAATTGATCCATTTTGAAGTTCACTGATCCACTTTGAAGTTGACTGATCCATTTTAAAGTTGATTAATTTTTTTCACTTTAAAATAAGTCAATTTTGTAAGTTGACTGATCCATTTTGAAGTTGATTGATCAATTTTGAAGAATTTGATCCATTTTGAAGTTAATTGATCAATTTTGAAGTTGACTGATCCACTTTAAAGTTAACTGATCCATTTTGCAGTTGATTGATTTTTTTCTCTTGAAAATAAGTCCATTTTGAAGTTGAGTAATCCATTTTGAAGTTGATTGATCCATTTTGAAGTTGATTAATCAATTATGAAGTTGACTAATCCATTTTGAAGTTGATTGATCCATTTAGATGTTGACTAATCCATTTTGAAGTTGACTAATCAATTTTGAAGTTGATTAATCCATTTTGAAGTTGATTGATCCATTTTGAAGTTGATTAATCGATTTTGAAGTTGATTGATCCATTTTGAAGTTGACTAATCCATTTTGAAGTTGATTGATCCATTTTGAAGTTGATTGATCCATTTTGAAGTTGATCGATCCATTTTGAAATTGATTAATCCATTTTGAAGTTGATTAATCCATTTTGAAGTTGATTAATCAATTTTGAAGTTGATTAATCCATTTTGAAGTTAATTGATCCATTTTGAAGTTGATTGATCCATTTTGAAGTTGACTAATCCATTTTGAAGTTGACTAATCTATTTTGAAGTTGATTGATCCATTTTGAAGTTGATTAATCCATTTTGAAGTTGACTGATCCACTTTAAAGTTAACTGATCCATTTTGAAGTTGATTGATTTTTTTTCTCTTGAAAATAAGTCCATTTTGAAGTTGATTAATCCATTTTGAAGTTGATTGATCCATTTTGAAGTTGTAATCAATCCATTTTGTTGATTAATCCATTTTGAAGTTGACTTATCCATTTTGAAGTTGACTTATCCATTTTGAAGTTGATTGATCCATTTTGAAGTTGATTAATCCATTTTGAAGTTGATTTCTCCATTTTGAAGTTGATTAATCCATTTTGAAGTTGATCGATCCATTTTGAAGTTGATTAATCCATTTTGAAGTTGACTAATCCATTTTGAAGTTTACTAATCCATTTTGAAGTTGATTGATCCATTTTGAAGTTGATTAATCCATTTTGAAGTTGACTAATCCATTTTGAAGTTGACTAATCCATTTTGAAGTTGATTAATCCATTTTGAAGTTGACTAATCCATTTTGAAGTTGATTAATCCATTTTGAAGTTGATTAATCCATTTTGAAGTTGACTAATCCATTTTGAAGTTGATTAATCCATTTTGAAGTTGACAAATCCATTTTGAAGTTGATTAATCCATTTTGAAGTTGACTGATCCACTTTAAAGTTAACTGATCCATTTTGAAGTTGATTGATTTTTTCTCTTGAAAATAAGTCCATTTTGAAGTTGACTAATCCATTTTGAAGTTGATTGATCCATTTTGAAGTTGATTGATCCAAATTGAAGTCGACTAATCCATTTTGAAGTTGACTAATCCATTTTGAAGTTGATTGATCCATTTTGAAGTTGATTAATTTTTTTCATTTGAAAATAAGTCCATTTTGAAGTTGACTGATCCATTTTGAAGTTGACTGATCCATTTTGAAGTTGATTAATCTTTTTCACTTGAAAATAAGTCCATTTTGAAGTTGACTGATCCATTTTGAAGTTGACTGATCCATTTTGAAGTTGACTGATCCATTTTGAAGTTGACTGATCCAGTTTGAAGTTGATTGATCCACGATCCACTTTGAAGTTGACTGATCCATTTTGAAGTTGATTGATCCATTTTGAATTTTATTGATCCATTTTGAAGTTGACTGATCCACTTTGAAGTTGACTGATCCACTTTGAAGTTGATTAATTTTTTCACTTGAAAATTTGACTGATCTATTTTTAAGTTGGCTTCCTTTGTTTTGGCTCAGTATTATCAAATTATAATATTACTAGCAGGGAGACCTGACGTTGCCTGGAATTAAATGATTAAATGATGGTCAGCGAATTTATTACACTTCAGATTTTTATTGTCATCGAAATCGATGAAATAGCCCATTTTTCAATCAAATGGCCTTTTTCTTTTACATGGAGGTCACCACTTATCAAGGCCTTGAAGCCACTCGGGGATAAGGGTTATTGCGTGTACTGTAATCAATGGGATAGTGCTGTAGTAATCGTTAGTATTGGAGATTTGATAAAGTGTCTTACTTAAGGGGGGCGGTTCATTAGGAATTTGTTTATGTTGGACTTGAAGACATCCAAGTTGTAGTCAGATAAAACAAAGACAGGCTCGCAATGTCTCTTCTGGGAAAAGGTTTAGGTTTGATAGTAGTAACCCTAAAAAACTGTATCTTTGGGTCTTTTTGTGACATGATGCGTACCGAGCGATGCCGAGTGACCTTGCTAGTCGACACGAATTCAGAGGAATTCACACGGCTGAATTCTAATGATGATGATGGTTTGATGTTGTTTTAAATAGAAATGTCTATGGGATTCTGTCAGAAAGAAAAAAAACAAATAATTGTTCTTATCTTATTGAAAAGGTTGTTTTTAGACCCTCTGTTGAGCGATATGAAGAAATCCAGATTCTTAAGCTGACAGCTTGGGGTGGGAATCGGGGGTGAGGGGTCGCCGCCAGGCATTGTTCGACCTGGAGGTGACTAATAACTCCTAATTACATGATAAGGAACACCTCAGTGCAATGAGGGTTAAAAATGGGGATAGATAAAAGCCGAGAGGAGGAGTAGAAATTAGGGAAACAGAGAGAGGGAGGAAATTCAAAAGAGGAAAAGGAAAGGGAGTACAAATTAATAGGATAAAAGAAGAGAGGGAGAGGAAAGAAAGAAAGAATAACTCCAAAAAGGTGGAAGGAGGAACGACTGATTTGATAAAAACAAGACACTTAGCTAATTGGTGTCTTTTTTTCGCTGATCCCTTTCCGTGGACTGACAGTAGATGAAGAACAGAGAACTTGGTAAAAGAAACAAAACTGCCAGCCTCCTAAGTTGCATGACTAGGCCAGTGTGTAACTATTATTTGTAAAGTCGAAGACAATAATCAATTCTATGTTAAGAAAAACCAATTAAGTTTTGACTTTCTTTTCTTTGATTGGAACGCCGTTGTGAATGCAATATATTTCTCCGATAACCCAGGTGATGGTTGGAAGCTGATTTGAAAGCGGAACCGGAGAGCGACCGACGATGACGGCGAAGACGAATTCGACCACTAGACGAAACCACGAGTAACGCCACAGGTATCGGCTACGGGTGCATTTCAATCACGAGCCTATGCACCTGAGTTGAGCTGCACTGGAGGCGTTACGCACTCATAACACGAAACTGCGACTAAAATATAAAAAACTTGTAATTTCTCTTTAAAATGCTCTGCAACAGTATTGAGTTCTCTGGAGGGGTTACATTTGTGTACAAACACTTTTTTCGTTTTTTTTTTGTTATTGCTGTAAATATGTGAAAGTGTCATATTCCTAAAATCATATTTTTATTTGTTACCACTTGAATGTAACATTACCTAAACAAAATAGACCAAACCCGGATATAAGAGATTTCTCATCCGGGGACCCATGCAGCTCTCTTATATCTGGGTCACAATGTATACCATATAGAGGTATTCGGGTATTATGGTTTTCACTGGTCGCCATATTTGTTTTCATGCAAAATTTTGAAAATGAGTTTCCGCTTAATTGCTCATCAACTTTTCAAACTTTTATTTTTCAAGGGGCTGTCCGGCTTGAGCTCTGCGCAAATCTTTCAGAAGGCGGAACTACACCTTCAGTCGGTAAGTTTGCGATTCCTAACTGGAAGACAGAATTTTTTTTTTTGTAATTGTGCATACAACGAGACCCTAAGTTTAGTAATACACACGGACGAAAAAACGCTTTGGATAATCACAGATTTCAAGGTAGTTCTACTAAAATAGTCATATTTTTTAAACCAAAGCACTTCAAGTCTTCAAATTACTACTGTTTTGTTCGGAAATGAATATACTTTCAAATGAATTAATAAATATGAATGTACATTATATATTTTAAGAGTTTTAAGCAAATAAAGTGATAAAAATGTGAACGTCATAAAATGGCGTTTTCGGTAAGGTTTTGTAATGACCCCCCCTGTTTTCTAAAGGTCCGTACCGTGATTGTATGAAGAATTTCGTCATGAAATTTGGGAACCAATTAGAAGAGGTGTTAATCTTAATACTGTCAAGTGTCCGAAATATTTTTGACCATTTCTTTTTTTGTCGTGTTAAAAATAAGACTTTAATATGACGAGTATTGAACATTTTGAAAAAAAAATTCTTCGGACACCCAGTAGTAAGTAAATCAATCTTTTTACTATCTTTATCAATTAAAAGTATTGTTTTATGTTGAGTAGGACCGCGGTAATTGATAATTTAAAAGGACCTACCCGAAAAAAAAAATTGTTTCTTTTTAATCGAATTTGGTCAAATGAAGTTTAAGCAGCAGCAGCAGCAGCTCCAGCCTGTAGAATCAGCGATAGCACAGTTGTAAACAAACACGCATTCTTTAATTTTTATTCAAGAACGAATTAAGAAAAACATGAAAATATGAATATAAATGTTCTTATGTTTAATGAAAGCTATTTTGTTATCAGAATAACATTAGTTTAGAACTATTCGGTTTTCAGAATATATAATAACAACAATCCTAACCAATTCGGCATTATAAATCTGTTGCAATTTCTCACAAATCTCGTCAAATTTAAAAACATGGTTAAAAAAACAAAATAAACTTTTGTAGATATATAGCTTGCATGCACTTTTATTCTTTAAATTAGTTTTGAACAGCGAATTAAAACAATGTTTTACTGCGAACAGCCACAAATTTTTTTTTTTCAAAATCAAAATAAGTATCAAAATCTCGTTTATACATAGATTCGAAAAAGTTGTCAAAAAACAAATATATAACAAATAAATGTTATCAAAGGCAAGATAAGTTACTTTTCTACCAAACTGGATATATTTTTTGTGTTTTTATTCAATGTAACATGTTTATTCAGCTCGAAAAAAATACAGTGTTTACCGTGGAAAATTAAAAATGGCGCCCGGCCCGACTCTCTTTGACACGGTAAGTTTGAGAAAAGGAGTTAAAAATAAAAAAAAAACTATACAAAATACTGTTAAAAACTCACCGAATATATGTCAGCCTATGTCACGGTAACATATATTGAGCGAGTTTCTAGCAGTATTTTGTCTACTTTTTTATTTTTAACTCTTTTCCCCAAACTTACCGTTTCAAGAGAGTCGGGCGCCATTTTAAATTTTCCAAAACATCGGTAAACACTGTTTTCAAGCTGAATAAACATGTTACATTAAATAAAAACACTAAAAAATTATCCAGTTAGGTAGAAAAGTAACTTGCTTTTGATAACATTTATTTGTTATATATTTGTTTTTTTGACAACTTTTTCGAATCTATGTGTATAGTAATACAAACCCTCAAAATCTATATCAATATTCTTGAAATTTTAAAAGCAGTTAGAAAACACATCAAACTACAATTAGGAAGCTTTTTATTTCGTTATTTTTTTTTCTACTTATTAAGCGAAAGATATTTTTACAACCTGCTCCAGCGTAGTATAAACGGCCTATGGAACCTCGAAAATAGAAATCAACAAATTTTTGAACGCTTTTTTTGAAAAAAAGCTCTCTTAACTTCACCTCTAATACAAATTATGTGTGGCAAGTCTCCTCCTAAAACACTCTTTAACCCTAACAATAACACTAAGTTCGAGTGGCAAGCCCCCCCCCCAACAAAATACCTCTGTAAGCCACATACAAGCATCTAAAACAAACAAACAAAAAATAGATCCTTCCTTAAAGAAAAATACACATAAAAATAAATTGGTTAACTGTCCTAAAATGCTAGAACGGCCAGGAAATGATGAATTATTTTACATTAAATTTTTGTGAAACTAACCGCTCCCCCCTCTAATATTGTTTTTGTTAACTTTGTCTCTGTCAAGTTTTCAGTATGTTCACACATAATTTTCCTTAGCCCTACAATTAATTCAAAGTCCGAATGGCAACCCTTCCCATATTCTCATTGCATAGAAACCCTCTTAAAACTACACATAATCATCTTAAAAAAAAAATAAAAAAAAAGCATGCATATTTTCCCATAGAAAAAAAAACAGTTAACTGCCCTAAAATGCTAGAATGACCTGTAATAGGAAATTATTTTACATTCAATTCTAAAATAATTTGTTTATCTTTCATTAAAGTTTTTCATGGCATTTTATACATAATTTCCTAAAAAGGTAGAATCACATTTTGGAGGGGTGGTCAGAAGGAGTTGAGTGGGGTTAAACGGAAGGTATTAATCTACAATAATACCAAAGAAATATTGCAATATATTCATTTTTAAATGGTCTTATGTTTAGATTTAAGTTTTTTGTACATAAAGCACATTACAATTCAACTTTGAGTTCTCCAACTTCTTTTCTGTTTATGGATACATGGCATTTTTAAGGAATTGCTGCATATTTATGCACATTTACTGCAGATTATTTGGAAACCATAAACTTTGGGAGATTTTCAGTTGCATATTCTGATTCCTTGTACAAAAATACACTTATATGGTAAGTTTCATTTCTTAGTCTTGTGTTTTAACAAAGATATGACATTTTTACTGAAAAAGTAGTGTAAAAAATGTGACGAAACGCATATGGTCGTAAAGAGGGAAAAATATCCAAACGTGTGAGGCACAAAAATAGCCATAACTTCCTTAATTTTAATCAGATTTAAAAAATTTAAAAAGATTCTTTCTTAGCTCATCAAGCTCTTTCTATGCATACCAATATTGAAATATTTCAAGCTATTTCAATTTTTTCATGTGTATTGCTACTAAGTTTCCAAAATGGTGGCATGTTTGTCAATTGAAGTATGGAAGCACAAAATTAATACAATACTTCCGCTATTCTTGAAAACTGATTACTTATATATTTGGACAAAATATTAAGATCTTTTTTTTGTATTGCTAATATATATATTTTTTAACATCTTTACGTTTTTTTTTTTTAATAAAAGTATCCGTTACCTCTATAAGGCCACCATTCGCCCATGTATGGAGTATTGCTGTCATATTTGGGCTGGTGCATCTGCTGCTAGTCTCTCGCTCCTAGACAAGGTTCAAAAGAGAGTCGCCTATCTGATAGGCCCTGAACTGGCATCTAAGCTTCAGCCTCTGTCCCATCGACGAAACGTTGCATCCCTCTGCCTGTTCTACAAGTATTTTAATGGTGAATTCTCTGACGGACTGCATGCACTTGTGCCCCCACGACATAAACACCCGACAGGCAGCTAAATCCCACCCCTTCACAGTCTAGATCCCTAGATGCAAGAGAGCCCACGACGTGAGCACCCTCGACAAACCGGACAGGCTGCTAAATCCCACCCCCACACAATAGAGATGTAAAAGACCTTTCTACTCCAGTAGTTTCTTCCCCAGAACCGCTAGACTTTGGAATTCCATTCCAGGTCCCTGCGTCCCCAAATGTACTGACATGCAGAAGTTCAAGTGTAACGTGAACCGACATCTTGCTCCCCAAATCCCTACATAGTAGCCCAGTAAGTGCTTCCCCTGATAGTAGCCTCCTACACCAAAGTGGTAATGTGCCTTCTTTGCGGTGAAAATGTAATAAAAAAAGAGAGAAATGAGAGATATTAATATATATATATATATATATATATATATATATATTAATAAACAAACTTTATTTGTTATCTTCGTTAGTAGCAGAGAGAAACGATTTAATAATTGAGACAACATTTCCAGCTATACCATAGCTAGAGATCTTATGAAGTAAACCTTTATGCCATACCCTATCAAAGGCCTTAGATATGTCAAGAGCAATTGCCCTAGAAAGGTTGCCTCCGTCGAGAGATTCGCTAATCCTATGAGATATAACTGTAAGCACATCTACTGTAGATCTAGCAGAACGGAAACCATATTGTGTGCCACTAAGACGGTTATTTTTGCTGAGATGGTTGATTACTTCTGTATTTAACACAGATTCCAGCAACTTACTCAGGACACACAGGAGACTTATTGGCCTGTACTGAGAGGGGGATGAGCGATGATATGTCATAAGTGACAAACCATTGCCAGACCAAGTTACCGATATACCGGTAATTTCCGAAAATGCTAAAAATATATCAAGTTACCGCTAAACCAGAATTTTTCCGACCACATGTTTTTGTGTTGTCAGAGAGCTACCCAATTGTTGCTTAGTCTCGATTTTGCGCAAGCCTAATGTTCTACACTATCAATAATTCCCCCCACTCTTTATCTGTGCCTAAACCTAAACGTAGATTCCATGAACAAAGCTTCTTTCTTAGAACTGCCCGCCTGTGGAATTTCTTCCGTTTTCCTGCTTTCCAGCTGACTACAATATGGTTATCTTCAAGTCTAACGTAAACAAGTTCTTGATGAGCCGTTCCATTTAAATTAACAAATTAAGTTAACAAATTTACCGACCTTATCGATTACTATATATGTCTTTTGTACACTCTATTTTTAGTTTGTCTCTGCTTTATCGCTATTTTCATGGTAAGTGCTCGACTGAGCTCCAATCTATGGTCCCCTCTCGCCAAACTTTCACAAGAAACACCCGTCTAACAGAAAACACTATCACTAGTTTCCCCCACTCTTTATCTGTGTCTAAACCTAAACGTAGATTCCATGAACAAAGCTTTTTTGATTAGAACTGCACGCCTATGGAATTGTCTTCCGTTTTCCTGCGTCAATTTCCTGTAAGAGAATAATCCAATAAACTGAGGGACAAATAAGGAGAAGCGAGAGTAATAAGAGCTGCCGATAATGCATCCACAATGCATTGTCTACTCTCCATAAATATATGTATATATACATATATGTATATACTCTGCATTAAAAAAGGGGGGGTGTAAGGACTTATTAATATTTACTTATATTGGCTTAGTGGGGGATGCCCTTTTCTCTACCCTGCAACCTCTCTCCCACAGAAGAGACATTGCGAGCCTATCCTTGTTTTATCGTTACTTCCATGGCAGGTGCTCGTCTGAACTCCAATCTCTTTTCCCCCTTCTCGCCAATCTTTCATGAAAAACACCCGTCTAGCCGAATCCACTGTGAAAAATTTCCCCCACTCTATATCTGTGCCTAAATCAAAACGCGGATTCCATGAACAAAGGTTCTTTTCTTAGAACTGCACGCCTGTGGAACTCTGTTCCGTCTGCCTGCTTCCCACCGGACTACAACTTGGATGTCTTCAAGTCCAACGTTAACAAATTCCTAATGAACCGCCCCCCCTTAAGTAAACACTTCATCAAATCTCCACACTAACGTAATGTACTTGCAATAACCCTTATCCCTGAGTGGCTTCCGGGCCTTGATAAGTGGTGATCACTGTGTTAAAAAAAAAAAAAGGGGGGCTATTATTTGGAATTGTGTCTAACAGGGAACTGTGGGGAATTGAGCAGCGAGATGTCTGTTCATATTACATTTAAACTTCTGAAATCCATTTCGTCAAATAAAAAAAAATGATGTAAAAAAATAATTGAATTTTTGGGCTTTCTATTAGCCTTATAATAATGTGTTTTCTATAAAAATATATAGCTTTTATAATTTCTTGTCTGAACTGCTTGAATTTGGAATTCCCTTCCAGGTTCCTGCTTCCCCCCGACTGTAATGACATGCAGAAGTTCAAGTGCAATGTGAACAGACATCTTGCTGCTCAACTCTCTACATAGTATTCCTGCAACTTATGTGCCTGATAGTAACCCCCTACATCAAAGTGGCACTGTGCCTTGTTTGGGGTGAAAATGTAATAAAAAATTTTCTTTTTTTTTTTTTAATTTAATCATGAGAAAGTCTTTAAATCTAATCAGTGAAGAAAACTATTATCCCCAGAATCTCAAAAAGAATATCTATATTATAACGAACAAATATTTAATAGTAAAAAAAAATCTATAATATAAAGCTGAATGTGTGTGTGTGTGTGTGTGTGTGTGGGTGCGTGTGTGTGTGTGTGTGTGTGTGTGTGTGTGTCTGTCACGAATAGGCTCCTATATGGTTGACTATTTTAAAAAACTGATTACATACAATGATAGAAGATGTACCGAGACACAGGAATGGGTATGTTTGATCTGGCAGAACGGCGGTTCATTAAAATTGTGGGGTCTGCGTTCGTGCCTGGTCTATACAAAGTATGGAAAAAAAAACTTTAAAAATTAAAAAAAAAAAACGTTTACAAGTGTTTTTGATATAGATGTACATAATAATACTTTGATAAGTATATTTTAACTTAAATAGGGATGGTAAAATAAAATTGTGGGGTCTGCGTTCGTGCCTGGTCTATACAAAGTATGGAAAAAAAAAAATTTAAAAATTAAAAAAAAAAACGTTTACAAGTGTTTTTGATATAGATGTACATAATAATACTTTTATAAGTATGTTTTAACTTAAATAGGGATGGTATAATAAAATTGTGGGGTCTGCGTTCGCACATGGCCTCCATAGAATGGAAATAGGCATAAACTTTAATAAAGATTTTTCATATCTATCTGCGTAAGTATACTTTGATAATTATGTTTCAGTTTGAAGAAATATGGTATAATAAAATTATGGGGTGTTCGTTCGCGCCTGACCTCCAAAGAATGGAAATATGTCACAAAGTTTAACAAGGTTTTTTAATATAGATCCACAGAATATTGTGATAAGTGTTTCAGTGTGAACAGGTACGGTATAATAAATTATGGGGTTTATGTATTTTATTTTTACTTTCATCATATTTTGCTTTGGTTTTGATACCCCCCAAATTCGAAGCTATCTCTTTACAACCCTTCCTTTTCATAACCTTTCATACTTTCATAAATCAGAGTCCATTTTCTGTAGGCTGTTTTTGAACCCAATCAACGACGGGTACTTTTGTTAGTATTATATATATTATAACATTGGCCGAATTTTCTTTTCTTCTCCTTGCGATCATGTGCTTCCCTTTTTTCCTTTTCTGATGACGCAAGCCTGTGCACAATTGCTAATTTGCATATGTGCTTTAATTGCTGCTGCTGCTAATTGCTATGGTGTTTAATGGTAATAAAACGAAAGTAAGACAGGAGTTTTAGAAACAAACATGTATTCACATTCATAGGCAAGGTGGGTTGAGCAATACCATTCCTCAACTGTTGGGTGTTTGCACACAACCTCCTTGGCCGCATACCAATCTCTGACTCCCGGGCACCGGTACGTTATCAGAAGTGACGTCACCAGAGGAAGTGACATCATGAGATAGTCTCCAACACTAATATTTTCACAATACCATTCCTCAACTGTTGCAGAAATTATGAACTCGTGATTTGTTTTTGACCATAGTTCCCGATGATTGCATAACGAAGGCCGACAGCCCACTCGGGAACACTGTTCATGCAGTGATAATGGTTAAAATCGCCCTAAACTCTAGAGCCAAAACTGAAGAGCCAGCCCTCAAAACAACGAGATATAAAAAGGCGTACTGGGAAGCCATCAGGGAACTAATAATATTTTTTCTTTCCCTGCTGAACAGTGTGCAAACGAGACCACTGACTGGTTCAAAACTGCAATCGAAGCGCATGTTCCCATGCGGAAATTTTATAGTAAGCCCCACTCTCCCCAACAGTACTGACGTGCAGAAGTTCAAGTGTAACGTGAACTGACATCTTGCTGCCCAAATCCCTACATAGTACCTACAAACCCGACAGGCAGCTAAATCCCACCCCCACACAGTCGAGATCCCTAGATGTAAAAGATCTTTCTACTCCAGTAGTTTCTTCCCCAGAACCGCTAGACTTTGGAATTCCATTCCAGGTCTCTGCTTCCCCAACTGCACTGACGTGCAGAGGTTCAAATGTAATGTGAACTGACATCTTGCTTCCCAAATCCCTACATAGTACCCCAGTAGTTGTTGCGCCTGATAGTAGTCCCCTACACCAAAGTGGCAATTTGCCTTGTTTGGTGTGAAAATGTAATAAAAAAAAAAAATTTCTGTAAAATGGACAATCAACAACTCCTACACTATCCAACAATCATGAGGTTCACTTCGTCTTGCGTAGCTGCCATTACTCAGAGGCAACATGCATTCTGCAGTGTTATCCGGCATAACTCCTGTACAAACTGACAAAAGTTAATAAAAGCTATGGTTGTGTTCAAGTCTAATGTAAATAAGTTCTTGATGAGCCGTTCCATATGAGTTATCAAATTAACCAAATTTTCATTACTAATGATTACTATATTGTCCAATTTCTACTGTACACTCTTTAACCCTTATCCTTGAGTGGCCTCTTGGCCTTTATAATGTGGTGATTCCTGTGTAAAAAAAAAAAAAAAAATAATAATAATTTTAAGAAAGAAGTAACGACAGCTAAGAGAGAATCTCTGACTCCCGGGCAGCGGTACTTGTTATCGGAAGTGACGTCACCAGAGGAAGTGATGTCATGAGATAGTCCATTAATCCCATGGAGGAGCGTCTCACAAGCCAGCTATCCTTTGGCTCCTGCTGATATTTTCACACGCACCCGTACGCGCTCTGTTAGACTGACTCAACCGCTCTGATATCTAAAACAAAAAATTTCTTTTTCCAATTTTTTTCAGGTTTACTTCAAGTGATCAAAGAACAATGCCGCCTGCCTGTAATGGCGATGCTTCGACCAAGAGGCGGTGATTTCATCTATACAGAGAACGAGCTTCATGTCATTCGAAAAGACCTCGTGGCTCTGCGAGAAGCGGGCGCCGCCGGATTCGTTTTGGGAATCCTTAAAAGGTAAATATGGATCAATATAAATAAAGTAATAATGTTTTCACCTGAAATGTGTTGCTTTGAAATTCTATTATTTCACAAGCTTGCCAGCTATAGAATAGCTAGAAATATATATATATATATAAACGCCATAATTTATTATACCATATATATATATACTAGCAAAAGTACCTGTCGTTGACTGGGTTCAAAAACAGCCTACAGAAAATGGACTCTGATTTATGAAAGTATAATAGGTTATGAAAAGGACGGGTTGTAAATTTGGGTTGAATTTGGGGGTATCAAAACAAAAGCAAAATATGATGAAAGTAAATATAAAATACATAAACACCATAATCTATTATACCATACCTGTTCACACTGAAACACTTATCACAATATGCTGTGGATCTATATTAAAAAACCTTGTTAAACTTTGTGACATATTTCCATTTTATGGAGGTCAGGTGCGAACGAACACCCCATAATTTTATTATACCATATTTCTTCAAACAGAAACATAATTATCAAAGTATGCTTACGCAGATAGATATGAAAAGTCTTTATAAAAGTTTGTGCCTATTTCCATTCTATGGAGGCCAGGCGCGAATGTAGACCCCACAAATTTATTATACCATCCCTATTTAAATTAAAACATACTTATCAAACTATTCTTATGTACATCTATATCAAAAACACTTGTAAACGTTTTTTTTTAATTTCTAAATTTTTTATTTCCATACTTTGTGGACCAGGCGCAAATGCAGACCCCACAATTTTAATGAGCCACCATTCTGCCAGATCAAACATACCCATTACTGTGTCTCAATACATCTTCTATCATTATATGTAATCAGTTTTTAAAATAGTCAATCATATAGGAACCTATTCGTGACCACACACACACACACACAGACATTCAGCTTTATATATATATATATATATATATATATATATATATATATATATATATATACGACAGACAATATACATAAAAATATATATAAAAGCGAAATGTGTGTGTGTGTGTGTGCGTTTTTCTGTATGTCCGCCAAAGGCTTTTTTCGCCGGGCTTCTCAGTCAGTTCACTCCTTCTTAAAGCTTATTATATGCTGCCTAAATCATAATATCGGGGTCGAGACTATCTTTGATTTACCCGACTTTTATGCGCTATTTTCGAGATATTTTTCAGTATAAAAAAAAAATGAATGATGGGGCGGGGGAAAAAGAAACTGGCTTGCAGCCGCGTCACGTTTCAAGGTCAAACATCACGCGACTTAACTTTCTCGCACCTGTCGATTTCACTTCATAAACGTTAACTTAAGACATTTATCACTTCCTCTCCTCCTCGTGGCCGAGATGGTTAGGTTGCAGGGTTTTTTTTCATTTCGTTTCTACCTTCGCATCAAGGCTTTGGGGTTCAAGCCTATCTTCCTACTAAAACTATTTTTTTTTTTTTTTACACCTCGAAACACCCGGCCAACGTTTTCTTTCAAACAGGGTTGTTTTCACCCCACCCCCAACACACACACCTCCAAACACCTGGGCAATACCATGTCCCCGCTAGTCTATAATAATAAATCCCACCTGTCTGTTTAAATGTATGTATTAATGATTTTCTTCAGTCAAAGTTCTCAGAAATCAAGGGGCCCCCTACATGGGGCTAACACTTGAACTCTATATGAGATACATAGATATTCGAATGTTCCATTAAAGTTCTTTATCTCTCAAACACTGAGTTAGTAAAGAATTGAGAACATAATTCTCCTCTCCCCAATTAACCATTTTTATACGTTGTAGTATATCTTTAATGTTGGTCTCTTGGTCTTACTGGATTCCAGAACAAGAATTTATCTAATCTGGTGGAGTATCCAGCTTCGTGCTGTTACTTGAGGTAACATCACTTAGAGAAGGTGCACCATTCCTCGTAAAAGCTAATGTGGGTTAGCCATAGTGAGGAGATCTTATTTGGGCTGCGAATACAAAATGTGATTTTGAATATTTGGTCAGGGTTTACTTCTATGCAAAAAGTATCCTCATGCCAGGTTGTTCTGACAAACCCCTGTACAAAGAGACCTTAGACACTCGAGGACAGTGTCTAGTAGGCATTCAACTTCTCTCCAGTAGGCATTCAAGTTCTCTCCAGTAGGCATTCAAGTTCTCTCCAGTAGGCATTCAAGTTCTCTCCAGTAGGCATTCAAGTTCTCTCCAGTAGGCATTCAAGTTCTCTCCAGTAGGCATTCAAGTTCTCTCCAGTAGGCATTCAAGTTCTCTCCAGTAGGCATTCAAGTTCTCTCCAGTAGGCATTCAAGTTCTCTCTGGTAGGCATTCAAGTTCTCTCCAGTAGGCATTCAAGTTCTCTCCAGTAGACATTCAAGTTCTCTCCAGTAGACATTCAAGTTCTCTCCAGTAGGCATTCAAGTTCTCTCCAGTAGGCATTCAAGTTCTCTCCAGTAGACATTCAAGTTCTCTCCAGTAGGCATTCAAGTTCTCTCCAGTAGGCATTCAAGTTCTCTCCAGTAGACATTCAAGTTCTCTCCAGTAGGCATTCAAGTTCTCTCCAGTAGGCATTCAAGTTCTCTCCAGTAGACATTCAAGTTCTCTCCAGTAGGCATTCAAGTTCTCTCCAGTAGACATTCAAGTTCTCTCCAGTAGGCATTCAAGTTCTCTCCAGTAGACATTCAAGTTCTCTCCAGTAGGCATTCAAGTTCTCTCCAGTAGGCATTCAAGTTCTCTCTAGTAGACATTCAAGTTCTCTCCAGTAGGCATTCAAGTTCTCTCCAGTAGGCATTCAAGTTCTCTCCAGTAGGCATTCAAGTTCTCTCCAGTAGACATTCAAGTTCTCTCCAGTAGGCACTCAAGTTCTCTCCAGTAGGCATTCAAGTTCTGTATGTGGTTTCATATGACGCAACAAATGTGATTTTTGTGCAAAAGAAGAACCACATACTTCACAAGAATATAGTTTCTCTTCTGTATGTATGTATGTATTGCAAAAACCTTTCGACAGAGGCAACAGATTTTTTATGAGATTGGTATCATTTTGAAAGCTCGACCCTTCGGACGAGAAATACCAAAAAATTGGCTAAAAATATTAATTCCTTCGCCCTCAACTGGCCACTTTTCTACAGGGAGGGGTAGCAAAAAATCGTTCCTTCATGACAATTTAGCCATGCACGCATGGGCAAAAAAAACGTTCTTTCTTGAATTAGTTTCAATACAAAAAAATAAACGACCTAATTTCGCTCACGCGGTCATAGATTTGTTGTATAGTAGCAGCGTCGGTATCTTAAGATTGCTCGTTCGAGTCGTAAAAAAAAACATGGCGCCAATTTCTTTGATGGTGTCACCGGTACCAGCTTAATGTCTGTTAAGTAATTTGTTGTTAATGTCTGTTAAGTAATTTGTTGTTAATGTCTGTTAAGTAATTTGTTGTTAATGTCTGTTAAGTAATTTGTTGTTAATGTCTGTTAAGTAATTTGTTTTAATGTCTGTTACGTAATTTGTTGTTAGTATCTGTTAAGTAATTTTTTGTTAATGTCCGTTAAGTAATGTGTTGTTAATGTCTGTTAAGTAATTTGTTGTTAATGTCTGTTAAGTAATTTGGTGTTAATGTCTGTAACGTAATTTGTTGTTAATGTCCGTTAAGTAATTTGTTGTTAATGTCTGTTAAGTAATTTGGTGTTAATGTCTGTAACGTAATTTGTTGTTAATGTCTGTTAAGTAATTTGTTGTTAATGTCTGTTAAATAATTTGTTGTTAATGTCTGTTAAATAATTTGTTGTTAATGTCTGTTAAGTAATTTGTTGTTAATGTCTGTTAAGTAATTTGTTGTTAATGTCCGTTAAGTAATTTGTTGTTAATGTCTGTTAAGTAATTTGTTGTTAATGTCCGTTAAGTAATTTGTTGTTAATGTCCGTTAAGTAATTTGTTGTTAATGTCTGTTAAGTAATTTGTTGTTAATGTCCGTTAAGTAATTTGTTGTTAATGTCTGTTAAGTAATTTGTTGTTAATGTCTGTTAAGTAATTTGTTGTTAATGTCTGTTGAGTAATTTGTTGTTAATGTCTGTTAAGTAATTTGTTGTTAATGTCCGTTAAGTAATTTGTTGTTAATGTCTGTTAAGTAATTTGTTGTTAATGTCTGTTGAGTAATTTGTTGTTAATGTCTGTTAAGTAATTTGTTGTTAATGTCCGTTAAGTAATTTGTTGTTAATGTCTGTTAAGTAATTTGTTGTTAATGTCCGTTAAGTAATTTGTTGTTAATGTCTGTTAAGTAATTTGTTGTTAATGTCTGTTAAGTAATTTGTTGTTAATGTCCGTTAAGTAATTTGTTGTTAATGTCTGTTAAGTAATTTGTTGTTAATGTCCGTTAAGTAATTTGTTGTTAATGTCTGTTAAGTAATTTGTTGTTAATGTCTGTTAAGTAATTTGTTGTTAATGTCTGTTGAGTAATTTGTTGTTAATGTCTGTTAAGTAATTTGTTGTTAATGTCTGTTAAGTAATTTGTTGTTAATGTCTGTTAAGTAATTTGTTGTTAATGTCCGTTAAGTAATTTGTTGTTAATGTCCGTTAAGTAATTTGTTGTTAATGTCTGTTAAGTAATTTGTTGTTAATGTCCGTTAAGTAATTTGTTGTTAATGTCTGTTAAGTAATTTGTTGTTAATGTCCGTTAAGTAATTTGTTGTTAATGTCCGTTAAGTAATTTGTTGTTAATGTCTGTTAAGTAATTTGTTGTTAATGTCCGTTAAGTAATTTGTTGTTAATGTCTGTTAAGTAATTTGTTGTTAATGTCTGTTAAGTAATTTGTTGTTAATGTCCGTTAAGTAATTTGTTGTTAATGTCTGTTAAGTAATTTGTTGTTAATGTCTGTTGAGTAATTTGTTGTTAATGTCTGTTAAGTAATTTGTTGTTAATGTCTGTTAAGTAATTTGTTGTTAATGTCCGTTAAGTAATTTGTTGTTAATGTCTGTTAAGTAATTTGTTGTTAATGTCCGTTAAGTAATTTGTTGTTAATGTCTGTTAAGTAATTTGTTGTTAATGTCTGTTAAGTAATTTGTTGTTAATGTCCGTTAAGTAATTTGTTGTTAATGTCTGTTAAGTAATTTGTTGTTAATGTCTGTTGAGTAATTTGTTGTTAATGTCTGTTAAGTAATTTGTTGTTAATGTCCGTTAAGTAATTTGTTGTTAATGTCCGTTAAGTAATTTGTTGTTAATGTCTGTTAAGTAATTTGTTGTTAATGTCTGTTAAGTAATTTGTTGTTAATGTCTGTTGAGTAATTTGTTGTTAATGTCTGTTAAGTAATTTGTTGTTAATGTCCGTTAAGTAATTTGTTGTTAATGTCTGTTAAGTAATTTGTTGTTAATGTCTGTTGAGTAATTTGTTGTTAATGTCTGTTAAGTAATTTGTTGTTAATGTCCGTTAAGTAATTTGTTGTTAATGTCTGTTAAGTAATTTGTTGTTAATGTCCGTTAAGTAATTTGTTGTTAATGTCTGTTAAGTAATTTGTTGTTAATGTCTGTTAAGTAATTTGTTGTTAATGTCCGTTAAGTAATTTGTTGTTAATGTCTGTTAAGTAATTTGTTGTTAATGTCCGTTAAGTAATTTGTTGTTAATGTCTGTTAAGTAATTTGTTGTTAATGTCTGTTAAGTAATTTGTTGTTAATGTCTGTTGAGTAATTTGTTGTTAATGTCTGTTAAGTAATTTGTTGTTAATGTCTGTTAAGTAATTTGTTGTTAATGTCTGTTAAGTAATTTGTTGTTAATGTCCGTTAAGTAATTTGTTGTTAATGTCCGTTAAGTAATTTGTTGTTAATGTCTGTTAAGTAATTTGTTGTTAATGTCCGTTAAGTAATTTGTTGTTAATGTCTGTTAAGTAATTTGTTGTTAATGTCCGTTAAGTAATTTGTTGTTAATGTCCGTTAAGTAATTTGTTGTTAATGTCTGTTAAGTAATTTGTTGTTAATGTCCGTTAAGTAATTTGTTGTTAATGTCTGTTAAGTAATTTGTTGTTAATGTCTGTTAAGTAATTTGTTGTTAATGTCCGTTAAGTAATTTGTTGTTAATGTCTGTTAAGTAATTTGTTGTTAATGTCTGTTGAGTAATTTGTTGTTAATGTCTGTTAAGTAATTTGTTGTTAATGTCTGTTAAGTAATTTGTTGTTAATGTCCGTTAAGTAATTTGTTGTTAATGTCTGTTAAGTAATTTGTTGTTAATGTCCGTTAAGTAATTTGTTGTTAATGTCTGTTAAGTAATTTGTTGTTAATGTCTGTTAAGTAATTTGTTGTTAATGTCCGTTAAGTAATTTGTTGTTAATGTCTGTTAAGTAATTTGTTGTTAATGTCTGTTGAGTAATTTGTTGTTAATGTCTGTTAAGTAATTTGTTGTTAATGTCCGTTAAGTAATTTGTTGTTAATGTCCGTTAAGTAATTTGTTGTTAATGTCCGTTAAGTAATTTGTTGTTAATGTCTGTTAAGTAATTTGTTGTTAATGTCCGTTAAGTAATTTGTTGTTAATGTCTGTTAAGTAATTTGTTGTTAATGTCTGTTAAGTAATTTGTTGTTAATGTCCGTTAAGTAATTTGTTGTTAATGTCTGTTAAGTAATTTGTTGTTAATGTCTGTTAAGTAATTTGTTGTTAATGTCCGTTAAGTAATTTGTTGTTAATGTCTGTTAAGTAATTTGTTGTTAATGTCTGTTGAGTAATTTGTTGTTAATGTCTGTTAAGTAATTTGTTGTTAATGTCCGTTAAGTAATTTGTTGTTAATGTCCGTTAAGTAATTTGTTGTTAATGTCCGTTAAGTAATTTGTTGTTAATGTCTGTTAAGTAATTTGTTGTTAATGTCCGTTAAGTAATTTGTTGTTAATGTCTGTTAAGTAATTTGTTGTTAATGTCTGTTAAGTAATTTGTTGTTAATGTCCGTTAAGTAATTTGTTGTTAATGTCCGTTAAGTAATTTGTTGTTAATGTCTGTTAAGTAATTTGTTGTTAATGTCCGTTAAGTAATTTGTTGTTAATGTCTGTTAAGTAATTTGTTGTTAATGTCTGTTAAGTAATTTGTTGTTAATGTCCGTTAAGTAATTTGTTGTTAATGTCTGTTAAGTAATTTGTTGTTAATGTCTGTTGAGTAATTTGTTGTTAATGTCCGTTAAGTAATTTGTTGTTAATGTCCGTTAAGTAATTTGTTGTTAATGTCTGTTAAGTAATTTGGTGTTAATGTCTGTTAAGTAATTTGTTGTTAATGTCTGTTGAGTAATTTGTTGTTAATGTCTGTTAAGTAATTTGTTGTTAATGTCCGTTAAGTAATTTGTTGTTAATGTCCGTTAAGTAATTTGTTGTTAATGTCTGTTTAGTAATTTGTTGTTAATGTCTGTTAAGTAATTTGTTGTTAATGTCTGTTAAGTAATTTGTTGTTAATGTCTGTTGAGTAATTTGTTGTTAATGTCTGTTAAGTAATTTGTTGTTAATGTCCGTTAAGTAATTTGTTGTTAATGTCCGTTAAGTAATTTGTTGTTAATGTCTGTTAAGTAATTTGTTGTTAATGTCCGTTAAGTAATTTGTTGTTAATGTCTGTTAAGTAATTTGTTGTTAATGTCCGTTAAGTAATTTGGTGTTAATGTCTGTTAAGTAATTTGTTGTTAATGTCTGTTGAGTAATTTGTTGTTAATGTCTGTTAAGTAATTTGTTGTTAATGTCCGTTAAGTAATTTGTTGTTAATGTCTGTTTAGTAATTTGTTGTTAATGTCTGTTAAGTAATTTGTTGTTAATGTCTGTTAAGTAATTTGTTGTTAATGTCTGTTGAGTAATTTGTTGTTAATGTCTGTTAAGTAATTTGTTGTTAATGTCCGTTAAGTAATTTGTTGTTAATGTCCGTTAAGTAATTTGTTGTTAATGTCTGTTAAGTAATTTGTTGTTAATGTCCGTTAAGTAATTTGTTGTTAATGTCTGTTAAGTAATTTGTTGTTAATGTCTGTTAAGTAATTTGGTGTTAATGTCTGTTAAGTAATTTGTTGTTAATGTCTGTTGAGTAATTTGTTGTTAATGTCTGTTAAGTAATTTGTTGTTAATGTCCGTTAAGTAATTTGTTGTTAATGTCCGTTAAGTAATTTGTTGTTAATGTCTGTTAAGTAATTTGTTGTTAATGTCCGTTAAGTAATTTGTTGTTAATGTCCGTTAAGTAATTTGTTGTTAATGTCTGTTAAGTAATTTGTTGTTAATGTCCGTTAAGTAATTTGTTGTTAATGTCCGTTAAGTAATTTGTTGTTAATGTCTGTTAAGTAATTTGTTGTTAATGTCCGTTAAGTAATTTGTTGTTAATGTCCGTTAAGTAATTTGTTGTTAATGTCTGTTAAGTAATTTGTTGTTAATGTCTGTTAAGTAATTTGTTGTTAATGTCCGTTAAGTAATTTGTTGTTAATGTCTGTTAAGTAATTTGTTGTTAATGTCCGTTAAGTAATTTGTTGTTAATGTCTGTTAAGTAATTTGTTGTTAATGTCTGTTAAGTAATTTGTTGTTAATGTCCGTTAAGTAATTTGTTGTTAATGTCTGTTTAGTAATTTGTTGTTAATGTCTGTTAAGTAATTTGTTGTTAATGTCCGTTAAGTAATTTGTTGTTAATGTCTGTTGAGTAATTTGTTGTTAATGTCTGTTAAGTAATTTGTTGTTAATGTCTGTTAAGTAATTTGTTGTTAATGTCCGTTAAGTAATTTGTTGTTAATGTCCGTTAAGTAATTTGTTGTTAATGTCTGTTAAGTAATTTGTTGTTAATGTCCGTTAAGTAATTTGTTGTTAATGTCTGTTAAGTAATTTGTTGTTAATGTCTGTTAAGTAATTTGTTGTTAATGTCCGTTAAGTAATTTGTTGTTAATGTCCGTTAAGTAATTTGTTGTTAATGTCTGTTAAGTAATTTGTTGTTAATGTCTGTTAAGTAATTTGTTGTTAATGTCCGTTAAGTAATTTGTTGTTAATGTCTGTTAAGTAATTTGTTGTTAATGTCCGTTAAGTAATTTGTTGTTAATGTCTGTTAAGTAATTTGTTGTTAATGTCCGTTAAGTAATTTGTTGTTAATGTCTGTTAAGTAATTTGTTGTTAATGTCCGTTAAGTAATTTGTTGTTAATGTCTGTTAAGTAATTTGTTGTTAATGTCCGTTAAGTAATTTGTTGTTAATGTCCGTTAAGTAATTTGTTGTTAATGTCTGTTAAGTAATTTGTTGTTAATGTCCGTTAAGTAATTTGTTGTTAATGTCTGTTAAGTAATTTGTTGTTAATGTCTGTTAAGTAATTTGTTGTTAATGTCCGTTAAGTAATTTGTTGTTAATGTCCGTTAAGTAATTTGTTGTTAATGTCTGTTAAGTAATTTGTTGTTAATGTCCGTTAAGTAATTTGTTGTTAATGTCCGTTAAGTAATTTGTTGTTAATGTCCGTTAAGTAATTTGTTGTTAATGTCTGTTAAGTAATTTGTTGTTAATGTCCGTTAAGTAATTTGTTGTTAATGTCCGTTAAGTAATTTGTTGTTAATGTCTGTTAAGTAATTTGTTGTTAATGTCTGTTAAGTAATTTGTTGTTAATGTCCGTTAAGTAATTTGTTGTTAATGTCTGTTAAGTAATTTGTTGTTAATGTCTGTTAAGTAATTTGTTGTTAATGTCTGTTAAGTAATTTGTTGTTAATGTCTGTTAAGTAATTTGTTGTTAATGTCCGTTAAGTAATTTGTTGTTAATGTCTGTTTAGTAATTTGTTGTTAATGTCCTTTAAGTAATTTGTTTTAATGTCTGTTAAGTAATTTGTTGTTAGTGTCTGTTAAGTAATTTGTTGTTAATGTCTGTTAAGTAATTTGTTGTTAATGTCTGTTTAGTAATTTGTTGTTAATGTCCGTTAAGTAATTTGTTGTTAATGTCTGTTAAGTAATTTGTTGTTAATGTCCGTTAAGTAATTTGTTGTTAATGTCTGTTAAGTAATTTGTTGTTAATGTCTGTTAAGTAATTTGTTGTTAATGTCTGTTAAGTAATTTGTTGTTAATGTCCGTTAAGTAATTTGTTGTTAATGTCTGTTTAGTAATTTGTTGTTAATGTCCGTTAAGTAATTTGTTGTTAATGTCTGTTAAGTAATTTGTTGTTAGTGTCTGTTAAGTAATTTGTTGTTAATGTCTGTTAAGTAATTTGTTGTTAATGTCTGTTTAGTAATTTGTTGTTAATGTCCGTTAAGTAATTTGTTGTTAATGTCTGTTAAGTAATTTGTTGTTAATGTCTGTTAAGTAATTTGTTGTTAATGTCTGTTAAGTAATTTGTTGTTAATGTCTGTTAAGTAATTTGTTGTTAATGTCTGTTAAGTAATTTGTTGTTAATGTCCGTTAAGTAATTTGTTGTTAATGTCTGTTACGTAATTTGTTGTTAATGTCTGTTAAGTAATTTGTTCTTAATGTCTGTTGAGTAAATTGTTGTTAATGTCCGTTAAGTAATTTGTTGTTAATGCCTGTTAAGTAATTTGTTGTTAATGTCCGTTAAGTAATTTGTTGTTAATGTCTGTTAAGTAATTTGGTGTTAATGTCTGTTAAGTAATTTGTTGTTAATGTCTGTTAAGTAATTTGTTGTTAATGTCTGTTAAGTAATTTGTTGTTAATGCCTGTTAAGTAATTTGTTGTTAATGTCCGTTAAGTAATTTGTTGTTAATGTCTGTTAAGTAATTTGTTGTTAATGTCTGTTAAGTAATTTGTTGTTAATGTCCGTTAAGTAATTTGTTGTTAATGTCTGTTAAGTAATTTGGTGTTAATGTCTGTTAAGTAATTTGTTGTTAATGTCTGTTAAGTAATTTGTTGTTAATGTCTGTTAAGTAATTTGTTGTTAATGCCTGTTAAGTAATTTGTTGTTAATGTCCGTTAAGTAATTTGTTGTTAATGTCTGTTAAGTAATTTGTTGTTAATGTCTGTTAAGTAATTTGTTGTTAATGTCCGTTAAGTAATTTGTTGTTAATGTCTGTTAAGTAATTTGTTGTTAATGTCTGTTAAGTAATTTGTTGTTAATGTCAGTTAAGTAATTTGTTATTAATGTCTGTTAAGTAATTTGTTGTTAATGTCTGTTAAGTAATTTGTTCTTAATGTCTGTTGAGTAAATTGTTGTTAATGTCCGTTAAGTAATTTGTTGTTAATGCCTGTTAAGTAATTTGTTGTTAATGTCCGTTAAGTAATTTGTTGTTAATGTCCGTTAAGTAATTTGTTGTTAATGTCTGTTAAGTTATTTGTTCTTAATGTCTGTTAAGTTATTTGTTCTTAATGTCTGTTAAGTAATTTGTTGTTAATGTCTGTTAAGTAATTTGTTGTTAATGTCTGTTAAGTAATTTGTTGTTAATGTCCGTTAAGTAATTTGTTGTTAATGTCTGTTAAGTAATTTGTTGTTAATGTCTGTTAAGTAATTTGTTCTTAATGTCCGTTAAGTAATTTGTTGTTAATGTCTGTTACGTAATTTGTTGTTAATGTCCGTTAAGTAATTTGTTGTTAATGTCTGTTAAGTAATTTGTTGTTAATGTCTGTTACGTAATTTGTTGTTAATGTCTGTTAAGTAATTTGTTGTTAATGTCTGTTAAGTAATTTGTTCTTAATGTCCGTTAAGTAATTTGTTGTTAATGTCTGTTACGTAATTTGTTGTTAATGTCCGTTAAGTAATTTGTTGTTAATGTCTGTTACGTAATTTGTTGTTAATGTCCGTTAAGTAATTTGTTGTTAATGTCCGTTAAGTAATTTGTTGTTAATGTCTGTTACGTAATTTGTTGTTAATGTCTGTTAAGTAATTTGTTGTTAATGTCTGTTGAGTAAATTGTTGTTAATGTCCGTTAAGTAATTTGTTGTTAATGCCTGTTAAGTAATTTGTTGTTAATGTCCGTTAAGTAATTTGTTGTTAATGTCTGTTAAGTAATTTGGTGTTAATGTCTGTTAAGTAATTTGTTGTTAATGTCTGTTAAGTAATTTGTTGTTAATGTCTGTTAAGTAATTTGTTGTTAATGCCTGTTAAGTAATTTGTTGTTAATGTCTGTTAAGTAATTTGTTGTTAATGTCTATTAAGTAATTTGTTGTTAATGTCTGTTAAGTAATTTGTTGTTAATGTCTGTTAAGTAATTTGTTGTTAATGTCTGTTAAGTAATTTGTTGTTAATGTCTGTTTAGTAATTTGTTGTTAATGTCCGTTAAGTAATTTGTTGTTAATGTCTGTTAAGTAATTTGTTGTTAGTGTCTGTTAAGTAATTTGTTGTTAATGTCTGTTAAGTAATTTGTTGTTAATGTCTGTTTAGTAATTTGTTGTTAATGTCCGTTAAGTAATTTGTTGTTAATGTCTGTTAAGTAATTTGTTGTTAATGTCCGTTAAGTAATTTGTTGTTAATGTCTGTTAAGTAATTTGTTGTTAATGTCTGTTAAGTAATTTGTTGTTAATGTCTGTTAAGTAATTTGTTGTTAATGTCTGTTAAGTAATTTGTTGTTAATGTCCGTTAAGTAATTTGTTGTTAATGTCTGTTAAGTAATTTGTTATTAATGTCTGTTAAGTAATTTGTTGTTAATGTCTGTTAAGTAATTTGTTCTTAATGTCTGTTGAGTAAATTGTTGTTAATGTCTGTTAAGTAATTTGTTGTTAATGTCTGTTAAGTAATTTGTTCTTAATGTCTGTTGAGTAAATTGTTGTTAATGTCTGTTAAGTAATTTGTTGTTAATGTCTGTTAAGTAATTTGTTCTTAATGTCTGTTGAGTAAATTGTTGTTAATGTCTGTTAAGTAATTTGTTGTTAATGCCTGTTAAGTAATTTGTTGTTAATGTCCGTTAAGTAATTTGTTGTTAATGTCCGTTAAGTAATTTGTTGTTAATGTCTGTTACGTAATTTGTTGTTAATGTCTGTTAAGTTATTTGTTCTTAATGTCTGTTAAGTAATTTGTTGTTAATGTCTGTTAAGTAATTTGTTGTTAATGTCTGTTAAGTAATTTGTTGTTAATGTCCGTTAAGTAATTTGTTGTTAATGTCTGTTAAGTAATTTGTTGTTAATGTCTGTTAAGTAATTTGTTCTTAATGTCCGTTAAGTAATTTGTTGTTAATGTCTGTTACGTAATTTGTTGTTAATGTCCGTTAAGTAATTTGTTGTTAATGTCTGTTAAGTAATTTGTTGTTAATGTCTGTTACGTAATTTGTTGTTAATGTCTGTTAAGTAATTTGTTGTTAATGTCTGTTAAGTAATTTGTTCTTAATGTCCGTTAAGTAATTTGTTGTTAATGTCTGTTAAGTAATTTGTTGTTAATGTCTATTAAGTAATTTGTTGTTAATGTCTGTTACGTAATTTGTTGTTAATGTCTGTTAAGTAATTTGTTGTTAATGTCTGTTACGTAATTTGTTGTTAATGTCCGTTAAGTAATTTGTTGTTAATGTCTGTTAAGTAATTTGTTGTTAATGTCTGTTAAGTAATTTGTTGTTAATGTCCGTTAAGTAATTTGTTGTTAATGTCTGTTAAGTAATTTGGTGTTAATGTCTGTTAAGTAATTTGTTGTTAATGTCTGTTAAGTAATTTGTTGTTAATGTCTGTTAAGTAATTTGTTGTTAATGCCTGTTAAGTAATTTGTTGTTAATGTCCGTTAAGTAATTTGTTGTTAATGTCTGTTAAGTAATTTGTTGTTAATGTCCGTTAAGTAATTTGTTGTTAATGTCTGTTAAGTAATTTGTTGTTAATGTCTGTTGAGTAATTTGTTGTTAATGTCCGTTAAGTAATTTGTTGTTAATGTCCGTTAAGTAATTTGTTGTTAATGTCTGTTAAGTAATTTGGTGTTAATGTCTGTTAAGTAATTTGTTGTTAATGTCTGTTGAGTAATTTGTTGTTAATGTCTGTTAAGTAATTTGTTGTTAATGTCCGTTAAGTAATTTGTTGTTAATGTCCGTTAAGTAATTTGTTGTTAATGTCTGTTTAGTAATTTGTTGTTAATGTCTGTTAAGTAATTTGTTGTTAATGTCTGTTAAGTAATTTGTTGTTAATGTCTGTTGAGTAATTTGTTGTTAATGTCTGTTAAGTAATTTGTTGTTAATGTCCGTTAAGTAATTTGTTGTTAATGTCCGTTAAGTAATTTGTTGTTAATGTCTGTTAAGTAATTTGTTGTTAATGTCCGTTAAGTAATTTGTTGTTAATGTCTGTTAAGTAATTTGTTGTTAATGTCCGTTAAGTAATTTGGTGTTAATGTCTGTTAAGTAATTTGTTGTTAATGTCTGTTGAGTAATTTGTTGTTAATGTCTGTTAAGTAATTTGTTGTTAATGTCCGTTAAGTAATTTGTTGTTAATGTCTGTTTAGTAATTTGTTGTTAATGTCTGTTAAGTAATTTGTTGTTAATGTCTGTTAAGTAATTTGTTGTTAATGTCTGTTGAGTAATTTGTTGTTAATGTCTGTTAAGTAATTTGTTGTTAATGTCCGTTAAGTAATTTGTTGTTAATGTCCGTTAAGTAATTTGTTGTTAATGTCTGTTAAGTAATTTGTTGTTAATGTCCGTTAAGTAATTTGTTGTTAATGTCTGTTAAGTAATTTGTTGTTAATGTCTGTTAAGTAATTTGGTGTTAATGTCTGTTAAGTAATTTGTTGTTAATGTCTGTTGAGTAATTTGTTGTTAATGTCTGTTAAGTAATTTGTTGTTAATGTCCGTTAAGTAATTTGTTGTTAATGTCCGTTAAGTAATTTGTTGTTAATGTCTGTTAAGTAATTTGTTGTTAATGTCCGTTAAGTAATTTGTTGTTAATGTCCGTTAAGTAATTTGTTGTTAATGTCTGTTAAGTAATTTGTTGTTAATGTCCGTTAAGTAATTTGTTGTTAATGTCCGTTAAGTAATTTGTTGTTAATGTCTGTTAAGTAATTTGTTGTTAATGTCCGTTAAGTAATTTGTTGTTAATGTCCGTTAAGTAATTTGTTGTTAATGTCTGTTAAGTAATTTGTTGTTAATGTCTGTTAAGTAATTTGTTGTTAATGTCCGTTAAGTAATTTGTTGTTAATGTCTGTTAAGTAATTTGTTGTTAATGTCCGTTAAGTAATTTGTTGTTAATGTCTGTTAAGTAATTTGTTGTTAATGTCTGTTAAGTAATTTGTTGTTAATGTCCGTTAAGTAATTTGTTGTTAATGTCTGTTTAGTAATTTGTTGTTAATGTCTGTTAAGTAATTTGTTGTTAATGTCCGTTAAGTAATTTGTTGTTAATGTCTGTTGAGTAATTTGTTGTTAATGTCTGTTAAGTAATTTGTTGTTAATGTCTGTTAAGTAATTTGTTGTTAATGTCCGTTAAGTAATTTGTTGTTAATGTCCGTTAAGTAATTTGTTGTTAATGTCTGTTAAGTAATTTGTTGTTAATGTCCGTTAAGTAATTTGTTGTTAATGTCTGTTAAGTAATTTGTTGTTAATGTCTGTTAAGTAATTTGTTGTTAATGTCCGTTAAGTAATTTGTTGTTAATGTCCGTTAAGTAATTTGTTGTTAATGTCTGTTAAGTAATTTGTTGTTAATGTCTGTTAAGTAATTTGTTGTTAATGTCCGTTAAGTAATTTGTTGTTAATGTCTGTTAAGTAATTTGTTGTTAATGTCCGTTAAGTAATTTGTTGTTAATGTCTGTTAAGTAATTTGTTGTTAATGTCCGTTAAGTAATTTGTTGTTAATGTCTGTTAAGTAATTTGTTGTTAATGTCCGTTAAGTAATTTGTTGTTAATGTCTGTTAAGTAATTTGTTGTTAATGTCCGTTAAGTAATTTGTTGTTAATGTCCGTTAAGTAATTTGTTGTTAATGTCTGTTAAGTAATTTGTTGTTAATGTCCGTTAAGTAATTTGTTGTTAATGTCTGTTAAGTAATTTGTTGTTAATGTCTGTTAAGTAATTTGTTGTTAATGTCCGTTAAGTAATTTGTTGTTAATGTCCGTTAAGTAATTTGTTGTTAATGTCTGTTAAGTAATTTGTTGTTAATGTCCGTTAAGTAATTTGTTGTTAATGTCCGTTAAGTAATTTGTTGTTAATGTCCGTTAAGTAATTTGTTGTTAATGTCTGTTAAGTAATTTGTTGTTAATGTCCGTTAAGTAATTTGTTGTTAATGTCCGTTAAGTAATTTGTTGTTAATGTCTGTTAAGTAATTTGTTGTTAATGTCTGTTAAGTAATTTGTTGTTAATGTCCGTTAAGTAATTTGTTGTTAATGTCTGTTAAGTAATTTGTTGTTAATGTCTGTTAAGTAATTTGTTGTTAATGTCTGTTAAGTAATTTGTTGTTAATGTCTGTTAAGTAATTTGTTGTTAATGTCCGTTAAGTAATTTGTTGTTAATGTCTGTTTAGTAATTTGTTGTTAATGTCCTTTAAGTAATTTGTTTTAATGTCTGTTAAGTAATTTGTTGTTAGTGTCTGTTAAGTAATTTGTTGTTAATGTCTGTTAAGTAATTTGTTGTTAATGTCTGTTTAGTAATTTGTTGTTAATGTCCGTTAAGTAATTTGTTGTTAATGTCTGTTAAGTAATTTGTTGTTAATGTCCGTTAAGTAATTTGTTGTTAATGTCTGTTAAGTAATTTGTTGTTAATGTCTGTTAAGTAATTTGTTGTTAATGTCTGTTAAGTAATTTGTTGTTAATGTCCGTTAAGTAATTTGTTGTTAATGTCTGTTTAGTAATTTGTTGTTAATGTCCGTTAAGTAATTTGTTGTTAATGTCTGTTAAGTAATTTGTTGTTAGTGTCTGTTAAGTAATTTGTTGTTAATGTCTGTTAAGTAATTGTTGTTAATGTCTGTTTAGTAATTTGTTGTTAATGTCCGTTAAGTAATTTGTTGTTAATGTCTGTTAAGTAATTTGTTGTTAATGTCTGTTAAGTAATTTGTTGTTAATGTCTGTTAAGTAATTTGTTGTTAATGTCTGTTAAGTAATTTGTTGTTAATGTCTGTTAAGTAATTTGTTGTTAATGTTCGTTAAGTAATTTGTTGTTAATGTCTGTTACGTAATTTGTTGTTAATGTCTGTTAAGTAATTTGTTCTTAATGTCTGTTGAGTAAATTGTTGTTAATGTCCGTTAAGTAATTTGTTGTTAATGCCTGTTAAGTAATTTGTTGTTAATGTCCGTTAAGTAATTTGTTGTTAATGTCTGTTAAGTAATTTGGTGTTAATGTCTGTTAAGTAATTTGTTGTTAATGTCTGTTAAGTAATTTGTTGTTAATGTCTGTTAAGTAATTTGTTGTTAATGCCTGTTAAGTAATTTGTTGTTAATGTCCGTTAAGTAATTTGTTGTTAATGTCTGTTAAGTAATTTGTTGTTAATGTCTGTTAAGTAATTTGTTGTTAATGTCCGTTAAGTAATTTGTTGTTAATGTCTGTTAAGTAATTTGGTGTTAATGTCTGTTAAGTAATTTGTTGTTAATGTCTGTTAAGTAATTTGTTGTTAATGTCTGTTAAGTAATTTGTTGTTAATGCCTGTTAAGTAATTTGTTGTTAATGTCCGTTAAGTAATTTGTTGTTAATGTCTGTTAAGTAATTTGTTGTTAATGTCTGTTAAGTAATTTGTTGTTAATGTCCGTTAAGTAATTTGTTGTTAATGTCTGTTAAGTAATTTGTTGTTAATGTCTGTTAAGTAATTTGTTGTTAATGTCAGTTAAGTAATTTGTTATTAATGTCTGTTAAGTAATTTGTTGTTAATGTCTGTTAAGTAATTTGTTCTTAATGTCTGTTGAGTAAATTGTTGTTAATGTCCGTTAAGTAATTTGTTGTTAATGCCTGTTAAGTAATTTGTTGTTAATGTCCGTTAAGTAATTTGTTGTTAATGTCCGTTAAGTAATTTGTTGTTAATGTCTGTTAAGTTATTTGTTCTTAATGTCTGTTAAGTTATTTGTTCTTAATGTCTGTTAAGTAATTTGTTGTTAATGTCTGTTAAGTAATTTGTTGTTAATGTCTGTTAAGTAATTTGTTGTTAATGTCCGTTAAGTAATTTGTTGTTAATGTCTGTTAAGTAATTTGTTGTTAATGTCTGTTAAGTAATTTGTTCTTAATGTCCGTTAAGTAATTTGTTGTTAATGTCTGTTACGTAATTTGTTGTTAATGTCCGTTAAGTAATTTGTTGTTAATGTCTGTTAAGTAATTTGTTGTTAATGTCTGTTACGTAATTTGTTGTTAATGTCTGTTAAGTAATTTGTTGTTAATGTCTGTTAAGTAATTTGTTCTTAATGTCCGTTAAGTAATTTGTTGTTAATGTCTGTTACGTAATTTGTTGTTAATGTCCGTTAAGTAATTTGTTGTTAATGTCTGTTACGTAATTTGTTGTTAATGTCCGTTAAGTAATTTGTTGTTAATGTCCGTTAAGTAATTTGTTGTTAATGTCTGTTACGTAATTTGTTGTTAATGTCTGTTAAGTAATTTGTTGTTAATGTCTGTTGAGTAAATTGTTGTTAATGTCCGTTAAGTAATTTGTTGTTAATGCCTGTTAAGTAATTTGTTGTTAATGTCCGTTAAGTAATTTGTTGTTAATGTCTGTTAAGTAATTTGGTGTTAATGTCTGTTAAGTAATTTGTTGTTAATGTCTGTTAAGTAATTTGTTGTTAATGTCTGTTAAGTAATTTGTTGTTAATGCCTGTTAAGTAATTTGTTGTTAATGTCTGTTAAGTAATTTGTTGTTAATGTCTATTAAGTAATTTGTTGTTAATGTCTGTTAAGTAATTTGTTGTTAATGTCTGTTAAGTAATTTGTTGTTAATGTCTGTTAAGTAATTTGTTGTTAATGTCTGTTTAGTAATTTGTTGTTAATGTCCGTTAAGTAATTTGTTGTTAATGTCTGTTAAGTAATTTGTTGTTAGTGTCTGTTAAGTAATTTGTTGTTAATGTCTGTTAAGTAATTTGTTGTTAATGTCTGTTTAGTAATTTGTTGTTAATGTCCGTTAAGTAATTTGTTGTTAATGTCTGTTAAGTAATTTGTTGTTAATGTCCGTTAAGTAATTTGTTGTTAATGTCTGTTAAGTAATTTGTTGTTAATGTCTGTTAAGTAATTTGTTGTTAATGTCTGTTAAGTAATTTGTTGTTAATGTCTGTTAAGTAATTTGTTGTTAATGTCTGTTAAGTAATTTGTTGTTAATGTCTGTTAAGTAATTTGTTGTTAATGTCCGTTAAGTAATTTGTTGTTAATGTCTGTTACGTAATTTGTTGTTAATGTCTGTTAAGTAATTTGTTCTTAATGTCTGTTGAGTAAATTGTTGTTAATGTCCGTTAAGTAATTTGTTGTTAATGCCTGTTAAGTAATTTGTTGTTAATGTCCGTTAAGTAATTTGTTGTTAATGTCTGTTAAGTAATTTGGTGTTAATGTCTGTTAAGTAATTTGTTGTTAATGTCTGTTAAGTAATTTGTTGTTAATGTCTGTTAAGTAATTTGTTGTTAATGCCTGTTAAGTAATTTGTTGTTAATGTCCGTTAAGTAATTTGTTGTTAATGTCTGTTAAGTAATTTGTTGTTAATGTCTGTTAAGTAATTTGTTGTTAATGTCCGTTAAGTAATTTGTTGTTAATGTCTGTTAAGTAATTTGGTGTTAATGTCTGTTAAGTAATTTGTTGTTAATGTCTGTTAAGTAATTTGTTGTTAATGTCTGTTAAGTAATTTGTTGTTAATGCCTGTTAAGTAATTTGTTGTTAATGTCCGTTAAGTAATTTGTTGTTAATGTCTGTTAAGTAATTTGTTGTTAATGTCTGTTAAGTAATTTGTTGTTAATGTCCGTTAAGTAATTTGTTGTTAATGTCTGTTAAGTAATTTGTTGTTAATGTCTGTTAAGTAATTTGTTGTTAATGTCAGTTAAGTAATTTGTTATTAATGTCTGTTAAGTAATTTGTTGTTAATGTCTGTTAAGTAATTTGTTCTTAATGTCTGTTGAGTAAATTGTTGTTAATGTCTGTTAAGTAATTTGTTGTTAATGTCTGTTAAGTAATTTGTTCTTAATGTCTGTTGAGTAAATTGTTGTTAATGTCTGTTAAGTAATTTGTTGTTAATGTCTGTTAAGTAATTTGTTCTTAATGTCTGTTGAGTAAATTGTTGTTAATGTCTGTTAAGTAATTTGTTGTTAATGCCTGTTAAGTAATTTGTTGTTAATGTCCGTTAAGTAATTTGTTGTTAATGTCCGTTAAGTAATTTGTTGTTAATGTCTGTTACGTAATTTGTTGTTAATGTCTGTTAAGTTATTTGTTCTTAATGTCTGTTAAGTAATTTGTTGTTAATGTCTGTTAAGTAATTTGTTGTTAATGTCTGTTAAGTAATTTGTTGTTAATGTCCGTTAAGTAATTTGTTGTTAATGTCTGTTAAGTAATTTGTTGTTAATGTCTGTTAAGTAATTTGTTCTTAATGTCCGTTAAGTAATTTGTTGTTAATGTCTGTTACGTAATTTGTTGTTAATGTCCGTTAAGTAATTTGTTGTTAATGTCTGTTAAGTAATTTGTTGTTAATGTCTGTTACGTAATTTGTTGTTAATGTCTGTTAAGTAATTTGTTGTTAATGTCTGTTAAGTAATTTGTTGTTAATGTCTGTTAAGTAATTTGTTGTTAATGTCTGTTAAGTAATTTGTTGTTAATGTCTGTTAAGTAATTTGTTGTTAATGTCTGTTACGTAATTTGTTGTTAATGTCTGTTAAGTAATTTGTTGTTAATGTCTGTTACGTAATTTGTTGTTAATGTCCGTTAAGTAATTTGTTGTTAATGTCTGTTAAGTAATTTGTTGTTAATGTCTGTTACGTAATTTGTTGTTAATGTCTGTTAAGTAATTTGTTGTTAATGTCTGTTACGTAATTTGTTGTTAATGTCCGTTAAGTAATTTGTTGTTAATGTCTGTTAAGTAATTTGTTGTTAATGTCTGTTACGTAATTTGTTGTTAATGTCTGTTAAGTAATTTGTTGTTAATGTCTATTAAGTAATTTGTTCTTAATGTCCGTTAAGTAATTTGTTGTTAATGTCTGTTAAGTAATTTGTTGTTAATGTCTATTAAGTAATTTGTTGTTAATGTCTGTTACGTAATTTGTTGTTAATGTCTGTTAAGTAATTTGTTGTTAATGTCTGTTACGTAATTTGTTGTTAATGTCCGTTAAGTAATTTGTTGTTAATGTCTGTTAAGTAATTTGTTGTTAATGTCTGTTACGTAATTTGTTGTTAATGTCTGTTAAGTAATTTGTTGTTAATGTCTGTTAAGTAATTTGTTGTTAATGTCCGTTAAGTAATTTGTTGTTAATGTCTGTTAAGTAATTTGTTGTTAATGTCTGTTACGTAATTTGTTGTTAATGTCTGTTAAGTAATTTGTTGTTAATGTCTGTTACGTAATTTGTTGTTAATGTCCGTTAAGTAATTTGTTGTTAATGTCTGTTACGTAATTTGTTGTTAATGTCCGTTAAGTAATTTGTTGTTAATGTCCGTTAAGTAATTTGTTGTTAATGTCTGTTACGTAATTTGTTGTTAATTTCTGTTAAGTAATTTGTTGTTAATGTCTGTTGAGTAAATTGTTGTTAATGTCCGTTAAGTAATTTGTTGTTAATGCCTGTTAAGTAATTTGTTGTTAATGTCCGTTAAGTAATTTGTTGTTAATGTCTGTTAAGTAATTTGGTGTTAATGTCTGTTAAGTAATTTGTTGTTAATGTCTGTTAAGTAATTTGTTGTTAATGTCTGTTAAGTAATTTGTTGTTAATGCCTGTTAAGTAATTTGTTGTTAATGTCTGTTAAGTAATTTGTTGTTAATGTCTATTAAGTAATTTGTTGTTAATGTCTGTTAAGTAATTTGTTGTTAATGTCTGTTAAGTAATTTGTTGTTAATGTCTGTTAAGTAATTTGTTGTTAATGTCTGTTAAGTAATTTGTTGTTAATGTCTGTTAAGTAATTTGTTGTTAATGTCTGTTAAGTAATTTGTTGTTAATGTCTGTTAAGTAATTTGTTGTTAATGCCTGTTAAGTAATTTGTTGTTAATGTCTGTTGAGTAATTTGTTGTTAATGTCTGTTAAGTAATTTGTTGTTAATGTCTGTTAAGTAATTTGTTGTTAATGCCTGTTAAGTAATTTGTTGTTAATGTCTGTTAAGTAATTTGTTGTTAATGTCTATTAAGTAATTTGTTGTTAATGTCTGTTAAGTAATTTGTTGTTAATGTCTGTTAAGTAATTTGTTGTTAATGTCTGTTAAGTAATTTGTTGTTAATGTCTGTTAAGTAATTTGTTGTTAATGTCTGTTAAGTAATTTGTTGTTAATGTCTGTTAAGTAATTTGTTGTTAATGCCTGTTAAGTAATTTGTTGTTAATGTCTGTTAAGTAATTTGTTGTTAATGTCTGTTAAGTAATTTGTTGTTAATGTCCGTTAAGTAATTTGTTGTTAATGTCTGTTAAGTAATTTGTTGTTAATGTCTGTTAAGTAATTTGTTGTTAATGTCTGTTAAGTAATTTGTTGTTAATGTCCGTTAAGTAATTTGTTGGTTATGTCTGTTAAGTAATTTGTTGTTAATGTCTGTTAAGTAATTTGTTATTAATGTCTGTTAAGTAATTTGTTGTTAATGTCTGTTAAGTAATTTGTTGTTAATGTCTGTTAAGTAATTTGTTGTTAATGTCTGTTAAGTAATTTGTTGTTAATGTCTGTTAAGTAATTTGTTATTAATGTCTGTTAAGTAATTTGTTGTTAATGTCTGTTAAGTAATTTGTTGTTAATGTCTGTTAAGTAATTTGTTGTTAATGTCTGTTAAGTAATTTGTTGTTAATGTCTGTTAAGTAATTTGTTGTTAATGTCTGTTAAGTAATTTGTTGTTAATGTCCGTTAAGTAATTTGTTGTTAATGTCTGTTAAGTAATTTGTTGTTAATGTCTGTTAAGTAATTTGTTGTTAATGTCTGTTAAGTAATTTGTTGTTAATGTCTGTTAAATAATTTGTTGTTAATGTCTGTTAAGTAATTTGTTGTTAATGTCTGTTAAATAATTTGTTGTTAATGTCCGTTAAGTAATTTGTTGTTAATGTCTGTTAAGTAATTTGTTGTTAATGTCTGTTAAGTAATTTGTTGTTAATGTCTGTTAAGTAATTTGTTGTTAATGTCTGTTAAGTAATTTGTTGTTAATGTCTGTTAAGTAATTTGTTGTTAATGTCTGTTAAGTAATTTGTTGTTAATGTCCGTTAAGTAATTTGTTGTTAATGTCTGTTAAGTAATTTGTTGTTAATGCCTGTTAAGTAATTTGTTGTTAATGTCTGTTAAGTAATTTGTTGTTAATGTCCGTTAAGTAATTTGTTGTTAATGTCTGTTAAGTAATTTGTTGTTAATGTCTGTTAAGTAATTTGTTGTTAATGTCTGTTAAGTAATTTGTTGTTAATGTCTGTTAAGTAATTTGTTGTTAATGTCTGTTAAGTAATTTGTTGTTAATGTCTGTTAAATAATTTGTTGTTAATGTCTGTTAAGTAATTTGTTGTTAATGTCTGTTAAGTAATTTGTTGTTAATGTCTGTTAAATAATTTGTTGTTAATGTCTGTTAAGTAATTTGTTGTTAATGTCTGTTAAGTAATTTGTTGGTTATGTCTGTTAAGTAATTTGTTGGTTATGTCTGTTAAGTAATTTGTTGTTAATGTCTGTTAAGTAATTTGTTGTTAATGTCTGTTAAGTAATTTGTTGTTAATGTCCGTTAAGTAATTTGTTGTTAATGTCTGTTAAGTAATTTGTTGTTAATGTCTGTTAAGTAATTTGTTGTTAATGTCTGTTAAATAATTTGTTGTTAATGTCTGTTAAGTAATTTGTTGTTAATGTCTGTTAAGTAATTTGTTGTTAATGTCTGTTAAGTAATTTGTTGTTAATGTCTGTTAAGTAATTTGTTGTTAATGTCCGTTAAGTAATTTGTTGTTAATGTCTGTTAAGTAATTTGTTGTTAATGTCTGTTAAGTAATTTGTTGTTAATGTCTGTTAAGTAATTTGTTGTTAATGTCTGTTAAGTAATTTGTTGTTAATGTCTGTTAAGTAATTTGTTGTTAATGTCCGTTAAGTAATTTGTTGTTAATGTCTGTTAAGTAATTTGTTGTTAATGTCTGTTAAGTAATTTGTTGTTAATGTCTGTTAAGTAATTTGTTGTTAATGTCTGTTAAGTAATTTGTTGTTAATGTCTGTTAAGTAATTTGTTGTTAATGTCCGTTAAGTAATTTGTTGTTAATGTCTGTTAAGTAATTTGTTGTTAATGTCTGTTAAGTAATTTGTTGTTAATGTCTGTTAAGTAATTTGTTGTTAATGTCCGTTAAGTAATTTGTTGTTAATGTCTGTTAAGTAATTTGTTGTTAATGTCTGTTAAGTAATTTGTTGTTAATGTCCGTTAAGTAATTTGTTGTTAATGTCTGTTAAGTAATTTGTTGTTAATGTCTGTTAAGTAATTTGTTGTTAATGTCTGTTAAGTAATTTGTTGTTAATGTCCGTTAAGTAATTTGTTGTTAATGTCTGTTAAGTAATTTGTTGTTAATGTCTGTTAAGTAATTTGTTGTTAATGTCCGTTAAGTAATTTGTTGTTAATGTCTGTTAAGTAATTTGTTGTTAATGTCTGTTAAGTAATTTGTTGTTAATGTCTGTTAAGTAATTTGTTGTTAATGTCTGTTAAGTAATTTGTTGTTAATGTCTGTTAAATAATTTGTTGTTAATGTCTGTTGAGTAATTTGTTGTTAATGTCTGTTAAGTAATTTGTTGTTAATGTCTGTTAAGTAATTTGTTGTTAATGTCTGTTAAGTAATTTGTTGTTAATGTCTGTTAAGTAATTTGTTGTTAATGTCTGTTAAGTAATTTGTTGTTAATGTCTGTTAAGTAATTTGTTGTTAATGTCTGTTAAGTAATTTGTTGTTAATGTCCGTTAAGTAATTTGTTGTTAATGTCTGTTAAGTAATTTGTTGTTAATGTCTGTTAAATAATTTGTTGTTAATGTCTGTTAAGTAATTTGTTGTTAATGTCCGTTAAGTAATTTGTTGTTAATGTCTGTTAAGTAATTTGTTGTTAATGTCTGTTAAGTAATTTGTTGTTAATGTCTGTTAAGTAATTTGTTGTTAATGTCTGTTAAGTAATTTGTTGTTAATGTCTGTTAAATAATTTGTTGTTAATGTCTGTTGAGTAATTTGTTGTTAATGTCTGTTAAGTAATTTGTTGTTAATGTCTGTTAAGTAATTTGTTGTTAATGTCTGTTAAGTAATTTGTTGTTAATGTCTGTTAAGTAATTTGTTGTTAATGTCTGTTAAGTAATTGTTTGTTAATGTCCGTTAAGTAATTTGTTGTTAATGTCTGTTAAGTAATTTGTTGTTAATGTCTGTTAAGTAATTTGTTGTTAATGTCTGTTAAGTAATTTGTTGTTAATGTCCGTTCAGTAATTTGTTGTTAATGTCTGTTAAGTAATTTGTTGTTAATGTCTGTTAAGTAATTTGTTGTTAATGTCTGTTAAGTAATTTGTTGTTAATGTCTGTTAAGTAATTTGTTGTTAATGTCCGTTAAGTAATTTGTTGTTAATGTCTGTTAAGTAATTTGTTGTTAATGTCTGTTAAGTAATTTGTTGTTAATGTCTGTTAAGTAATTTGTTGTTAATGTCTGTTAAGTAATTTGTTTTTAATGTCCGTTAAGTAATTTGTTGTTAATGTCTGTTAAGTAATTTGTTGTTAATGTCTGTTAAGTAATTTGTTGTTAATGTCTGTTAAGTAATTTGTTGTTAATGTCTGTTAAATAATTTGTTGTTAATGTCTGTTAAGTAATTTGTTGTTAATGTCTGTTAAGTAATTTGTTGTTAATGTCTGTTAAGTAATTTGTTGTTAATGTCTGTTAAATAATTTGTTTTTAATGTCCGTTAAGTAATTTGTTGTTAATGTCTGTTAAGTAATTTGTTGTTAATGTCTGTTAAGTAATTTGTTGTTAATGTCTGTTAAGTAATTTGTTGTTAATGTCTGTTAAGTAATTTGTTGTTAATGTCTGTTAAATAATTTGTTGTTAATGTCTGTTGAGTAATTTGTTGTTAATGTCTGTTAAGTAATTTGTTGTTAATGTCTGTTAAGTAATTTGTTGTTAATGTCTGTTAAGTAATTTGTTGTTAATGTCTGTTAAGTAATTTGTTGTTAATGTCTGTTAAGTAATTGTTTGTTAATGTCCGTTAAGTAATTTGTTGTTAATGTCTGTTAAGTAATTTGTTGTTAATGTCTGTTAAGTAATTTGTTGTTAATGTCTGTTAAGTAATTTGTTTTTAATGTCCGTTAAGTAATTTGTTGTTAATGTCTGTTAAGTAATTTGTTGTTAATGTCTGTTAAGTAATTTGTTGTTAATGTCTGTTAAGTAATTTGTTGTTAATGTCTGTTAAGTAATTTGTTGTTAATGTCCGTTAAGTAATTTGTTGTTAATGTCTGTTAAGTAATTTGTTGTTAATGTCTGTTAAGTAATTTGTTGTTAATGTCTGTTAAGTAATTTGTTGTTAATGTCTGTTAAGTAATTTGTTGTTAATGTCTGTTAAGTAATTTGTTGTTAATGTCCGTTAAGTAATTTGTTGTTAATGTCTGTTAAGTAATTTGTTGTTAATGTCCGTTAAGTAATTTGTTGTTAATGTCTGTTAAGTAATTTGTTGTTAATGTCCGTTAAGTAATTTGTTGTTAATGTCTGTTAAGTAATTTGTTGTTAATGTCTGTTAAGTAATTTGTTGTTAATGTCTGTTAAGTAATTTGTTGTTAATGTCCGTTAAGTAATTTGTTGTTAATGTCTGTTAAGTAATTTGTTGTTAATGTCTGTTAAGTAATTTGTTGTTAATGTCCGTTAAGTAATTTGTTGTTAATGTCTGTTAAGTAATTTGTTGTTAATGTCTGTTAAGTAATTTGTTGTTAATGTCTGTTAAGTAATTTGTTGTTAATGTCTGTTAAATAATTTGTTGTTAATGTCTGTTAAGTAATTTGTTGTTAATGTCTGTTAAGTAATTTGTTGTTAATGTCTGTTAAGTAATTTGTTTTTAATGTCCGTTAAGTAATTTGTTGTTAATGTCTGTTAAGTAATTTGTTGTTAATGTCTGTTAAATAATTTGTTGTTAATGTCTGTTAAGTAATTTGTTGTTAATGTCTGTTAAGTAATTTGTTGTTAATGTCTGTTAAGTAATTTGTTTTTAATGTCCGTTAAGTAATTTGTTGTTAATGTCTGTTAAGTAATTTGTTGTTAATGTCTGTTAAATAATTTGTTGTTAATGTCTGTTAAGTAATTTGTTGTTAATGTCTGTTAAGTAATTTGTTGTTAATGTCTGTTAAGTAATTTGTTTTTAATGTCCGTTAAGTAATTTGTTGTTAATGTCTGTTAAGTAATTTGTTGTTAATGTCTGTTAAGTAATTTGTTGTTAATGTCTGTTAAGTAATTTGTTGTTAATGTCTGTTAAATAATTTGTTGTTAATGTCTGTTAAGTAATTTGTTGTTAATGTCTGTTAAGTAATTTGTTGTTAATGTCTGTTAAGTAATTTGTTGTTAATGTCTGTTAAGTAATTTGTTGTTAATGTCCGTTAAGTAATTTGTTGTTAATGTCTGTTAAGTAATTTGTTGTTAATGTCTGTTAAGTAATTTGTTGTTAATGTCCGTTAAGTAATTTGTTGTTAATGTCTGTTAAGTAATTTGTTGTTAATGTCTGTTAAGTAATTTGTTGTTAATGTCCGTTAAGTAATTTGTTGTTAATGTCTGTTAAGTAATTTGTTGTTAATGTCCGTTAAGTAATTTGTTGTTAATGTCTGTTGAGTAAATTGTTGTTAATGTCTGTTAAGTAATTTGTTGTTAATGTCCGTTAAGTAATTTGTTGTTAATGTCTGCTACGTAATTTGTTGTTTATGTCTGTTAAGTAATTTGTTGTTAATGTCCGTTAAGTAATGTGTTGTTAATGTCCGTTAAGTAATTTGTTGTTAATATCTGTTAAGTAATTTGTTGTTAATGTCTGTTAAGTAATTTGTTGTTAATGTCCGTTAAGTAATGTGTTGTTAATGTCTGTTAAGTAATTTGTTGTTAATATCTGTTAAGTAATTTGTTGTTAATGTCTGTTAAGTAATGTGTTGTTAATGTCTGTTAAGTAATTTGTTGTTAATGTCTGTTAAGTAATTTGTTGTTAATATCTGTTAAGTAATTTGTTGTTAATGTCTGTTAAGTAATTTGTTGTTAATGTCCGTTAAGTAATGTGTTGTTAATGTCTGTTAAGTAATTTGTTGTTAATATCTGTTAAGTAATTTGTTGTTAATGTCTGTTAAGTAATGTGTTGTTAATGTCTGTTAAATAATTTGTTGTTAATGTCTGTTAAGTAATTTGTTGTTAATATCTGTTAAGTAATTTGTTGTTAATGTCCGTTAAGTAATTTGTTGTTAATGTCTGTTAAGTAATTTGTTGTTAATGTCTGTTAAATAATTTGTTGTTAATGTCTGTTAAGTAATTTGTTGTTAATGTCCGTTAAGTAATTTGTTGTTAATGTCTGTTAAGTAATTTGTTGTTAATGTCTGTTAAGTAATTTGTTGTTAATGTCTGTTAAGTAATTTGTTGTTAATGTCTGTTAAGTAATTTGTTGTTAATGTCTGTTAAATAATTTGTTGTTAATGTCTGTTGAGTAATTTGTTGTTAATGTCTGTTAAGTAATTTGTTGTTAATGTCTGTTACGTAATTTGTTGTTAATGTCCGTTAAGTAATTTGTTGTTAATGTCCGTTAAGTAATTTGTTGTTAATGTCTGTTAAGTAATTTGTTGTTAATGTCTGTTAAGTAATTTGTTGTTAATGTCTGTTAAGTAATTGTTTGTTAATGTCCGTTAAGTAATTTGTTGTTAATGTCTGTTAAGTAATTTGTTGTTAATGTCTGTTAAGTAATTTGTTGTTAATGTCTGTTAAGTAATTTGTTGTTAATGTCCGTTCAGTAATTTGTTGTTAATGTCTGTTAAGTAATTTGTTGTTAATGTCTGTTAAGTAATTTGTTGTTAATGTCTGTTAAGTAATTTGTTGTTAATGTCTGTTAAGTAATTTGTTGTTAATGTCTGTTAAGTAATTTGTTGTTAATGTCTGTTAAGTAATTTGTTGTTAATGTCCGTTAAGTAATTTGTTGTTAATGTCTGTTAAGTAATTTGTTGTTAATGTCTGTTAAGTAATTTGTTGTTAATGTCCGTTAAGTAATTTGTTGTTAATTTCTGTTAAGTAATTTGTTGTTAATGTCCGTTAAGTAATTTGTTGTTAATGTCTGTTAAGTAATTTGTTGTTAATGTCTGTTAAGTAATTTGTTGTTAATGTCTGTTAAGTAATTTGTTGTTAATGTCTGTTAAATAATTTGTTGTTAATGTCTGTTAAGTAATTTGTTGTTAATGTCTGTTAAGTAATTTGTTGTTAATGTCTGTTAAGTAATTTGTTGTTAATGTCTGTTAAGTAATTTGTTGTTAATGTCCGTTAAGTAATTTGTTGTTAATGTCTGTTAAGTAATTTGTTGTTAATGTCTGTTAAGTAATTTGTTGTTAATGTCTGTTGAGTAATTTGTTGTTAATGTCTGTTAAGTAATTTGTTGTTAATGTCCGTTAAGTAATTTGTTGTTAATATCTGTTCAGTAATTTGTTGTTAATGTCTGTTAAGTAATTTGTTGTTAATGTCCGTTAAGTAATGTGTTGTTAATGTCCGTTAAGTAATTTGTTGTTAATATCTGTTAAGTAATTTGTTGTTAATGTCTGTTAAGTAATTTGTTGTTAATGTCCGTTAAGTAATGTGTTGTTAATGTCTGTTAAGTAATTTGTTGTTAATATCTGTTAAGTAATTTGTTGTTAATGTCTGTTAAGTAATGTGTTGTTAATGTCTGTTAAGTAATTTGTTGTTAATGTCTGTTAAGTAATTTGTTGTTAATATCTGTTAAGTAATTTGTTGTTAATGTCTGTTAAGTAATTTGTTGTTAATGTCCGTTAAGTAATGTGTTGTTAATGTCTGTTAAGTAATTTGTTGTTAATATCTGTTAAGTAATTTGTTGTTAATGTCTGTTAAGTAATGTGTTGTTAATGTCTGTTAAGTAATTTGTTGTTAATGTCTGTTAAGTAATTTGTTGTTAATGTCTGTTAAGTAATTTGTTGTTAATGTCTGTTAAGTAATTTGTTGTTAATGTCTGTTAAGTAATTTGTTGTTAATGTCCGTTAAGTAATTTGTTGTTAATGTCTGTTAAGTAATTTGTTGTTAATGTCTGTTACGTAATTTGTTGTTAATGTCTGTTAAGTAATTTGTTGTTAATGTCCGTTAAGTAATTTGTTGTTAATATCTGTTAAGTAATTTGTTGTTAATGTCTGTTAAGTAATTTGTTATTAATGTCTGTTAAGTAATTTGTTATTAATGTCTGTTAAGTAATTTGTTGTTAATGTCTGTTAAGTAATTTGTTGTTAATGTCCGTTAAGTAATTTGTTGTTAATATCTGTTAAGTAATTTGTTGTTAATGTCTGTTAAGTAATTTGTTGTTAATGTCCGTTAAGTAATTTGTTATTAATGTCTGTTAAGTAATTTGTTGTTAATGTCTGTTACGTAATTTGTTGTTAATGTCTGTTAAGTAATTTGTTGGTTATGTCTGTTAAGTAATTTGTTGTTAATGTCCGTTAAGTAATTTGTTGTTAATGTCCGTTAAGTAATTTGTTGTTAATGTCTGTTAAGTAATTTGTTGTTAATGTCTGTTACGTAATTTGTTGTTAATGTCTGTTAAGTAATTTGTTGTTAATGTCTGTTAAGTAATTTGTTGTTAATGTCTGTTGAGTAATTTGTTGTTAATGTCTGTTAAGTAATTTGTTGGTTATGTCTGTTAAGTAATTTGTTGGTTATGTCTGTTAAGTAATTTGTTGTTAATGTCTGTTAAGTAATTTGTTGTTAATATCTGTTACGTAATTTGTTGTTAATGTCTGTTAAGTAATTTGTTGTTAATGTCTGTTAAGTAATTTGTTGTTAATATCTGTTAAGTAATTTGTTGTTAATGTCTGTTAAGTAATTTGTTGTTAATGTCCGTTAAGTAATGTGTTGTTAATGTCTGTTAAGTAATTTGTTGTTAATGTCTGTTAAGTAATTTGTTGTTAATGTCTGTTAAGTAATTTGTTGTTAATGTCCGTTCAGTAATTTGTTGTTAATGTCTGTTAAGTAATTTGTTGTTAATGTCTGTTAAGTAATTTGTTGTTAATATCTGTTAAGTAATTTGTTGTTAATGTCTGTTAAGTAATGTGTTGTTAATGTCTGTTAAGTAATTTGTTGTTAATGTCTGTTAAGTAATTTGTTGTTAATATCTGTTAAGTAATTTGTTGTTAATGTCTGTTAAGTAATTTGTTGTTAATGTCCGTTAAGTAATGTGTTGTTAATGTCTGTTAAGTAATTTGTTGTTAATATCTGTTAAGTAATTTGTTGTTAATGTCTGTTAAGTAATGTGTTGTTAATGTCTGTTAAGTAATTTGTTGTTAATGTCTGTTAAGTAATTTGTTGTTAATGTCTGTTAAGTAATTTGTTGTTAATGTCTGTTAAGTAATTTGTTGTTAATGTCTGTTAAGTAATTTGTTGTTAATGTCCGTTAAGTAATTTGTTGTTAATGTCTGTTAAGTAATTTGTTGTTAATGTCTGTTACGTAATTTGTTGTTAATGTCTGTTAAGTAATTTGTTGTTAATGTCCGTTAAGTAATTTGTTGTTAATATCTGTTAAGTAATTTGTTGTTAATGTCTGTTAAGTAATTTGTTATTAATGTCTGTTAAGTAATTTGTTATTAATGTCTGTTAAGTAATTTGTTGTTAATGTCTGTTAAGTAATTTGTTGTTAATGTCCGTTAAGTAATTTGTTGTTAATATCTGTTAAGTAATTTGTTGTTAATGTCTGTTAAGTAATTTGTTGTTAATGTCCGTTAAGTAATTTGTTATTAATGTCTGTTAAGTAATTTGTTGTTAATGTCTGTTACGTAATTTGTTGTTAATGTCTGTTAAGTAATTTGTTGGTTATGTCTGTTAAGTAATTTGTTGTTAATGTCCGTTAAGTAATTTGTTGTTAATGTCTGTTAAGTAATTTGTTGTTAATGTCTGTTAAGTAATTTGTTGTTAATGTCCGTTAAGTAATTTGTTGTTAATGTCTGTTAAGTAATTTGTTGTTAATGTCCGTTAAGTAATTTGTTATTAATGTCTGTTAAGTAATTTGTTGTTAATGTCTGTTAAGTAATTTGTTGTTAATGTCCGTTAAGTAATTTGTTGTTAATGTCTGTTAAGTAATTTGTTGTTAATGTCTGTTAAGTAATTTGTTGTTAATGTCCGTTAAGTAATTTGTTATTAATGTCTGTTAAGTAATTTGTTGTTAATGTCTGTTACGTAATTTGTTGTTAATGTCTGTTAAGTAATTTGTTGGTTATGTCTGTTAAGTAATTTGTTGTTAATGTCCGTTAAGTAATTTGTTGTTAATGTCTGTTAAGTAATTTGTTGTTAATGTCCGTTAAGTAATTTGTTGTTAATGTCTGTTAAGTAATTTGTTGTTAATGTCTGTTAAGTAATTTGTTGTTAATGTCTGTTAAGTAATTTGTTGTTAATGTCTGTTGAGTAATTTGTTGTTAATGTCTGTTAAGTAATTTGTTGGTTATGTCTGTTAAGTAATTTGTTGGTTATGTCTGTTAAGTAATTTGTTGTTAATGTCTGTTAAGTAATTTGTTGTTAATATCTGTTACGTAATTTGTTGTTAATGTCTGTTAAGTAATTTGTTGTTAATGTCCGTTAAGTAATTTGTTGTTAATATCTGTTGAGTAATTTGTTGTTAATGTCTGTTAAGTAATTTGTTGTTAATGTCCGTTAAGTAATTTGTTGTTAATGTCTGTTACGTAATTTGTTGTTAATGTCTGTTAAGTAATTTGTTGTTAATGTATGTTAAGTAATTTGTTGTTAATGTCTGTTAAGTAATTTGTTGTTAATGTCTGTTAAGTAATTTGTTGTTAATGTCTGTTAAGTAATTTGTTGTTAATGTCCGTTAAGTAATTTGTTGTTAATGTCTGTTAAGTAATTTGTTGTTAATGTCTGTTACGTAATTTGTTGTTAATGTCTGTTAAGTAATTTGTTGTTAATGTCCGTTAAGTAATTTGTTGTTAATATCTGTTAAGTAATTTGTTGTTAATGTCTGTTAAGTAATTTGTTATTAATGTCTGTTAAGTAATTTGTTATTAATGTCTGTTAAGTAATTTGTTGTTAATGTCTGTTAAGTAATTTGTTGTTAATGTCCGTTAAGTAATTTGTTGTTAATATCTGTTAAGTAATTTGTTGTTAATGTCTGTTAAGTAATTTGTTGTTAATGTCCGTTAAGTAATTTGTTATTAATGTCTGTTAAGTAATTTGTTGTTAATGTCTGTTACGTAATTTGTTGTTAATGTCTGTTAAGTAATTTGTTGGTTATGTCTGTTAAGTAATTTGTTGTTAATGTCCGTTAAGTAATTTGTTGTTAATGTCTGTTAAGTAATTTGTTGTTAATGTCTGTTAAGTAATTTGTTGTTAATGTCCGTTAAGTAATTTGTTGTTAATGTCTGTTAAGTAATTTGTTGTTAATGTCCGTTAAGTAATTTGTTATTAATGTCTGTTAAGTAATTTGTTGTTAATGTCTGTTAAGTAATTTGTTGTTAATGTCCGTTAAGTAATTTGTTGTTAATGTCTGTTAAGTAATTTGTTGTTAATGTCTGTTACGTAATTTGTTGTTAATGTCTGTTAAGTAATTTGTTGTTAATGTCTGTTAAGTAATTTGTTGTTAATGTCTGTTGAGTAATTTGTTGTTAATGTCTGTTAAGTAATTTGTTGGTTATGTCTGTTAAGTAATTTGTTGGTTATGTCTGTTAAGTAATTTGTTTTTAATGTCTGTTAAGTAATTTGTTGTTAATATCTGTTACGTAATTTGTTGTTAATGTCTGTTAAGTAATTTGTTGTTAATGTCCGTTAAGTAATTTGTTGTTAATATCTGTTGAGTAATTTGTTGTTAATGTCTGTTAAGTAATTTGTTGTTAATGTCCGTTAAGTAATTTGTTGTTAATGTCTGTTACGTAATTTGTTGTTAATGTCTGTTAAGTAATTTGTTGTTAATGTCTGTTAAGTAATTTGTTGTTAATGTCTGTTAAGTAATTTGTTGGTTATGTCTGTTAAGTAATTTGTTGTTAATGTCTGTTGAGTAATTTGTTGTTAATGTCTGTTACGTAATTTGTTGTTAATGTCTGTTAAGTAATTTGTTGTTAATGTCTGTTACGTAATTTGTTGTTAATGTCTGTTAAGTAATTTGTTGGTTATGTCTGTTAAGTAATTTGTTGTTAATGTCTGTTAAGTAATTTGTTGTTAATGTATGTTAAGTAATTTGTTGTTAATGTCTGTTAAGTAATTTGTTGTTAATGTCCGTTAAGTAATTTGTTGTTAATGTCTGTTAAGTAATTTGTTGTTAATGTCTGTTAAGTAATTTGTTGTTAATGTCTGTTAAGTAATTTGTTGTTAATGTATGTTAAGTAATTTGTTTTTAATGTCTGTTAAGTAATTTGTTGTTAATGTCTGTTAAGTAATTTGTTGTTAATGTCTGTTAAGTAATTTGTTGTTAATGTCTGTTAAGTAATTTGTTGGTTATGTCTGTTAAGTAATTTGTTGTTAATGTCTGTTGAGTAATTTGTTGTTAATGTCTGTTAAGTAATTTGTTGGTTATGTCTGTTAAGTAATTTGTTGTTAATGTCTGTTGAGTAATTTGTTGTTAATGTCTGTTAAGTAATTTGTTGGTTATGTCTGTTAAGTAATTTGTTGTTAATGTCTGTTAAGTAATGTGTTGTTAATGTCCGTTAAGTAATTTGTTGTTAATGTCTGTTAAGTAATTTGTTGTTAATGTCTGTTACGTAATTTGTTGTTAATGTCTGTTAAGTAATTTGTTGTTAATGTCCGTTAAGTAATGTGTTGTTAATGTCCGTTAAGTAATTTGTTGTTAATATCTGTTAAGTAATTTGTTGTTAATGTCCGTTAAGTAATTTGTTGTTAATGTCCGTTAAGTAATTTGTTATTAATGTCTGTTAAGTAATTTGTTGTTAATGTCTGTTACGTAATTTGTTGTTAATGTCTGTTAAGTAATTTGTTGTTAATGTCCGTTAAGTAATTTGTTGTTAATGTCCGTTAAGTAATTTGTTGTTAATGTCTGTTAAGTAATTTGTTATTAATGTCCGTTAAGTAATTTGTTGTTAATGTCTGTTACGTAATTTGTTGTTAATGTCTGTTAAGTAATTTGTTGTTAATGTCCGTTAAGTAATTTGTTGTTAATGTCTGTTAAGTAATTTGTTGTTAATGTCTGTTACGTAATTTGTTGTTAATGTCTGTTAAGTAATTTGTTGTTAATGTCCGTTAAGTAATTTGTTGTTAATGTCCGTTAAGTAATTTGTTGTTAATGTCTGTTAAGTAATTTGTTGTTAATGTCTGTTACGTAATTTGTTGTTAATGTCTGTTAAGTAATTTGTTGTTAATGTCTGTTAAGTAATTTGTTGTTAATGTCTGTTGAGTAATTTGTTGTTAATGTCTGTTAAGTAATTTGTTAGTTATGTCTGTTAAGTAATTTGTTGTTAATGTCCGTTAAGTAATTTGTTGTTAATGTCTGTTAAGTAATTTGTTGTTAATGTCTGTTAAGTAATTTGTTGTTAATGTCCGTTAAGTAATTTGTTGTTAATGTCTGTTAAGTAATTTGTTGTTAATGTCCGTTAAGTAATTTGTTGTTAATGTCTGTTAAGTAATTTGTTGTTAATGTCTGTTAAGTAATTTGTTGTTAATGTCCGTTAAGTAATTTGTTGTTAATGTCTGTTAAGTAATTTGTTGTTAATGTCCGTTAAGTAATTTGTTGTTAATGTCTGTTAAGTAATTTGTTGTTAATGTCTGTTAAGTAATTTGTTGTTAATGTCCGTTAAGTAATTTGTTGTTAATGTCTGTTAAGTAATTTGTTGTTAATGTCCGTTAAGTAATTTGTTGTTAATGTCTATTAAGTAATTTGTTGTTAATGTCCGTTAAGTAATGTGTTGTTAATGTCTGTTAAGTAATTTGTTGTTAATGTCTGTTAAGTAATGTGTTGTTAATGTCTGTTAAGTAATTTGTTGTTAATGTCTGTTAAGTAATTTGTTGTTAATGTCTGTTAAGTAATTTGTTGTTAATGTCTGTTAAGTAATTTGTTGTTAATGTCCGTTAAGTAATTTGTTGTTAATGTCCGTTAAGTAATTTGTTGTTAATGTCCGTTAAGTAATTTGTTGTTAATGTCTGTTAAGTAATTTGTTGTTAATGTCTGTTAAGTAATTTGTTGTTAATGTCTGTTAAGTAATTTGTTGTTAATGTCCGTTAAGTAATGTGTTGTTAATGTCTATTAAGTAATTTGTTGTTAATGTCCGTTAAGTAATGTGTTGTTAATGTCTGTTAAGTAATTTGTTGTTAATGTCTGTTAAGTAATTTGTTGTTAATGTCTGTTAAGTAATTTGTTGTTAATGTCTGTTAAGTAATTTGTTGTTAATGTCCGTTAAGTAATTTGTTGTTAATGTCCGTTAAGTAATTTGTTGTTAATGTCTGTTAAGTAATTTGTTGTTAATGTCTGTTAAGTAATTTGTTGTTAATGTCTGTTAAGTAATTTGTTGTTAATGTCTGTTAAGTAATTTGTTGTTAATGTCCGTTAAGTAATTTGTTGTTAATGTCTGTTAAGTAATTTGTTGTTAATGTCTGTTAAGTAATTTGTTGTTAATGTCTGTTAAGTAATTTGTTGGTTATGTCTGTTAAGTAATTTGTTGTTAATGTCCGTTAAGTAATTTGTTGTTAATGTCTGTTAAGTAATTTGTTGTTAATGTCTGTTAAGTAATTTGTTGTTAATGTCCGTTAAGTAATTTGTTGTTAATGTCTGTTAAGTAATTTGTTGTTAATGTCCGTTAAGTAATTTGTTGTTAATGTCCGTTAAGTAATTTGTTGTTAATGTCTGTTAAGTAATTTGTTGTTAATGTCCGTTAAGTAATTTGTTGTTAATGTCCGTTAAGTAATTTGTTGTTAATGTCTGTTAAGTAATTTGTTGTTAATGTCCGTTAAGTAATTTGTTGTTAATGTCTGTTAAGTAATTTGTTGTTAATGTCTGTTAAGTAATTTGTTGTTAATGTCCGTTAAGTAATTTGTTGTTAATGTCTGTTAAGTAATTTGTTGTTAATGTCTGTTAAGTAATTTGTTGTTAATGTCCGTTAAGTAATTTGTTGTTAATGTCTGTTAAGTAATTTGTTGTTAATGTCCGTTAAGTAATTTGTTGTTAATGTCCGTTAAGTAATTTGTTGTTAATGTCTGTTAAGTAATTTGTTGTTAATGTCCGTTAAGTAATTTGTTGTTAATGTCCGTTAAGTAATTTGTTGTTAATGTCTGTTAAGTAATTTGTTGATAATGTCCGTTAAGTAATTTGTTGTTAATGTCCGTTAAGTAATTTGTTGTTAATGTCCGTTAAGTAATTTGTTGTTAATGTCCGTTAAGTAATTTGTTGTTAATGTCCGTTAAGTAATTTGTTGTTAATGTCCGTTAAGTAATTTGTTGTTAATGTCTGTTAAGTAATTTGTTGTTAATGTCTGTTAAGTAATTTGTTGTTAATGTCTATTAAGTAATTTGTTGTTAATGTCTGTTAAGTAATTTGTTGTTAATGTCTGTTAAGTAATTTGTTGTTAATGTCTGTTAAGTAATTTGTTGTTAATGTCCGTTAAGTAATTTGTTGTTAATGTCTGTTAAGTAATTTGTTGTTAATGTCAGTTAAGTAATTTGTTGTTAATGTCCGTTAAGTAATTTGTTGTTAATGTCTGTTACGTAATTTGTTGTTAATGTCTGTTAAGTAATTTGTTGTTAATGTCTGTTAAGTAATTTGTTGTTAATGTCTGTTAAGTAATTTGTTGTTAATGTCTGTTAAGTAATTTGTTGTTAATGTCCGTTAAGTAATTTGTTGTTAATGTCTGTTACGTAATTTGTTGTTAATGTCTGTTAAGTAATTTGTTGTTAATGTCTATTAAGTAATTTGTTGTTAATGTCTGTTAAGTAATTTGTTGTTAATGTCTGTTAAGTAATTTGTTGTTAATGTCCGTTAAGTAATTTGTTGTTAATGTCAGTTAAGTAATTTGTTGTTAATGTCTATTAAGTAATTTGTTGTTAATGTCTGTTAAGTAATTTGTTTTTAATGTCTGTTAAGTAATTTGTTGGTTATGTCTGTTAAGTAATTTGTTGTTAATGTCTGTTAAGTAATTTGTTGTTAATGTCTGTTTAGTAATTTGTTGTTAATGTCCGTTAAGTAATTTGTTGTTAATATCCGTTAAGTAATTTGTTGTTAATGTCTGTTAAGTAATTTGTTGTTAATGTCTGTTGAGTAATTTGTTGTTAATGTCTGTTAAGTAATTTGTTGTTAATGTCTGTTAAGTAATTTGTTGTTAATGTCTGTTAAGTAATTTGTTGTTAATGTCTGTTGAGTAATTTGTTGTTAATGTCTGTTAAGTAATTTGTTGGTTATGTCTGTTAAGTAATTTGTTGTTAATGTCCGTTAAGTAATTTGTTGTTAATGTCTGTTAAGTAATTTGTTGTTAATGTCTGTTAAGTAATTTGTTGTTAATGTCCGTTAAGTAATTTGTTGTTAATGTCTGTTAAGTAATTTGTTGTTAATGTCCGTTAAGTAATTTGTTGTTAATGTCCGTTAAGTAATTTGTTGTTAATGTCTGTTAAGTAATTTGTTGTTAATGTCCGTTAAGTAATTTGTTGTTAATGTCCGTTAAGTAATTTGTTGTTAATGTCTGTTAAGTAATTTGTTGTAAATGTCCGTTAAGTAATTTGTTGTTAATGTCTGTTAAGTAATTTGTTGTTAATGTCTGTTAAGTAATTTGTTGTTAATGTCCGTTAAGTAATTTGTTGTTAATGTCTGTTAAGTAATTTGTTGCTAATGTCTGTTAAGTAATTTGTTGTTAATGTCCGTTAAGTAATTTGTTGTTAATGTCTGTTAAGTAATTTGTTGTTAATGTCCGTTAAGTAATTTGTTGTTAATGTCCGTTAAGTAATTTGTTGTTAATGTCTGTTAAGTAATTTGTTGTTAATGTCCGTTAAGTAATTTGTTGTTAATGTCCGTTAAGTAATTTGTTGTTAATGTCTGTTAAGTAATTTGTTGTTAATGTCCGTTAAGTAATTTGTTGTTAATGTCTGTTAAGTAATTTGTTGTTAATGTCCGTTAAGTAATTTGTTGTTAATGTCTGTTAAGTAATTTGTTGTTAATGCCTGTTAAGTAATTTGTTGTTAATGTCTGTTAAGTAATTTGTTGTTAATGTCCGTTAAGTAATTTGTTGTTAATGTCTGTTAAGTAATTTGTTGTTAATGTCTGTTAAGTAATTTGTTGTTAATGTCTGTTACGTAATTTGTTGTTAATGTCTGTTAAGTAATTTGTTGTTAATGTCTGTTAAGTAATTTGTTGTTAATGTCTGTTAAGTAATTTGTTGTTAATGTCTGTTAAGTAATTTGTTGTTAATGTCTGTTAAGTAATTTGTTGTTAATGTCTGTTAAGTAATTTGTTGTTAATGTCTGTTAAGTAATTTGTTGTTAATGTCCGTTAAGTAATTTGTTGTTAATGTCTGTTAAGTAATTTGTTGTTAATGTCTATTAAGTAATTTGTTGTTAATGTCTGTTGAGTAATTTGTTGTTAATGTCTGTTAAGTAATTTGTTGTTAATGTCCGTTAAGTAATTTGTTGTTAATGTCCGTTAAGTAATTTCTTGTTAATGTCTGTTAAGTAATTTGTTGTTAATGTCTGTTAAGTAATTTGTTGTTAATATCCGTTAAGTAATTTGTTGTTAATGTCCGTTAAGTAATTTGTTGTTAATGTCTGTTAAGTAATTTGTTGTTAATATCCGTTAAGTAATTTGTTATTAATGTCCGTTAAGTAATTTGTTGTTAATGTCCGTTAAGTAATTTGTTGTTAATGTCCGTTAAGTAATTTCTTGTTAATGTCTGTTAAGTAATTTGTTATTAATGTCCGTTAAGTAATTTGTTATTAATGTCTGTTAAGTAATTTGTTGTTAATGTCTGTTAAGTAATTTGTTGTTAATGTCTGTTAAGTAATTTGTTGTTAATGTCTGTTAAGTAATTTGTTGTTAATGTCCGTTAAGTAATTTGTTGTTTATGTCCGTTAAGTAATTTGTTGTTAATGTCTGTTTAGTAATTTGTTGTTAATGTCCGTTAAGTAATTTGTTGTTAATGTCTGTTAAGTAATTTGTTGTTAATGTCCGTTAAGTAATTTGTTGTTAATGTCTGTTAAGTACTTTCTTGTTAAATGTACAGTCATTGTAAAAATGCAAAGATCTCATTTGAATTAATTGTATTTTTCAGCGATGGTACAGTGGACGAAAAGAAATGCAGGGAACTTGTAGGTCAGTATATAGGGTATTCAGATATGTGGAACTTGTAGGTCAGTAGAAATTATATATATATATCTATCTATATTAGTATATAGGATATTCAGTCATGTGAAAATAAATCTAGCGTAATCTGTCTATAGATCTATAAGAGAACACTTCTCAACCTATATACTCCACAAATTTTTGTTTACAGACTTGAAATTTGGTATATAGGATATTCAGACATATGGAAATATATCTAGTGTAATCTATCTATATATCTATAAAAACAAGAATATGTGCTTGTGAGGACACTTTTTTTTTTTTTACATGGTCACCACTTATCAAGGCCCAGAAGCCACTCGAGGATAAGGGTTATGTCCTGTTCAGTAATCAATGGGATAGTATCGTAGTAATCGTTAGGATTGGAGATTTGATAAAGTGTCATTACTTAAGGGAGGGGGCGGTTCATCAGGAATTTGTTTGTTATGCAGTTCTTGAAGACATCCAAGTTGTAGTTTGGTGGGAAACAGACGTCTCAACCTATATACTCCACAAACATTTCTTTTTACAGATTTGAAATTTGTTATATAGGGTATACAGACATGTGTAAATATATCTAGTGTAATCTATCTATTATATCTATAAAAGTGAGAATGTGTTTGTGTGTGGGGACACTTCTCAACCTATATACTCCACAAATCTTTGTTTACAGACTTGAAATTTGTTATATAAGGTATTCAGACATGTGGAAATATATCTAGTGCAATCTATCCATAAAAGTGAGAATGTGTGTGTGTGTTTGTGTGTGTGTTTGTGTGTGTAAGGATAACTGTCAACCCATGTTTTGTCTACAAACTTGAAATTTGGTATATAGGGTATCCAGACATGTGGAAATATATCTAGTGTAATGTATCTGTAAAAGTGAAAATGTGTTTGCATTTGTGAGGACACTTCTCAACCTATATACTCCACAATTTTTTGTTTACAGACTTGAAGCTTGTTATATAGGGTATTCGGACATGTGGAAATATATTTAGTGCAATCTATCCGTAAAAGTGACAATGTGTTTGCATTTGTGAGGACACTTCTCAACCTATATACTCCACAATTTTTTGTTTACAGACTTGAAGCTTGTTATATAGGGTATTCGGACATGTGGAAATATATTTAGTGCAATCTATCTGTAAAAGTGAAAATGTGTTTTCGTTTGTGAGGACACTTCTCAACCTATATACTCCACAATTTTTTGTTTACAGACTTGAAGCTTGTTATATAGGGTATTCGGACATGTGGAAATATATTTAGTGCAATCTATCTGTAAAAGTGAAAATGTGTTTTCGTTTGTGAGGACACTTCTCAACTTATATACTCCACAAATTTTTGTTTACAAACTTGAAGCTTGTTATATAGGGTATTCGGACATGTGCAAATATATCTAGTGTAATCTATCTATTTATCTATAAAAGGGAGAACCTGTGTGCATGTGTGAATCTATATAAATGAATTTTTTTATGTACAGACTTGGTATATAGGGTATTCAGACATGTGGGAAAATTTTTAATCGGTTTTCATTCAGAAAAAAAGAGTTGCTAAGGCGTCAAGATTGAAAAATTGGTACAGAGTTTTATCTGTTTGCTAACTGTTTCAAGCTAGCCTAATGGTTATCGTACTTGTCTTTAAGCTTTTGTTTTTATTTCAGCTTGAGTATTTTTTTTTCTTACAAACTTTACGTTTTTTTACTTCATTTTTTTTTAAAGGAATTTAATTTATATATATATATATATATATATATATATATATATATATATATATATATATTAGGTACGGGTAAAAAAAAATATATATATATATATATATATATATATATTAGGCACGGGCAAATATATATATATATATATATATATATATATATATGTATATATATATATATGTATATATAAATATATATATATATATGTATATATATATATATGTATATATATATATATATATATATATATATATATATATATATATATATACAAGGTATAATCGCGTTGACACACCGGTTCTCGTCAGATTAGCGAAGTTAAGCAACGTTGAGCCTGGTTAGTATCAGATGGGTGACCATTTGGAAATTCTAGGCGCTGTATGTACTCTCCGTTTATCTCAGCATTTGTTTCCAGTCGTCCTGTACTTCACTTGCCACTGGTATTTAACAATGTCTTCTCAGGAGAGGTGTGGTTGGAGAATGCGCACCTCTTGCCACAAAAATTTCACACGCAAGCAACCCTTCTTGGGCATCCATAGTCTGTCTAAGACTGAAGGAGCCTGTTGTGCTTTATATATATATATTAAATATGTTTAATACCTACGAATTTTGCATCGATTAAAATATAATATTAATGCATATTTTATGACTGAGCAACGCCGAGAGGCCTGCTAGTATATTTATAAAATTGAGAATGTGAGTATTTGTATGTGAACGAATTTTTGATCTACAAACTTGAAATTTGGTATATAGGGTATTCAGACATGAAAAGAAGAAAAGGGTCAAAATTGAAAAATATGATTGCATATCGAAAAGCTGATGAAAGATGGTCCAAAAGCAGTCTGAAGCATTCCATACGTTTCTGTGGCATTTTTTTTTCCAAGTTTAAAACAGAATTTTATTTCATATCGAGTCCTCACACCCTAATTGCATTTTTGAAATACACCAGTTGTGACACTCAGGCTTCAGTAGGATGTATTCCAAGTCCTGTTGTAGCTGTTCATTTGGACGTGAAATCATAAAAATTGGTCAGTCATCTCATAAGATGTTTAGCAATAACATACTGAATTTTCAAGAGTCTACAACAATTTTAAATGCCTGTACAAAAAAAGTCTGGAAACTTATTGAAGACACCTCGTATTCACACTACTGCAGTAGCTGTTCATTTGAACGTGAAATCATAAAAATTGGTCAGTCATCTCATAAGATGTTTAGCAATAACATACTGAATTTTCAAGAGTCTACAACAATTTTAAATGCCTGTACAAAAAAAGTCTGGAAACTTATTGAAGACACCTCGTATTCACACTACTGCAGAAGCTGTCCATTTGAACGTGAAATCCTAAAAATTGGTCAGTAATCTCATAAGATGTATAGCAATTTTAAATGCCTGTACAAAAAAAAAAGTCTGGAAACTTATTGAAGACACCTCGTATTCACACTACTGCAGAAGCTGTCCATTTGAACGTGAAATCCTAAAAATTGGTCAGTAATCTCATAAGATGTATAGCAATTTTAAATGCCTGTACAAAAAAAAAAGTCTGGAAACTTATTGAAGACACCTCGTATGTGACATTTGGAATATCCCATGTATGTATCTATCAATATTGCTCTTATTAATTTGATAATAATCTTTTTTTTTTTTTTTTTTTTTTTTTTTCAGAATTGGCAAAACCTTTACCAGTCACTTTCCACAGAGGTAAATTTATTAAACCCGTTTCTTTCTTTTCGCTAGCAATACTTAGTGCATCAGAAATGTCCTTATCTGATCTTTAACTGGTCCTCGGTCAATGTAGAGGACCCCCCCCCCCCGAGTTTTGATTTACTCAAAACCACACACACCTCCAAACACCGGGTACCCCCGCTAGTCTATATATATAAAAGGCAAAATGTGTGTGACCATTTCATGTATGTCTCGCAAAGGCTTTTTTCGCCGGCCTTACTGTGTCTTAGAACTAAGAATATCTACGATTTGCGAACACATGTCGCGTCTAGATTCATTTATATCGACTTTTATAAGATTCACGCTATTCCGCTCTGTCGCCTAAATTCAAACAGGTCGTGTTCTCGGCTTTCGCGTCAAAACGTCCAAAAAGCAATCAGCTTTTGATCAAGGTGAAGTTTCTCCTTATATCAGACAATTGCTTTTCGATTTGGACAATCCCCTTTAAATGGGGAGCCGCTCCCCCCCCCCACATCATCTTGGGGAAGCGAAAACTAAAAATACCGCCACATTAAAAAACGACCTTATATCTAATTTGCTTTCGTGGGGAAATAAATAAATAAAACGACAGAAAGTGGGAAGCTTAACTGGCCCCCAGCCAGCTTTATAAAAAAACGTTCATTTCTGCACATGAATGGCGACTCCTATTATTCAGTTAGATTCCAGGAGTTTTCTTATGCTTCTTACTTAGGGGACGGTTCATCAAGAACTTGTTTACATTGGACTTGAAGACAGTCAGATTGTAGCCAGCTGGAAAGCAGGCAATGGGAAGAGAGTTCCACAGGCATGCAGTTCTAAGAAAGAAACTTTGTTCATGGAATCTACATTTAGGTTTAGGCACATATAAAGAGTGTCGGAAATTGTTGATAGTGTTTTACTCTAGACGGGTGTTTCTTGTGAAAGTTTGGCGAGGGAGGACCATAGATTGAAGCTCAGTCGAACACTTTCCATGAAAATTTACGGGTGATGTTGGTTATGAGGTAGTGGATAATAATTTTATTTTTTATTTTTATACATAGGAATCACCACTTCTCAAGGCCCAGAGGCCACTCAAGGATAAGGGTTAATGGGTATACATTAGTCAATGTGATAATAATGTAGTAGACATAAGTAGTGGGGATTTTGTAAATTGGATCACTTGGGGGGAAGGTTCATCAAAAATTTGTTTACATTGGACTTGAAGACAATCAGATTGTAGTTAGCTGGAAAGCAGGAAAGAGAGTTCCACAGGCGTGCAGTTCTAAGAAATAATGGAATCTACGTTTAGGTTTAGGCACAGATAAAGAGTGAGGGAATTATTGATAGTGTTTTCAGCTAGACGAGTGTTTCTTGTGAAAGTTTGGCGAGGGGGGGACCATAGATTGGAGCTCAGTCGAGCACTTGCCATGAAAATAATGGTAAAGCAGAAACAAACTAAAAATAGAGTGTACAGGCGTGTGCTTTTTGTGAAAGTTTGGTGAGGGGGGGGGGCACCATAGATTGGAGCTCAAACGAGCACTTGCCATAAGTATAACGATAAAGCAGAGAAAGTCTATTCTGAACTCTGTCAAGGCAGGAAAGCTGCTTCTAATAGTTAGTTAATGGAAATTTGGTAAATTTGTTTGCATTGGACTTGAAAACTACCATGTTGTATTCAACCAGGAAGCAGGACAGCGAAACAGTGTTCTACGGGCGAGTAATTCTGGGAAAGAAGCTTTCTTCATGGAATCTGCGTTTAAATTTAGGCACAGATAGTGTGGGGAAATCGTATATATTGGTTGTAGCTAGTCGTGCATTTTTTTTTTTTTGCAAAAGATTGGGAATGTTTTTAACTTTTCAGTATCTTCTGACTATATTAGCAGATGTGTTAACGGTTATATCTCATAGGATTAGCGAATCTCTTGACAAAGGCTCTCTCTCTCTAGGGCAATTGCTCTTGACATATCAAAGTCCTTCGATAAGGTATGGCATAAAGGCCTACTTCACAAGATTTCCAGCTACGGTATAACTGGAAATGTTTTCTCAATCATTAAATCATTTTAACGGCTCATCAAAAACTTTTTGAACTTAAGTTAGACTTGTTGCTGAAGGATACTCTCAGATTTACGGTATAGAATATTTGGGAAAATCTTTGTAATCCGTTTTCGGTCAGAAATTTGGCTGTTAAGGGGTCAAAGTTCAACGACTTGACCTTTGAGAAGTCTACCAAATTCCTCCAAAAATTTTGGGTCTAAACACTTGAAATTTTAGATATAGGTTCCTTGGACATGGATCTAACTTAATAACTTGATTTGAGCCCAAGACAATAAATGTTAAGGGGTCATAATAGGGGTCAAAGTTAAAAAAATTGACTTTTTTTTTTTTGCCAACATACACCTCCAAACACCCGAGCAACGCCGGGGCCGAAATCCTAGTATAAGAAAATTTTCTTTTTTAAGTAAATAGAAAAGGTTTTTACTATGAATATCAATACACACAAACGAAAAACGAATTTCTAGGAATTGAAATACAATTTGTGGCAAACTTTCAGGAAAAATTAGGAAGTTATTTTTTCCAGATTCAGATTCCAATACCTGTGAATTTAATGATTTTTCCGATTCTCGATTCCAATCGTCCCAACACCAAAATATATATATATATATATGATGATTGCAACGTCTTGTCAGACGAGTGCCACTCCCTCAGACACTTAAAATCCATGTCACAACACTAATATATATATATAATCAAATTTCGAGATGCTAGATGTTGCTCATCCAAAACTTTTTGAACTTAAGTTAGATTTGTTGCTAAAGGATACTCTCAGATTTACGGTATAGAATATATTTCTACGTTTTCATCGACTACAAATCTAACCACAATCAGATTATTATTGCAAACTAATATTTGCATATTATCTGAACTCAAAAACACGCGTTTTTTTTTTTTCTCTAAAATATGCATTACTTCTAGCTAGTCTACAGTTAATAGGGGTGTAGCACGAATGGTCTCATCAAGAACTTGTTTACATTGGACTTGAAGACAATCAGATTGTAGTCAGCTGGAAAGCAGGAAAGAGAGTTCCACAGGCGTGCAGTTCTAAGAAATAATGGAATCTACGTTTAGGTTTAGGCACAGATAAAGAGTGAGGGAATTATTGATAGTGTTTACAGCTAGACGAGTGTTTCTTGTGAAAGTTTGGCGAGGGGGGGGACCATAGATTGGAGCTCAGTCGAGCACTTGCCATGAAAATAATGGTAAAGCAGAGACAAACTAAAAATAGAGTGTACAAAAGACATATAATACAATACGGTAATCGATAGTAATGGAAGGTCGGTAAATATGTTAACTTAAGTGGAACGGCTCATCAAAAACTTGTTTACGTTAGACTTGAAGACAACCATATTGTAGTCAGCTGGAAAGCAGGAAAACGGAAGACAGTTTCACAGGTGTGCAGTTCTAAGAAGCTTTGCTCATGGAATCTATGTTTAGGTTTAGGCACAGATAAAGAGTGGGGAGGAATTATTGATAGTGTTTTCAGCTAGACAGGTGTTTCTTGTGAAAGTTTGGCAAGGAGGGACCATAGATTGAAGCTCAGTCAAACATTTGCCATGAAAATAGCGATAAAGCAGAGACAAACTCACAACATCTCTTCTGTGAGAAAGAGGTTGCAGGGAAGAGAAAAGGACATCTCCTACGAGGTTACGAAGTCTATTTTTAACTCTATCAAGGCAGGACAAGTCCTTTCTAGCAGCTTCTGCCCAGATGTGGCAGCCGTATTCCATCGTTGATTTATTTTCTATTTTTCCTCTTGAATTTTGTTTTCTGCGAACTTGCTCTTCCGTTCGTCATCTTGAATGTTAACTTGAGCTTGTAAAGTCAATCACATTTGAAAAATCGTTTCCTTTATAAAAGCAGATAAAGTTAATCGAAAGCAGATTATAAAACAAAAACGTAAGTATTACTACATGAAATTAGTATCGATTTTTGCGCATTTGCAGAATACGCTAAAAATGTAAGGGAGATAACTACATTTACTAAACGAATAATCCTAATGAAAATGTTGATTTATTGTTGAATATTTTTCGCTATCGATTGTTTTTGTTTTCAATATTAACTTAAACATAAAAATAACGGGTTTAACATAGATTCGAAAAAGTTGTCAAAAAACAAATATATAACAAATAAATGTTATCAAATGCAAGATAAGTTACTTTTCTACCAAACTGGATATATTTTTTTGTGTTTTTATTCAATGTAACATGTTTATTCAGCGCGAAAACCATACAGTGTTTATCAATGTATTGGAAAATTCAAGATGGCGGCCGACACTCTCTTTAACACGGTAAGTTCGGGAAAAGGTGTTATAAATAATAAACTATACAAAATACTATTAAAACCCCACCGAATATATATCAACCTATGTCACGGTAACATATAATGAGCGAGTTTCTAACAGTATTTTGTCTAGTTTTATATTTATAGCACCTTTTCCCAAACTTTTTATGTATTTTTTGCTGGAGCTGTAGAAGGGCATCTATCTCTATATTTTGTTTTGTTTCAGCGATTGATATGACCTGTGACCTCACGGAAGCTGTCGAAGCCATCATCAGATGCGAGTGTTGCCACATCCTAACTAGCGGGGGAATGGCTACCGCTGAGGAAGGAATCGAAAATATAAAGAGAATGATACAGCAGGTGGGTGTACTTTATTATCCAATTGCATAGGTGTGTTTATTATGAAGTGGTGTTGGTGTTTTTGATTGACGTGACGGCGATAGCTATTCAGCAGTTAGCATTTTGTGCGGGACAGTTTTTAATGAGACAGGTGCACACATTTAATGATGTCGAATAGAAATAGGGACAGTTTTTTTTGGGTTTGTTTACCCAACTTGTGCTGGTTTTTCTTCCCCACGATGCTCCAAGAACTACTCAGGCCCGATGCAATGTGTTGAATGAGATGGCAAGGAACATCAAGCCTCTTCCATTGAGCAAACAACATAGGGAAAAACGAACAACTACTGGAATACATTTGAATTTATTTATTTAAGTATTAAAAACAGAATTGACACGTGTCCGCAATAAAAGTTAACTCAGCTGCTTCTATTTGACCTCATTAATGAGGTCAAATAGAAGTAGCGGAGTTAAATTTTGCCGTGAGGCAGCTTTTGGGTTTATTTACCTAACTTTGGCTGGTTGTTTCCCCAAGATGTTGAGGAAGAGAAAACCAGCTCCCCATTGTCCAGATTGAATAGCAATTGTCTGATATAAGGAGTTTGGCCCCACATTGATCAAAGCTGATTGCATCTGGACGTTCCCCAGTGCGATTGCCGGGAACTGCAATTCGAATTCGAATTAGTTTCGGTTTCATACAAAAAAGCTGGACGAACACAAGACGGGCTGAAATAGCAATAATTTTGTAAAAATTGACGTAAATAAATCTAGATGCAACCCGCATTCCCAAATCCTAGATATTATGATCTAGGGGCTATATAAACAGTTCTAAGCAATATTACCCCCAGGACATGCAAAAATATGCGTGCCGCATTTTCCTTTTGCATGGCCGTGTTTATTATTAGGTGCTTGGTTGTATTTTTATTATAATAGCGAGGTGGGGGGTACCCGGTGTTGCCCGGGTGTTTGTAGGTGTGTGTGTGTTGGTGGGGGAAGGTAGATCAAAACAATGGCCTGGTGTTTGAAAATGTTTTAGCAGTAAGGTGGGCTCAAACCCTGAAGCCTTGACGCGAAAGGGAAAAATAGCCAAGACACCTAACCATCTCGGCCACGGGGGGGGGGAGAGGATTTCTAAGCGTGTTAAGTTAACGTTTATAAATTGAAATTGCCAGGTGCGAGGATTTAAGTCGCGTGCTGTTTGACGAAAGAAAGACGCGGAAGAGGTTTGATTGACATGTGGCCGCTTAAATGGGGTCATCGCAGGAGAGTTACGGCAACATAAGTAATGGCTAATCAGCAGTGAATATTTTTAGTGCGGGGCAGTTTTTACAGATTGTCTTTTTTTGAGGGGGGGGGAAGGAAAAGCGGCTCCCCCATTTATTATTAGGGGAGGAGTAATGAAGCAATTGATATGACAGCGGATCCGACATTGACCAAACGTTTGACTATTCGATTCGCGTTTCACTTTTATTATATGAAAAAACCTAATCCACATGCGGCGAGCGAAAAATGTTGAATATTTATCTTTCCAAAGTCGGCCAAATTAAATAGACAGGCGACCTCCGTTGTTAACTCGTAGATATTATGATTTAGAGGTGATATAAAAAGCTTTAAGAATGAGAGACCCGAGCGAGAACTAACCGGAAAAAAGCCTTTCGCGGACGTACATAAAAACCGCTTTTATATATATAGACTAGCGAGGGGTACCCGGTGTTGCCCGGGTGTTTTTCATGGTATGTGAAAAAAAACAGGTGCCCGTGAGAAAAAAAAAACGAAGCCTTCACGACGCGCAGTTGGAAAATAGTAAAGTGTTTAAAAAAAAACAGGTGCGCGTTTTTGATTGACGTGACGGCGATAGGTATTCAGCAGTTACGATTTTGTGCGGGACAGTTTTGAATAAATCGGTTTGTTTGTTTTTAAAAAGCCGCTCCCTGTTTATTAGGAGGAGCGAAATGAAAGCTAGAGTCTTATATAACGAAGTCGACATTGACCAAACTGGCTCTGGGCTCTGAGTCGAGGTTCGCTTTTTTATACCGAAAACCGAATGTAACGCGTGCCGATGCAGGAAATGTGGAATAATTAACGTTTGAAAGTCAATAAAATTAAATAGACAGGCGAGCTCCGTGGATAATTCGTAGATATTACAATTTATAGATGATATAAAAAGTTTTAAAAAGTTGTGAAGCGAGCAAGCGCTTCTTTGAAAGAAGCCTTTCGTGGACATCGAGGAAAAGCGAACATACATACACACATACCTTTTCGCTTTTATATATATAGACTAACAGTTCCACCCAGCTTTGCTCGGGCCCTATGTTCTGTTCATAACTTTATGTGCATATGCATATATTAAAAAGTGTGAATATGATGCAATTCTCTATCTATATAAAAGCAAAGTACGTCCAAGGATGGAATACTGTTGCCATATCTGGGCAGGAGCTGCTAAAAACAGTTTATCCTGCCTTGACAGAGTAGAAAATAGACTTCGTGGCTTAGTGGGGGATGCCCTTTTCTCTACCCTGCAACCTCTCTCCCACAGAAGAGACGTTGCGAGCCTATCCTTGTTTTATCGTTATTTTCATGGCAGGTGCTCGTCTGAACTCCAATCTCTGGTCCCCCCTCGCCAATCTTTCACGAAAAACACCCGTCTAGCTGAATTCACTGTGAAAAACTTCCCTCACTCTATATCTGTGCCTAAATCAAAACGCGGATTCCATGAACAAAGCTTCTTTCTTAGAACTGCACGCCTGTGGAACTCTGTTCCGCCTGCCTGCTCCCTCCGGATGTATATATTAAAAAGTGGAAATATGTACGGTAATGCCTTTCTATATTATAGACTTCCTTAACTACCCCTTAGCATTTATCGTTTTGGGCTCAAATACAATTATAAATTTAGATCCCTGTCCAAGTAATCTATATCTACAATTGCAAGCGTTTAGACCCAAAATTGACAGAGGAGTTTGGTAGAGTTCTCAAAGGTCAAATCGTTGAACTTTGACCCTTTAACAGCAAAATTTCTGGCCGAAAACCGATTAAAAAGATTTTCCCAAATCTCAATACCTCTTATGCCAAATTTTCGAGTCTGTACACTGAAAGTTGACAGAGTTGTTTGGTAGGAAAAATGTACACAGACACACAGACAGACATTTTCACTTTTATATATATATCTATAAAAGTGAACGTGTCTGTCTGTCTGTGTGTCTGTCTGTGTACATTTCCCTACGCAATAACTCTGTCAATTTTTAGTCTATAGACTCGGAATTTGAAATACCGGGTACTGAGATTTGGGAAAATCGATGTGACGGGTGTCAGCCAGAAATTTGGCTGTTAAGGGGTCAAATTTCAACGATTTGACCTTTAAGAACTCTACCAAACTCCTCCGACAATTTTGGGTCTAGACACTTGAAATTTTAGATATAGGTTCCTTGAACATGGATCTAACTTAATAAAGTGATTTGAGCCGGAAAATATAAATTTTAAGGGGTCATAATAGGGGTCAAAGTTAAAAAAAATTGACCGCTATTTTTTTTTTTTTGCTCAACATACACCTCCAAACACCCGGGCAACGCCGGGCTGAAATGCTAGTATATAATAAAAGATGGTTACACATTTTTAGTTTTCAAAAAAATTTCTCAGTTTAATTTTACTTAAAAAATAAGTGTCTTCAAAAAGTGTGTGACCATCTTTTACTTCAAATCCCGCTCGAAACTGGAGCATATATGCATATATATGCATATATGCATACATATATATATGCATGCATATATATATATATGTATGTATGCATATATGTGTGTGTATATATATATATATATATATATATATATATATATGTATATATGTATATATATATGCATATTTGGTGTTAAGGCGAAGAGACAAGAAATTACGTGTATATGTATATATATATGTATATATGCATATATACATATATGTATATATGCATATATATGTATATATGCATATATATACATATATATGTATGGATATATATATTCATAGATATATATATATACATACATATATATATGCATGCATATATATATATATGCATATATAAATATGTATGTATGCATACATACATATTTATATATGCATATATATATATATGCATGCATATATATATGTATGTATATATATATATATCTATGAATATATATATCCATACATATATATGTATATATATGCATATATACATATATATGCATATGTACATATATATGCATATATACATATATGTATATATGAATATATACATATATATATACATATACACGTAATTTCTTGTCTCTTCGCCATAACACCAAATATGCATATATATATATATATATACATATATATATATATATATATATATACACACACATATATGCATACATACATATATATATATACATATATATATATATATATATATATATATATATTTTTTTTTTACACAGTGATCACCACTTATCAAGGCCCGGAAGCCACTCAGGGATAAGGGTTATTGCAAGTACATTACGTTAGTATGGAGATTTGATGAAGTGTTTACTTAAGGGGGCGGTTTATTAGGAATTTGTTAACGTTGGACTTGAAGACATCCAAGCTGTAGTCCGGTGAGAAGCAGGCAGACGGAACAGAGTTCCACAGGCGTGCAGTTCTAAGAAAGAAGCTTTGTTCATGGAATCCGCGTTTTGATTTAGGCACAGATATAGAGTAGGGGAAATTTTACTGAAAACGCTTACTGCTCCAAGTTATGACAACAGGACCATTGCCAGCACCCTCAAAATGCAAATCCGAACGGTTCAACACTTGAGAGCACAGCTCAACACATCGGACAATTTACGGTTATGGTCTTTGGTGTGGTTTCAAGTGAGGGCCACATCATGCCACCTCACATCTTCGAAGTCGGCTTGAAAGCCAACACCAACGTGTACCTGGATGTGCTGAAGAGTGTGGTGCTCCTCTGGTGCAATCGGGTGCCAACTGGCTGACCTTGGGTGTGGCAGCAAGACTTGGCGCTAGCCCACAAGTCGTTTTCTTCACCCTGAGCACGTCCTTCAAATGCTAATCCGAAAAGGAAACACTTGGATAGTCCTTAATCTGCGGAGTTTCGAAGAAATACTTTCCTTCTCATCAGAGGGTAGGAATTAGCAAAACGCGGGATCGGATTTTGCATAGAAAGTATTTGAGGAAACTGTAAGTAAGTCAAAGATCTTACTTGATACCAAAAATATATATAGACTAAAAATTGTCGGAGGAGTTTGGTAGAGTTCTCAAAGGTCAAATCGTTGAACTTTCACCCCTTAATCGCCAAATTTCTGACCGAAAACTGATCACATCGATTTTCCCACATCTCAGTACCCTGTATATCAAATTTCGAATCTGTAGACTTAAAATTGACAGAGTTATTGCGTAGAAAAATGTACAGACACTTTCACTTTTATAGATAAATAGATAGATAGATAGATTACTAGCAGATTAGCCCGGCTTTGCTTGGACTCTATATACTGTTCATAACTTATGCGCATATGTATATATTAAAAAGTGTGAGATATTATTATAGTAAATAATATATATATATATATATATATATATATATATATATATATATATATATATTATTTACTATAATAATATCTATCTATCTATCTATATATATATATATATATATATATATATATAAAATTTGGATTTTACCGTCATTTGATAATTTACCTTTCACCAGACTATCCATTCACGTGAAATCACCTTTTTCTTCACCATATTCCCTCTGCTTCACTTTTGTTTTCAAGTAAGATCTTTGGCTTACTTGTTGTTTCATCAAATACTTCTGCATGCAAAATCCGATCCCGCATTTTGCTAATTCTGATGAGAAGGAAAGTATCTCTTCGAAACTCCGCGGATTAAGGACTCTAGATATTGTTCGTCACGAAAAACACTGGACCAACTTTCTATTTCTATTGGATAACCTTCGCTCAAAAAATATCTTTTGATTTTTAAAGGAGTTGCAATAGCCAATAATGTTTGTATAAACCTAATTTATAAAACTCACTATTGTCTGTCTGTCTGTCTGTCTCCATATTTTTAAACACTTATCTCTTCCGAAACTAAAAGTCACAGAGCGGTGCTAGGCTCCGCAAATGATTGGATTTTTTATGGACCGTTCTTTTATGGGCCTTTAGCCAGTTAAAATAGTTTTTAAGGAGTAAAAAATGGGTCAAAATTTTAAAAAATCATTAAATATTTTGTACAAAATAACTGGATTCGGCATTAAATAACCTGAAAAGGGTTGATATGCCGTAAAACAAAAACAACCAACCAACCAACAGGACTCTTAGAAACAAACATGAAACTGTGTGTGAGGACACTTCTCAACCTATATACTCAGCAGAATGTCTTTAATAAGAATCACAACTATATATTGGCTACAATCTATTATATCTATAAAAGTGATAATGTGTATGTGTGAGGACACTTCTCAACCTATATACTCAGCAGAATGTCTTTAATAAGAATCACAATTATATATTGGGTACAATCTATCATATCTATAAAAGTGAAACTATGTGTGTGAGGACATTTCTCAACCTATATACTCAGCAGAATGTCTTTAATAAGAATCACAACTATATATTGGGTACAATCTTTTATATCTATAAAAGTGAAACTATGTGTGTGAGGACATTTCTCAACCTATATACTCAGCAGAATGTCTTTAATAATAATCACAACTATATATTGGGTACAATCTATTATATCTATAAAAGTGAAACTATGTGTGTGGGGACACTTCTCAACCTATATACTCAGCAGAATGTCTTTAATATAATTCACAACTATATATTGGGTACAAACTATTATATCTACAAAAGTGAAACTATGTGTGTGAGGGCACTTCTCAACCTATATACTCAGCAGAATGTCTTTAATAAGAATCACAACTATATATTGGGTACAATCTATTATATCTATAAAAGTGAAATTATGTGTGTGAGGGCACTTCTCAACCTATATACTCAGCAGAATGTCTTTAATAATAATCACAACTATATATTTGGTACAATCTATTATATCTATAAAAGTGAAACTATGTGTGTGGGGACACTTCTCAACCTATATACTCAGCAGAATGTCTTTAATAAGAATCACAACTATATATTGGGTACAATCTATCATATCTATAAAAGTGAAACTATGTGTGTGAGGACATTTCTCAACCTATATACTCAGCAGAATGTCTTTAATATTAATCACAACTATATATTGGCTACAATCTATTATATCTATAAAAGTGAAACTATGTGTGTGGGGACATTTCTCAACCTATATACTCAGCAGAATGTCTTTAATATTAATCACAACTATATATTGGCTACAATCTATTATATCTATAAAAGTGAAACTATGTGTGTGGGGACACTTCTCAACCTATATACTCAGCAGAATGTCTTTAATAAGAATCACAACTATATATTGGCTACAATCTATTATATCTATAAAAGTGAAACTATGTGTGTGAGGGCACTTCTCAACCTATATACTCAGCAGAATGTCTTTAATAAGAATCACAATTATATATTGGGTACAATCTATTATATCTATAAAAGTGAAACTATGTGTGTGGGGACACTTCTCAACCTATATACTCAGCAGAATGTCTTTAATAAAATCACAACTATATATTGGGTACAATCTATCATATCTATAAAAGTGAAACTATGTTTGTGAGGACACTTCTCAACCTATATACTCAGCAGAATGTCTTTAATAATAATCACAACTATATATTGGGTACAATCTATCATATCTATAAAAGTGAAACTATGTGTGTGAGGACACTTCTCAACCTATATACTCAGCAGAATGTCTTTAATAATAATCACAACTTTATATTGGGTACAATCTATCATATCTATAAAAGTGAAACTATGTGTGTGAGGACACTTCTCAACCTATATACTCAGCAGAATGTCTTTAATAAGAATCACAACTATATATTGGGTACAATCTATTATATCTATAAAAGTGAAACAATGTGTGTGAGGACACTTCTCAACCTATATACTCAGCAGAATGTCTTTAATAAGAATCACAACTATATATTGGGTACAATCTATCATATCTATAAAAGTGAAAATATGTGGGTGCATGTGTGAGTTTTATAAATTAGACTATGCGGGGGGCTTTTTTTCTTCAAAATAACTGGATTCGGCATTAAATAACCTGAAAAGGGTTGATATGCCGTAAAACAAAAAACAACCAACCAACCAACAGGACCCTTAGAAACAAACATGTATTCACTTGTATTACAGCCAAAAAACAAACGTTTTTTATGGGTCGTTAGCCAGTTAAAATAGTTTTTAAGGGGGCCAAAAATGGGTCAAAATTGAAAAAAAAAATCATTATAACTTTTGTGCATTCGTCTTAGTTTATTTTTCATTTTTAATCAGTTCATATGCGTGTCACGGTGGTAAAGTGGTAACGTCACCAGCTTTGAACGCTACAGTTTCAATTCTAAATGATGGCACTTAAATATATTTTTTTTTTTTTTTTACTTTTGAAATTACGACTCTGTAATAATATATACGAAATCTGGACAAATTAAAATATCAAAGCCCCCCCCCCCCCCCGTAGTAGTTTTTTTTTTTTTTTACAGCGAAAAAACAATTTGTTATGATACCGAGCAAAAGGCTCGATTTTTAGGAATTTCATATGTGTGTTACGTTGGTAACGTGGTAACGTCACCAGCTTTGAATGCTACAGTTTCAGTTTCAATTCTAGCTGATGGCACGTGAAAACATTTTTTATTACTTTTGAAATCACGACTCTTTAATAATATATACGAAATATGGGCAAACTAAAATATCGTATTTAAGCATATTTTACGGCTAGGCAAAAAACTGGTCAAAATTGTAAAAAATCGTAAAATATTTTGTACATTATACCAAATCATCTATCACCATTTCTTTGGTACTCATGAATGTATCTTTTATGGAACAAAGTTCTCCGGAAAAAAAATTCCACTTAATTTCATCAAGTAGTTTTTTTTTGTTTTTTTTACAGCGAAAAAACAATTTGTTATGATACCGAGCAAAAGGTTTGATTTTTAGGAAGTTCATATGCGTATCACGATGGTGCAGTGGTAACGTCAACGGCTTTGATACTACAGTTTCAGTTTCAATTCTAGCGGATGGCACGTGAAAACATTTTTTTTTATTACTTTTGAAATCACGATTCTTTAATAATATATACGAAATATGGGCAAACTAAAATATCATATTTAAGCATATTTTACGGCTAGGCAAAAAACTGAACAAAACCAGGCAAAGCTAGAACCCCCCCCCTTCTGCTTAATAATTTGTCTAAGAATGTGATAAATTTCTTCAGTTTAAATATGTTGGAATATGATTCGTCAGGGACACCAAATCACCTGTCACCATTTCTTTGGTACTCATGAATGTATCTTTTATGGAACAAAGTTCTCCGGAAAAAAAATTCCACTTAATTTCATCAAGTAGTTTTTTTTTTTTTTTTTTACAGCGAAAAAACAATTTGTTATGATACCGAGCAAAAGGTTTGATTTTTAGGAAGTTCATATGCGTGTCACGATGGTGCAGTGGTAACGTCAACAGCTTTGATGCTTCAGTTTCAATTCTAGCTGATGGCACGTGAAAACATTTTTTATTACTTTTGAAATCACGATTCTTTAATAATATATACGAAATATGGGCAAACTAAAATATCATATTTAAGCATATTTTACGGCTAGGCAAAAAACTGAACAAAACCAGGCAAAGCTAGACCCCCCCCCCCACTTCTGCTTAATAATTTGTCTAAGAATGTGATAAATTTCTGCAGTTTAAATATGTTGGAATATGATTCGTCGGGGGACACCAAATCACCTGTCACCGTTTAGAAAGCAAATGCAAGAATGACAATGGATTTTTTACGGAACCTTCTTTTATGGGTTTTTAACCGATTAAAATAGATTTTAAGGATCCAAAAATGAGTCAAAATTGAAAAAAAATCGTAAAATATTTTGTACATTCATCTTAGTTTATTTTTAATTTTTAATCAGTTCATAAGCATGTCACGTGGGTAACGTGGTAACGTCAACAGCTTTGATGCTTCAGTTTCAGTTTCAATTCTAGCTGATGGCACGTTAAAACATTTTTTATTACTTTTGAAATCACGATTCTTTAATAATATATACGAAATATGGGCAAACTAAAATATCGTATTTAAGCATATTTTACGGCTAGGCAAAAAAACAGGACAAAACCAGGCCAAGCTAGACCCCCCCCCACTTCTGCTTAATAATTTGTCTAAGAATGTGATAAATTTCTTCAGTTTAAATATGTTGGAATATGATTCGTCAGGGGACACCAAATCACCTGTCACCGTTTAGAAAACAAATGCAAGAATGACAATGGATTTTTTACGGAACCTTCTTTTATGGGTTTTTAACCGATTAAAATAGATTTTAAGGATCCAAAAATGAGTCAAAATTGAAAAAAAATCGTAAAATATTTTGTACATTCATCTTAGTTTATTTTTAATTTTTAATCAGTTCATATGCGTGTCACGTGGGTAACGTGGTAACATCACCAGCTTTGAATGCTAGTTTCAGTTTCAATTCTAGCTGATGGCACGTGGAAACATTTTTTATTACTTTTGAAATCACGATTCTTTAATAATATATACGAAATATGGGCAAACTAAAATATCGTATTTAAGCATATTTTACGGCTAGGCAAAAAACAGGACAAAACCAGGCAAAGCTAGACCCCCCCCCCCCCCACTTCTGCTTAATAATTTGTCTAAGAATGTGATAAATTTCTTCAGTTTAAATATGTTGGAATATGATTCGTCGGGGACACCAAATCATCTATCACTGTTTAGAAAACAAGGGAAAGTAATGCAAGAATGAAAATGGATTTTTTACGGATCCTTCTTTTATGGGTCTTTAACTGATTAAAATAGTTTTTAAGGATCCAAAAATGGGTCAAAATTGAAAAAAATCGTAAAATATTTTGTACATTATACCAAATCATCTGTCACCGTTTAGAAAACAAGGGGAAGTAATACAAGATTTAAATAGTTTTTAAGGGGTAAAAATTGAAAAAAGCATTCTTTGTTACTTGTACAGTTTAGTCACGACATTAAAAAAATGAAAATATCGAGAAAAGGTTATATTGTACGTATCCGTTATGGAACGAAGTTCTGTGAAAAAAAGTTTCACTTAATTTCATCAAGCAGTTTTTTTTTTTTTTACAGCGGAAAAACAATTTGTTATGATACCGAGCGAAAGGTTCGATTTTTAGGAAAAAAAGCTAGAATTATTTATCTCCCCGTGGTGTGTTCAGCAGATTTCCAAATGGCTGACTTCAACGCGCTCTCATAAGAATGTGTTTTTCCGCTGTAAAAAAAAAACAAAACTACTCAATCAAATTAAATGAAATTTTTTTTTCAGAGATCTTCAGTCCGTAACGGATACGTACAATATAACCTTTTTTTTTTTTTTTTTATATTTTCGTTTTTGAATGTCTTGATTAAACTGTACAAGTACCATTTCTTTATTTAAAATATGTTGGAATATGATTCGTTGGGGACACTAAATCATAAAGCTAGAATTAAAGATGGGGAGGGAGTGTCGGCGCTTTACATGGAGTTATCTCCCCGTGACGTGTTCAGCAAATTTCAAAATGGCTGATTTCAACGTGCTCTCATAAGAATGTGTTTTTCCGCTGTAAAAAAAAACAAAACTACTCAATCAAATTAAATGAAATTTTTTTTTCAGAGATCTTCAGTCCGTAACGGATACGTACAATATGACCTTTTTTTTTTTTTTTTTTTCGATATTTTCGTTTTTGAATGTCTTGATTAAACTGTACAAGTACTATTTCTTTATTTAAAATATGTTGGAATATGATTCGTTGGGGACACTAAATCATAAAGCTAGAATTAAAGATGGGGAGGGAGTGTCGGCGCTTTACATGGAGTTATCTCCCCATGTCGTGTTCAGCAAATTTCAAAATGGCTGATTTCAACGTGCTCTCATAAGAATGTGTTTTTCCGCTGTAAAAAAAAACAAAACTACTCAATCAAATTAAATGAAATTTGTTTTTCAGAGATCTTCAGTCCATAACGGATACATACAATATAACCTTTTTTTTTTTCGATATTTTCGTTTTTGATTAAACTGTACAAGTACCATTTCTTTATTTAAAACTAGCGGGGGTACCTGGCGTTGCCCGAGTGTTTGTTTCCGGGATGGGGGTGGGGGGAGTTTTAAAAAATGTTATGGTAGGTAAGTAGGAAGGATCAAACCCGGAGTCATGAGTAAAAGTAGGAAAATAAAGTGTGAAAAAAAAACAAAAAAAACATCTGCAACGTTAACAGTTCGGCCACCAAGAAAAGTCCATTCCAGTTGTTTAGGAAAAAAAACAAAAAAAAAACGACTACGGTAGGTCGGTGCGAACGTGAAAATATGATGTGAATTGTCCAGCACGCTAACCACTACGCCACAGAGCAATGCAGCTTAGTTTAGTGATTTTAAATAACTTCACATGAAAGAACTACGAAGCCAAACCGGTGTTCTCTTCTCAACTGTTCCTTGTGAATGATCCCCAAATGGTGTTAAGTGGTGGCAGGGGGAGGAGGAATTTATTAGAGAGAAAATATTTTACCACTTCCATTGATCTTAACCGATTTTGGCCGTGACTTCTCAGCAGAAAAAGTGTAGAAATCTAAGATTATCGAGGAATTTGAGAAATAATAAGCCTATAACACACCTCAGATATTGTTCTGCCATTTGTGCATATTATATTTGCATGAAATATCTTGATTTTTAATCCTATTAAGGTCAAAATCAGACAGGAAAAAATGAGTTCATTTTATTTATATAGAGATATGTTGGAATATGATTCGTTGGGGACACTAAATCATAAAGCTAGAATTAAAGATGGGGAGGGAGTGTCGGCGCTTTACATGGGGTTATCTCCCCGTGTCGTGTTCAGCAAATTTCAAAATGGCTGACTTCAGCGCACTCTCATAAAAACGTGATTGAATGTTACAGGTTTACTTTTGGTTTCGATTCTAACTGAATACTTTTTTTTTTTTTGCCTTTTGAAATCGCGACTTTAAAATAATTTATACAAAATCTGGATAACTTTCGCTCAAAAAATATTTTTTGCTTACTTGTTGACACAGACACATGTATGCATATATGTAGGGAATAAAGTTTGTATAAATCTAATTTTTAACACTGACAGATGCTGCAAGCTATGACTAGCAAAGACCATATGTGGGGGTAACCCCACATATCTGACCTTGGTCACTGAGGGGGCAACCCTTCATACCAACAGTTTCTATCCAGCTCTCATTTCCCACCTCTCGGGAGCTGGTCCCCTCCCCCCTTTCCCTCCCCCTCCCCCTATCTCCACATTAAAAAATGGCCTTGAGCCTAATTTACTCAGTGGGGGAAGCAAATAAATCCCACAGGCCGAAAGCCAGTTGTCTCAAGAGAGCTAAGTAACGTTTGTTCAATGTCGACTTCGTCATATCAGACTGTAGCTTTCATTTCCCTCCTCCTAATAAACAGGGAGCGGGTTTTTAAAAACAAACAAACCGATTTATTCAAAACTGTCCCACACAAAATCGTAACTGCTGAATACCTATCGCCGTCACGTCACGTGCACCTGTTTTCTTTTAAACACTTTACTATTTTCCAACTGCGCGTCGTCAACGCTTCGTTTTTTTTTCACATACCCCGAAAACACCAGGGCAACGCCGGGTACCCCTCGCTAGTAATATTATATAAACGACTATATGACTGTCTGTCTGTCTGTCTCCATATTTTCAAACTCTATCTCCTCCGAAACTAAAAGTATGCATCTTAGTTTATTTTTATTTTAATCAGTTCACATGCGTGTCACATTGGTATTGTGGTAACGTCACCAACTTTGAATGCTATATGACGAGATCCCTGGCGACACCAGATGATCTTGCTTTTCAAATAGAGGAAGACAAGATGGGAGAGGAAAAACAGATGTTTATGAGATTCCTGTCCACCAGAAAAGAGTAAATATTTCAATGAGAAAAGAAAATATAAGATCTGATAATATGATTCGTGGAACAAGAGATTGTTTTTCTAGTTGGATTTGGTAAAAAAAAAAAAATGAATTTTAACTACTAATTAAGTGAGACAGGTACAATGACTTGGGTTCAAAAGGTCTGTTTTGGTGTCTGGGAGGTGTTGTCGTTTCGGCCCATCTGTTGTGTTTAACTGCCAGATCAAACCAAGTGATAAGTTAGTTGGACAGATAAATAAATAAATTGAACCTAGGGAGAGATATGGTCATGAAAGACGAAGAAGAGAGAAAAGAAAGAGAAAATGAAAAGAATAAAATAATGAATTCACAAGAGAAAGAAAAGAATAAGATAATGGAAAAGAGAAGAATAACTCCAAAAAGGCAGAGGGAGGAATTTCTGATTTGATAAAAACGATTGACTTTTTGGAGTTAGAGTCCAGAGTCCTTTTTTTTACTGACTGGCATCGAGACGTCCACATCGCTCTCACCCCGCCAGGGGAGAAGGGGAGGGGGGGGGGGAAACATCCATAAGAGCTAAGTTGAAAAGCTCTTGTTCTTAGCTGGGAAATTAATTAGAGAAACTTAAGTTATTCAACCTGCATCATGAAGCTTGAATCAAAGAACTTGATTAAACAAGTGTAAAACAATTGCCGGCCTGAATGAAGATACAGTTTGTTTCAGATATCCCCTGACGCCAGATGATGAAGGAGGCAGACTGGATCCAGCACAAAGCCAGAGTGACGACCGAAATCGACAATGTTGCCACACGGACTTAGGGTCATGCACATTTCGAGTGCCCTGGGCAGTAGAAGATATTTTCCAGTGACCAGTGAGAGTCTGGTCACCCTTGAGGGGTCCACCACGAGACAAGTAAGAATGTAGCCCTGCTGGGTTGCATCTATGGTCCTGTGAGCTGGGAGCGACGAACACGGCCAGAAGTACATCACAAGTATGCTCCCGTGAACCAGGATAGCGACGGATGCGGCCCGGTCCTCGGACGAGAGAAGAGGAAGAGGGATAGATATTATAGCTACAGTTTCGGTTTCGATTCTAGCTGATGGCACCCCAATTTTTTTTTTCTTTTGTGCCTTTTGAAATCACGATTTTAAAATAATATATACGAAATCTTGATAACTTTCGCTCAAAAAATATTTTCTGATTACTGAAGGAGTTGCAACAGACACATGTATGCACATATGTAGCCAATAATGTTTGTATGAATCTAGTTTTTATTCATCTTAGTATATTTTCAATTTTTAATCAGTTCATATGCGTGTCACAATGTATGTTCCATTTCAGTTCAGGAGTAAAGGTCAGGCCCAGAAACTTGTCAAAACATGGGGCCTCTCCTAGAGGCCCCATGTTTTGACAAGCTTCTGATGGGGATCAGAGCGTTGTTTACATAGTTTTTAAGGGGGTTCAGAGCCAGTTTACATAGTTTTTAAGGGGGTTCAGAGCCAGTTTACATAGTTTTTAAGGGGGTTCAGAGCCAGTTTACATAGTTTTTAAGGGGGTTCAGAGCCAGTTTACATAGTTTTTAAGGAGGTTCAGAGCCAGTTTACATAGTTTTTAAGGGGGTTCAGAGCCAGTTTACATAGTTTTTAAGGGGGTTCAGAACCAGTTTACATAGTTTTTAAGGGGGTTCAGAGCCAGTTTACATAGTTTTTAAGGGATCAAAAAGAAAAATCGTTATACATTTTGTACTTTCATCTTAGTTTATTTTTAATTTTTAATCAGTTCATATGCGTGTCACGTTGGTACAGTGGTAACATCACCAGCTTTGAATGCTACAGTTTTGCTTTCGATTCTAGCTGATGGCACCTTATTTTTTTTTTTTATGGGCTTGACCATTACTCCTGATCTTAAATGGAACACGTACATCAAATCTGTTGCCAAGGCAGCTGGAAAAATGGTGGGATCTTTCTATCGATCCGGTAAATATCTCACTGCTGATGCTATTCTCTATCTATATAAGAGCCAGGTACGTGTTTTTATCATATCTTCAAACTCTATCTTCTCCAAAACTAAAAGTCGCAGAGCGGCGCTAGGGTCCTAGAATGATTGGATTTTTAATGGACTGTATTTTATGGATCTCTTCTGTGGGAGAGAGGTTGCAGGAAAGAGAAAAGGGCATCCCCACTAAGCCACAAAGTCTATTTTGTACTCTGTCAAGGCAGGATAGACTGTTTTTAGCAGCTCCTGCCCAGATATGGCAGCAGTATTCCATCCTTGGACGTACTTGGCTTTTATATAGATAGAGAATTGCATCAGTAGTGAGATATCTTCTGGAGCGGTAGAAGGATCCAACCATCTTTCCAGCAACCTTGGCAACAGACATGATGTATGTGTTCCATTTTAGTTCAGGAGTAAAGGTCAGGCCCAGAAGCTTGTCAAAACATGGGGCTTCTCCTAGACGAGAGCCATCCATTTCAATTGATGCCAGATGGGGATCAGAGCGTTGTTTACATAATTTTTAAGGGGGTTAAGAGCCAGTTTATATAGTTTTTAAGAGATCAAAAAAAAAAAAAATCGTCATACATTTTGTACATTCATCTAAGTTTATTTTTAACTTTTGAAATTACGCCTCTATGATAGTATATACGAAATCTGGACCAATTAAAATATATTTAAGCCTCTTAAATCCCTACTATAATCTTGGAAAATAAAAAATTGGCATGTGAATACATTTTTCTTTTTTTTACTTTTGAAATCACGACTCTATAATAATATATAGAAAATCCGGACAAATTAAAATATCATATTTAAGCGTATTTTACGCCTGGGCAAAGCCTCTTCCACCCCTGCTAGTTTTATATAATCTTGGAAAATAAAATAAAAAAATTGTGGAAATTATAGGGGGGGGCAATTTCCAAATTTTATATGAAAACTTGACTTACATAAGAAAAAATGTTACATAATTTAAAACAATTATTGTGCACATGCGTGTATAACCTCGAAAGCCGTTCTTAACAGGTTTGTATTACTGTACACATAGATACGAAAAAGTTGTCAAAAAACAAATATATAGCAAATAAATGTTACTAATAGCAAGATAAGTTACTTTTCTACCTAACAGGATATATTACATTTTTTTATTAGATAGTTGTTTTATCAAATTGAAATCCATGTTATTAGGTAGAAATGGGCGCTTCTACACTATTGGGACGAGATTTCGGAAATCTAGGATGCGAGTTAATGCGACAGTTGATGTTGAATTCGAAAGTGATTTTGAAGCCTTTAAACTGTCATTAATTTATTTCTGGTTTGATGGGCCATCTATTTTACTTCTCACGTGCGTTCGACATGAGTGGATTGAAAATGATGACGATGCAGTTAAGCAGTCCCGCCTTTTTGTGACTCTTACATACTTGGAGTCTCGATAATCGGTCAAAAATAGACAATAAACCAAAATTCTGTTAGAAACGTATTCTATAAAAGCTATCGTGACATTTATCAGGTGATTTTCTAACCGTATTTTGCTTGACTTTTGAGTTTTGAGCTATGATCGAGCACACCATATGACTGTCAGGCGTTTTTTTCTTCTTCCAACTTAAGACTCGACACTAATTTTATTACAAAGTAAATAAACTGTTGAAATCAGATGACACAACAAAAAACTTAACTAGGTAGGTAGAAGAGTAATTTACGGGTTTGTATTACTGTACACATAGATTCGAAAAAGTCGTCAAAAAACAAATATATAACAAATAAATGTTATTAAATGCAAGATAAGTTACTTTTCTACGTAACTGGGTATGTTTTAGTATTTTTATTTAATGCAACATGTTTATTCAGCTCGAAAAACATACAGTGTTTAACGATGTATTGGAAAATTCAAAATTGCGCCCGAATCTCTTTTTGACACGGTAAGTTAGGGAAAAGGAGTTAAAAATAAAAAACTAAACAAAATACGATTAAAAACTCACTCAATATGTTACCGTGACATAGGCTGACATATATTCAGTGGGTTTCTAACAGTATTTTGTATAGTTTTTTATTTTAACTCCTTTCCCCAAACCTATGTTAAATATTTGTTCCGAAATAAAAGTAAAAAATTTCTTTTGCATTTTCTTTTAGGTTGACGGACGTGTTTCGGTGATGCCAGGTGAGTTTTTATTTATTTATTTTTTTTTTACATAGATCAGAGGCCATTCGAGGATAAGGGTTAAAGAATATACAGTAATCAATGGGACAATATCATAGTAATCGTTAGTAGTTTAAATTTGATAAACAAGAACCCACTATTCTCTTTGGCCTAATGGTTAGCGAGGAAAACTAATTACCCTAAGTTTTCGAGTTCGATCCCACCTCTCTCTCTATATATACATATCTTTTTTATTATTTCGTTCTTGTGCCAATATGTTACAGAGAGAGAGAGAGGAGAGTAAACGTGGAGGTAGACACGTTTACCAGAACCGAAGGTCAGCTGACCAAATTACGTATGTATGACGTGATCAGCAGATCGGTGAGATTTGATTTGAGCTTTGAAGAAGACGGACGTTTTTCCGTGGTCTCCCCCTCTTAACTGGGGAGGGGGGAGACGAACGCTGACGTGTGTGAAGAACCACACAAGCAGATTTCACTTCCACCTGCTGCAGGACCTCTGGGGAAAGTGAAATAAAAAACTATAAAACACATTCATCGTCTTGGAGTGATAAATCTTCGTCAAACAGGTATCAAGTCTCCCTCCAGGATGAGAAATTTCCAGATGGTCCGTTTTGAAGAAGCAGAGGTAGGTTCAGAAATTACATGTCACACACACGATTCCTTTTATGATAATCAAACACACAACCATTTATATTAGAGACAATCACACGGAATCTTTGATGTTATATAGTGTATACACCCAAACGTAAAAAGTGCCCCTCAATGATTTAAATGGCGCCCCTAAATGAAGAACTCGATGATAACGAATATATAACAAATATCCTCCACCCGGGCAATGCCAGGTACTCCCTGCTAGTCTTCCATATATACAAAAGCGAACATGTGTGTGTGTTTGTGTGCATTTTTTCTGTACAAGAAATCAGCTGGGCAAACTTGAGTCCTTGTACTGAAAAAATATCCACTAAATAAAACATTGTTTAGTAAATCGTTATTTTTTTGTATTTTCGTTTTTTTTTGCATGGATATAAATATCACTATAGCATCTGCTGGGTCATAAGCTTCATTTTGGTACCTTCTTGCCTGGATGGGTTGCCTTTAGGTTGAGATAAACAGCATCTCTCTCACACACACACACACACACACACACAGTAAATCGAACTTACTAAGGGAGATAATAACTTCCGGTGTAATACTAGCAAAATACCCGACATTGCCTGGGATTGGACGAGATAGGTGGTTTGTTTCCTAGAAAAATACCTGGGATCGGATAAGATAGGTGGATATTTCTGATAACAGAATACCGTATATAGGAAGATGGGGCGATTATGTCGTAAAATCATGAAAAATTATTGTCCAAATAAGTAACATATCCAAGAATTATGAAAAATGATGAACTGTGAGTTATTTGATTGGTGTGTTTGTAATGAAATAAACAGCCCAGATATTGTGTGAAAGTTAGTATTTTAGTAATGAAAAAAAAAAAAAAACTCAGCCAGACAATGTCTCAAAGTAAGAGGAAGGGGATTATGTGGGTTAAATCATGAAAAAATGATTGTCGAAATTAGCAACATATCCAAGAAATATGAAAAGTGATTAAATGTAAGCTATATGTGTTTATAATGAAATAAACAGCCCATATATAGTCTGAAAGTTATTATTTTAGTAAGAGGGGGTTAATTATGTGGGTTACATGATAAAAAATGATCGTAAAAATTAGTAACATATCCAAGAATTATTAAAAATAAGTAAATCTGAGTTATTTGTTTGGTGTGTTCTTAATAAAATAGAAAGCCAAGATGATGCATTAAAGTTATAATTTTAGTAAGAACAGGGCTATAATTAGTGTTAAATCAAGAAAAATTGATTATCTAAATTAGTAAAATATCCAGGAATTATGAAAAATGATGGCATGTGAGTAATTTTATTAGTGTGTTTGTAATTAAATAGACAGCCCAGACAATTTCTCAAATGTATTATTTTAGTAAGAGGTGGGCGATAATGTTGGGTAACTCATGAAACATGATTGTCGAAATAAGTAACATATCCAAGAATTATGAAAAGTTATGAAATGCAAGTTATTTTATTTCTGTTTTTATAATGAAATAAACAGCCGAGAAAAAGCTTCAGAGTTATTTCTTTAGAAGGACGGGGGTAAATTATGTGGGGTTAATCATGAAAAATGACTGTTTGGAGGTGTAAAAGAAAAAAAAAAGTTTTGGTAGGGAGGTAGGCTTTAACCCAGAGCCTCGAGGCTAAGGCAGAAAAAACAGTCTGACGTGTTACCCCAACACTAAGGAGGTAGAGACGTGAGGTTTGGTGACATTAAAACATTTAAAAAATTACAACACACGTCACCATTTTCTAGATCAAACATGATGTCATCGTCACAGTAGCAGTAAGAGAGAAAATGAAGGAACGATTTTTTTGCTACCCCTCCCTGTACAAAACTGCCCAATTGAGTGTGAAGGAATTAATTTTTTGGGCCAATTTTTCGATATTTGTCGTCCAAGATGTTGAGCTTCAAAATGATACCCGTCTGGCGAAAATCCATGGCCTCTGTAGAAAGTTTTTGCGAGACATACAAACACACACACACACATACATTAATACACGTTTTCGTTTTTATACATATAGACTAGCGGGGGTACCCGGTGTTGCCCGGGTGTTTGAAGGTGGGTGTGCTGTTAAATAAAAAATAAATCGGGGGGGGGGGTAAAAGTTGGTAGGATCGAACCCGAAGCCCTGAGGCAAAGTTGGAAAATAAAATGTGAAAAAAAAAAAAAACATGAACAGTTCGGCCAGCCAGAATGAGTTAGTGAAAGATGTTTGAATTTATTTAAGTAAGAACCAAATTGACGGGTGCCCGCATGGAAGTCGTAGAGCATTATGACGACGATGACGACGACGTAAGCAATAGCTATTCAGCAAATGAGTTCAATGACCAGGTTTGTTTGTTATAAGTGAAGTAAAAAAAGAAAACAACGTTAAAACTTAAGCAGGAGGAGGGGGGGTAATCAAAACGTCGAAAAAAAAAACACAAAAAACTAACTTAAGGCAAACGAACAATGTTAAATGTAAAAATCGAAAAAACAAAAAAGAAAACAGAAAAACGAACACGTGAAAAATGGCTTAAATAAGCCTGTTTCGGTATTAAAATTTAAAAAAATCGGTGGGTACTCGGGTGTTTTTTGGTGTGTGGTCGGGCGTGAATAAGCGAAGTAAAAAAAAGCCCAGAAAAACGAACGTTACGTGAAAAATGGTTTAAAAAACACTGGTTCAATATTTAAATTTAAAAAATCGAAAAAAAAAAAAGACATCTCACACCACGATGCGAACCCAAAACGTTTAGATAACGAACCAACTGAACTAACGCAATGTACATGAAATTTAGCCAGTTCTTCAACTATTTACAGTAAATCAGGTCATGACGTTATCTGACGCATGCGTAAAACCGTCACGAGAGGACCGTTTTTGTTGACCCCGCCCCCCTCGTTGAAAATTGTCGATTTCGGGGTGAAAAAAGTGAATGTTTTTGGCCAATTTTTCGATATTTTTCGTGCGAAAGATGGGGCTTTAATATGATACCGAGTTTGTGAATTTTTGTCGCGTCTGTTGAAAGTTTTTAGCAGACATCCAAACATACACAAATACATACATACATACATACATACATTTTAGCTTTTATATATATATAGACTAGCGAGGGGTACCCGGCGTTGCCCGGGTGTTTGGAGGTGTGTGTGGAAATTCCGGAGGTGGGGGGTGGGGTTAAAAAACATGTTTTGGTAGGTAAGTATGAAGATCGAACCCGAACCCTTGAGGCAAAGTTGTAAATTAAAGTGTGGAAAAAAAAAACGTGTGACGTTAACCATTGCCTCACCACGAGATGCTAACGGAAACACGTTTGAATTTATTTAATTACTTGGATTTGGCAGGTGCCCGTTTTAATGAGTTAATGAGGTCAAGTTTGACTGCGGGATAGTATTTCATTTCCTGCTGAACGCTTTTTTTTTTTTTTTTTTTTTTCCCCAAGATGTTATAGGAAAAAGATTAACCCACATGTGGCGAGCGACAAATGTTGAATATTTATCTTCCCGAAATTGAGCAAATTAAATAGACAGGCGAGCTTCGTTGTTAACTGTGAGATATTACGATTTATATGTGATATAAAAAGTTTTAAAAAGTTGTGAACCGACTGACCGCTTCTCTGAAAGAAGCCTTTTGTAGACATACAGAAAAAGCGAACACAAATACATACATTTTCGCTTTTATATTTATAGATAGATTACATTTCTTGTCCGAGTGACACATTATTTCGTTAAACTTTCCAGTTTAAGACGTTTTTTTTTATTTCTCTACCTGGACTTCTGGCCAAGATCACAGTGTAGTATTCTGATGGTACACTTCGCCTTTTCTGCCCTCTGTCAGTGAAGGAGAAATCCTTCACGACTGAGAATTTTTATTTTTGTTCCTTTTCTCCACGTTTTCTGCCCTCTGTCACGCGAAATAAGTCCTCTGTCAGTGAAGGAGGAACTTAACTAGAAACTGAGCACCTCCTACAAATATTTAAATATTGATTTTGTTTTTTATATATGACTAGCGAGGGGTACCCGGCGTTGCCCGGGTGTTTGGCGGTGTGTGTGGAAACTCCGGTGGGAGTTAAAATAAAAACAAATGTTTTGGTAGGTATCCTGGTTCACGGGAGCATACTTATGATGTACTTCTGGCCGTGTTCATCGCTCCCAGCTCACAGGACCATAGATGCGACCCAGCAGGTCACGCGAAATAAGTCCTCTGTCAGTGAAGGAGAAATCCTTCACGACTGAGACAATTTTTATGTTTGTTTCTATCCAGATTGACCCTTTTTGGGAAGCTGGATTTTTACCCCACATCAAAAACTGTCCTCGTGGGGAGGCAAGTAAATAGGAACTTAACTAGAAACTGAGCACCTCCTACAAATATTTAAATATTGATTTTGTATTTTTTTTTATATATGACTAGCGAGGGGTACCCGGCGTTGCCCAGGTGTTTGGCGGTGTGTGTGTGAAAATATCTGTAATTTTTTGTTGTTGGAGGGGAAGAGAGTAGAACTCATATCAATTTTTGCTTTCTTAAGTTTTTTTTTTTTTTCGATGGGGATTAGATCGCAAGTGTTGTTAACTATTCTGTACTTCCTCTTAACGATTTAATAAGCCAATTTAATACAAGAAAAATCGTTACGCATAAAAAACCAACATGACATTCATTTGGTGGTTTAATTATTGATTTTCGAATGATTATCGGAACTTCCTAGATGGTTGTTTTATATCAGCCAATTTATCTAATTCTAACATAGGACTCTGTACGATTTTTTAAAAGTAAATAAACACTTCAAAATAAGTTAAAGCACAAAACAAGCTTATTCAAATAAGTAGAAGAGTTACTAATGTTGCCTTTGGTAACAATCATTTGTTATATATTTGATATTTTTCCACTTTCCGTTTTCTGTCTAAAATTCCCATTTAATTTTTTCAATTGTCAGGTGAAAGTACAAATTAGTTATCAAGGACCCCATTTCTCATGTTAAGAATAGCTTTCTAAAATACCATTATCATTAATAAGTTGAGGTGTCCTTTATAAAAATGTATAGAATGTATGAGTAACGCATCATGCTTTGTTATTTTAAAATAGAAAAAAATGTTTTGGTAGGTAAGTATGAGGATCGAACCGATGTTATTAATTATTACGTTAATCTCTATATAAATAAAATGAACTCATTTTTTCCTGTCTGATTTTGACCTTAATAGGATTAAAAATCAAGATATTTCATGCAAATATAATATGCACAAACGGCAGAACAATATCTGAGGTGTGTTATAGGCTTATTATTTCTCAAATTCCTCGATAATCTTAGATTTCTATACTTTTTCTGCTGAGAAGTCACGGCCAAAATCGGTTAAGATCAATGGAAGTGGAAAAATATTTTCTCTCTAATAAATTCCTCCTCCCCCTGCCACCACTTAACACCGTTTGGGGATCGTTCACAAGGAACAGTTGAGAAGAGAACACCGGTTTGGCTTCGTAGTTCTTTCATGTGAAGTTATTTAAAATCACTAAACTAAGCTGCAGTGCTCTGTGGCGTAGTGGTTAGCGTGCTGAACAATTCACATTATATTTTCACGTTTGCGCCGACCTACCGTAGTCGTTTTTTTTTTTTTTTTTTTTTCCTAAACAACTGGAATGGACTTTTCTTGGTGGCCGAACTGTTAACGTTGCAGATGTTTTTTTTTTTGTTTTTTTCACACTTTATTTTCCTACTTTTACTCATGACTCCGGGTTTGATCCTTCCTACTTACCTACCATAACATTTTTTAAAACTCCCCCCCCCTCCGTCCCGGAAACAAACACTCGGGCAACGCCGGGTACCCCCGCTAGTTATTAATAAACCTCATCAAAAAAAAAAAAAAAATGCAAAGCTAAACTATTCAAATCTAACACAATTTGATTTAACTGATTTTTGATATATTTATTTCAAGCATAACATTTTAAGGTTTCTATTTTAACCCCGGACCATTACAGTCTGGTGCCTTAACCGTAATTTTTATGTTTGCTTCTATCCAGATTAACTCTTTTTTGGCAAGCTGGATTTTTCTCGCATTAAAAACTGACCTTGTGTCTAACTGTCCTGGTAGGGAAGCAAGTAAATAGGAACTTAACTAGAAACTGAGCACCTCCTACAACTATTTAAATATTGATTTTGTATTTTTTTTTTATATATGACTAGCGAGGGGTACCCGGCGTTGCCCAGGTGTTTGGCGGTGTGTGTGAAAATATCTGTAATTTTTTGTTGTTGGAGGAGAAGAGAGTAGAGCTCATATCAATTTTTGCTTTCTTAAGTTTTTTTTTTCGATGGGGATTAGATCGTAAGTGTTGTTAACTATTCTGTACTTCCTCTTAACGATTTAATAAGCCAATTTAATACAAGAAAAATCGTTACGCATAAAAAACCAACATTGACATTCATTTGGTGGTTTAATTATTGATTTTCGAATGATTATCGGAACTTCCTAGATGGCTGTTTTATGTCAGCCAATTTATCTAATTTTAACATAGGACTCTGTACGGTTTTTTAAAAGTAAATATTTAAATATGGATTTTGTATTTTTTTTATATATGACTAGCGAGGGGTACCCGGCGTTGCCCGGGTGTTTGGCGGTGTGTGTGAAAACTCCGGGGGTGGGGGGTTAAAATAGAAAAAAAATGTTTTGGTGGGTAAGTATGAGGATCGAACCGATGTTATTAATTATTACGTTAATTATTAATAAACCTCAGTAAAAAAAAAAAAAAAATGCAAAGCAAAACTATTCAAATCCAACACAATTTGATTTAACTGATTTTCAATATATTTATGTAGAACAAAATAAAATCTGACAAAAGTGAAATACATTTATTTGAAAGACTTGACATGCGATTAGAAAACAGGATAAAAATTAAATTAGCATGATGAAAGAGTAAAAAAAAAGGGAAGAAAAACAAAGAAAGGGGGGGGGGGTGAGGGAGGAAAGAATAGAAAGAGAAAAAGTGAAGAGAAAGAAAAGTGGCTGAAATAAACGATTTTTTCATCCGATCTGGTGAAAATCCATCACCTCTTTCGAAAGTTTTTGCAAGACATACCAACACACACATTTTGGCTTTTATATATATAGACTAGCGGGAGTACCCGGCGTTGCCCGGGTGTTCGGAGGTGTGTGTGGTGTTAAATAAAAAAAGAAACCGGGGGGGGGGGGGGTAAAAGTTGGTAGGATCGAACCCGAAGCCCTGAGGCGAAGTTTGAAAATAAAATCGGCCAGCCAGAATGAGTTAGTGAAAGATGTTTGAATTTATTTAAGTAAGAACCAAATTGACAGGTGCGCGCACGGAAGTCGCCGAGTGTTACGCCGACGCAGCAAATCCATCACCTTTGTCGAAAGTTTTTGCAAGACATACAAACACACACATTTTGGTTTTTATATATATAGATAGACTAACAGGGGTGCCCGGCGTTGCTGGGATGTTTGTAGGTGTGTGAGTTGGGGAAGGGGGTAGATCCAAACCAAAAAAAAAAAAATGTCGGCCGGGTGTTTGGAGGTATAAAAGAAAAAAAAAAGGTTTTTGTAGGAAGGTAGGTTCGAAACCTGAAGCCTTGACGCAAAGGTGGAAACGGAAGGGGAAAAAACCCTGGCATCCAACCCGCTCGACGACGAAAACTGCCTTGATTTAACGTTTATGACAGGTGCGAGAATTTAATAATGTCAAACATCACGCGACTTAAGTTTGGCGCTGCAAGCCAGTTTCTGCGTATTTGTTTGTTTTCTCCGCCAAAAGAATAGCAACTGTCTGATTGATCAAACCTTATTTGCTTTCTGGACGTCTCGGCATATAATAGGGCCAAGAACACAAATTTGTTTACAGTTTCGCTTGTTTTTATAACGAAAAAGCCAAAGACACAAGCGTGGGCCAACAAATTATGGTGAAAATCCCGCATAAAAGTTGCCCAAATTGAAGATACACGCCGAGTCGTTTTGTAAATCTTAGATACTAGCACTTCCGCCCGGCGTCGCCCGGGTGTTTGGAGGTGTATGTTGAGCAAAAAAAAAAAAAAACGTTTGAGAACTCTACCAAACTCCTCCACCAATTTTGGGTCTAAACACTTGAAATTTTAGATATAGGTTAATAACTTGATTTGAGCCTCAGACAATAAATGTTAAGGGGTCATAATAGGGATCAAAGTTAAAAATATGGACCGCTTTTTTTTTTTTTACTCAAAATACACCTCCAAACCGCCAGACAACGCCGGATTGAAATGCTAGTATATATATAAAAGTGAAAGTGTGTGTGTGTGTGTGTGTGTGTGTTTGGAGGTGTATGTTGAGCAAAAAAAAAAAAAACGTTTGAGAACTCTACCAAACTCCTCCACCAATTTTGGCTCTAAACACTTGAAATTTTAGATATAGGTTAATAACTTGATTTGAGCCTCAGACAATAAATGTTAAGGGGTCATAATAGGGATCAAAGTTAAAAATATGGACTGCTTTTTTTTTTTTCCTCAAAATACACCTCCAAACCGCCAGACAACGCCGGATTGAAATGCTAGTATATATATAAAAGTGAAAGTGTGTGTGTGTGTGTGTGTGTGTGTGTGTGTGTGTGTGTTTGGAGGTGTATGTTGAGCAAAAAAAAAAAAACGTTTGAGAACTCTACCAAACTCCTCCACCAATTTTGGGTCTAAACACTTGAAATTTTAGATATAGGTTAATAACTTGATTTGAGCCTCAGACAATAAATGTTAAGGGGTCATAATAGGGATCAAAGTTAAAAATATGGACCGCTTTTTTTTTTTTTTACTCAAAATACACCTCCAAACCGCCAGACAACGCCGGATTGAAATGCTAGTATATATATAAAAGTGAATGTGTGTGTGTGTGTGTGTGTTTGGAGGTGTATGTTGAGCAAAAAAAAAAACGTTTGAGAACTCTACAAACTCCTCCGCCAATTTTGGGTCTAAACACTTGAAATTTTAGATATAGGTTCCTTGGACATGGATCTAACTTAATAACTTGATTTGAGCCTCAGACAATAAATGTTAAGGGGTCATAATAGGGATCAAAGTTTTAAAAATGGACCGCTTTTTTTTTTTTTTCCTCAAAATACACCTCCAAACCCCCGGACAACGCCGGATTGAAATGCTAGTATATATATAAAAGTGAAAGTGTGTGTGTGTGTGTGTGTGTGTGTGTGTGTGTGTGTGTACATTTCCCGATGCAATAACATCGTCAATTTTCAGTCTACAGATTCGAAATTTGATATACAGGATACTGAGATTTGGAAAAATCTTTGTAATCCGTTTTCGGCCAGAAATTTGGGTGTTAAGGGGTCAAAATTCAACGATTTGAATTTTGAAAACTCTACCAAACTCCCCCCGCCAATTTTGGGTCTAAACACTTGAAATTTTAGATATAGGTTCCTTGGACATGTATCTTCAGCATCAGACAGGGCCAAACTATTTGCAAAGAACTTTGCAGCTAATTCTACCCTATGCGACGAAGGCCATCAACTCCCCATATTTCCTCCTATAACACAGAACACGCTAGGTAACATACAAATATCCGTGCATGAGGTCGCCAAGATAATCGCGTGGTTCAGTGGGGGAAGACGTGGCTGGTTACCTTTAATGCATCTAAAACCAAACTCCTATCCTTACATAATCAACGCTCTGATCCCCATCTGGTATCAATTGGGATGGATGGCTCTCGTCTGGAAGAGGCCCCATGTTTTGACAAGCTCTTTGGTTTGACCTTTACACCTGATCTGAAATGGAACACGTACATCAAGTCTGTTGCCAAGGTCGCTGGAAAGATGGTGGGATCCTTCTACCGCTCCAGAAGATATCTCACTACTGATGCAATTCTCTATCTATATAAAAGCCAAGTACGTCCAAGGATGGAATACTTCTACCATATCTGGGCAGGAGCTGCTAAAAACAGCCTATCCTGCCTTGACAGAGTACAAAATAGACTTCGTGGCTTAGTGGGGGATGCCCTTTTCACTACCCTGCAACCTCTCTCTCACAGAAGAGACGTTGCGAGCCTGTCCTTGTTTTATCGTTATTTCCATGGCAGATGCTCGTCTGAACTCCAATCTCTGGTACCCCCTCGCCAATCTTTCACGAAAAACACCCGTCTAGCTGAATCCACTGTGAAAAATTTCCCCCACTCTTTATCTGTGCCTAAATCAAAACGTAGATTCCATGAACAAAGCTTCTTTCTTAGAACTGCATGCCTGTGTAACTCTGTTCCGTCTGCCTGTTTCCCACCTGACTACAGCTTGGATGTCTTCAAGTCCAACGTTAACAAATTCCTAATGAACCGCCCCCTTAAGTAAACACTTCATCAAATCTCCACACTAACATACTGTACTTGCAATAACCCTTATCCCTGAGTGGCTTCCGGCCTTGATAAGTGGTGATCACCGTGTAAAAAAAAAAAAAAAAAAAAAAAAGAAACTTGATTTGAGCCCCAGACAATAAATGTTAAGGGGTCATAATAGGGGTCAAAGTAAAAAAAAAATTGACCGCTTTTTTTTTTTTTTTTGCTCAACATACACCGCCAAACCCCCAGACAACGCCGGGCTGAAATGCTAGTATATATATATATATATATATATATATATATATATATATATATATATAAAAGTGAAAGTGTGTGTGTGTGGGTGGGTATGTGTGTGTGTGTACTATAACTCTGTCAATTTTCAGTCTACAGACTCGAAATTTGATACACAGGGTACTGAGATTTGGGAAAATCTTTGTAATCGGTTTTCGGCCAGAAATTTGGCTGTTAAGGGGTCAAACTTCAACGATTTGACCTTTGAGTACTCTACCAAACTCCTCCGACAATTTTGGGTCAAAGTAAAAAAAAAAATTGACCGCTTTTTTTTTTTTGCTCAACAAACGGGCTAGTATATATTTTGCTCAACAGACGGGCTAGTATATATTTTGTTCAACAGAATGCTAGTATATATTTATAACTCTATTTAAATGTTTTCACCTGATTTTTTTTATTATTTTTTTTTTAATTTCACACAAATATACTTTATTGTGTCAGGGAGTGTGCTTAGATTTTGTACTGGAATGCATCCGACAAGTATCAAAAACCGATAATCGAAAAAAATCCAATTAAAGAGGAAGCAGTCGAATTTTGATCAAAGTTAACACCTTTATATAGCCTAACACCACAAAGACATTTGAGAAGTTTTCTCAGCGCACAAGCAAAAGGGTCAAACATATCAATTAAACTGCAGATTCTTTGATAAGATGAGGGTGTGTTTGAAATGATTGTTTCTGCACAATTGAACTACGATACTTGACTTTTGCATTTTAAACTTTAATTCTTGCTATCATATAAAAATAATTTTATAAAATCAATGGTAGATTTTATATGCGGGTGTGTGTGTGTGATACATATATTTTTTGAAGATGGGGCTTCAATATGATACCAAATTTGGTTGTGTCTGTCAAAAGTTTTAGCGTTACAAACAAACATGCAAACACACAGATGTTTGAGATTTATATATATATAGACTAGCAGGGCTACCCGGCGTTGCTCGGGACCGTATAAACAATGAAAAAACAAAAGCAGATATTGAACATATGTTTTATTCTTAGGGGAGAGGAATCTTTCATCTCTATGTATTATTTGTTTTATCTACCCTAGGACTGGTATTGTTCATGTTTTATACCTAGCATAGGTAATTTACAGCATGTATATGAAATTGTTTTAACTTAGGGAGAAGAGAACAGGTAATATACAACATAATGTGTCTATATTACATCCCTGGCAACGCCTAGAAACCAGCTAGAACATGTATTTCAGTCAATCTTTATTACATCCTGGGCTATGCCGGGAAACCAGCTAATCTCTATTTAGTGACTGGACCACCAAAATACCTCCCTAAGTGTGTCCTTTCTTTTGAACTTATTAGATATAGGTATCTGGAAATGTGTGTGAAATTTTGTTGAATGCATTGTTCACTATGATTTTCTTATTGTTCTACACAATATCAACTGTAGCGAAATAAAACAGTAAACTTAGTGTAGTGTTAGAATAAAGAGCAAAGGAAAAAATTAGAATCATATTCTGTAATTGCAAATCTAAATTTGCTAGCGTGTACCAGTATTTGCCAGGTTGTGGAAATTTGGAATTTATAACATATGTAGTGGCCTTTTCCTAGATACCTATTGCTAAAAATTATACTTTCATTTTGTTAGAAAAATCTTTTTTTGCTCAACATACACGTCCAAACGTTCGGACAACGCCGGGCTGAAATGCTAGTATATAGTCTATTTACATATGTATACTGTTCCCACCTTAAGTGTTATTTTGGACATACCTTAACTTCATGCGTCGTTGATCTTATCCATCTGGAATCCATCTTGTTCTTGGAGGGGAGACTGGAACCTGTTTAGACAAATATTCCGAACCGCTGTGTGGGAGCATAAAAGTATTCGGCTGCAGACCAAGGCTCAAATATACTGGCATGTGGCGATGGGACAGTGGGGAAAAGGGTGGCTGATTAGTTTTGGTGTATCTAAAACTAAGCTCCTATCTTTACATAATCGGCGCTCTGATCCCCGTCTGGCATCAATTTTTAATTTTTTTTATTACATTTTCACTCCGAACAAGGCACGTTGCGATTTTGATGTAGGGGGCTACTATCAGGCACATAAGCATCAGGGGTACTATGTAGGGAGTTGGGCAGCAAGATGTTGGTTCATGTTACACTTGAATTTCTGCGTGTCAACACAGTATGGAAAGCAGGGACCCGGAAGGGAATTCTAAAGTCTAGCGGTTCTGGGGAAGAAACTACTGGAGTAGAAGCCTCTCTTACATGTAGGGATCTCTACTGTGAAGGGGTGGGATTTAGCTGCTTGTCAGGTTTGTCGGGTTTGTCGGGGGTATTTACGTCGAGGGGGAACAAGTGCTTGCAGTTCGTCAGAGCATTCACCATTTAAATACTTGTAGAACCGACAGAGGGATGAAACATTTCGTCGATGGGACAGAGGCTGAAGCTTAGATGACAATTGAGGACCTATCAGATAGGCGACTCTCTTTTGAACCTTATCTAGGAGCGAGAGACTAGTAGCAGATGCACGAGCCCAAATATGACAACAATACTCCATACATAGAGGTACAGGATACTTTTGGGCATTAGTAGATTTCTAGCATGGTAGAGAGAACCTACCTTTCTTGCAGCAGTAAAACCAAGTTTTTATCTTTACATCATCGGCGCTCTGACCCCGTCTGGCATCAATTGAAGTGACTGGTTTCTGTCTTAGGTAGGATTAAACTGTTGCATGTAACTCCCTACCTTTGGATGTCACCTAACTACTGTGCTGTGATTCTTATGCATGTAGAGCTATATCACGTGATGACCGTTTTGTTTTCGAAAATAAAAACCCTGTAGTTTATTTTAAGCAAAATTAATTCTTATTTGCAGTCACGAAGGACGTTGTTAAGTTTGAGACATTGTGTTGAACAAAAATGGCGGCGTAGACCAGTAACCAAGATGGCGACCAAGAATCAAATGCGGTCCGTGGCGTAGTTAACCTCTTAAGTTCTGAGATATTATGTTGAACAAAGATGGCGGCGTAGTTCAGATCAGTAACCAAGATGGCGGCGAAGAATTAAATGCGGTCCGTGACGTAGCAAATGGCGAACTGATTGAATCCAAAATTCGACGATTTTTATTAATAATTTTGCGACGTTTTGATTGGTTGTTTAGCACAGCCGTTGGTTATGAAAATGATTGGCGAATCCATTCATCTCATACCCCCATTACTCGTCTGATGAGGAAGGTCTCTTAGCGGCTTCGGCTGCAGGGAGACAGGGTAGTACCAGTCAAGGATTTGTCACTTGACACTCAGCCCAACAGGTGAGGGGCTGGAAACCGGCCCAGCACCTGTTGGACTGAGGTACACCGCCTGGGTAATACCTAGGAGGTCCACCCTCCCAGGCCTTGCCACCGGGCTTTCCGGTGGGGCAAGTTTATTGCTTGCTGCCTGAGGCGCCCCGACCGGGGAATGCCGACGGGGTTACTCAGGCAATTTTTAAAATTGCAGGAGTGCCCCTCCTTTAGGGGAGCCTGCGGGGTTCCCACTTTCCAGTCCTTGTGCCAAATATTGCCGATGTGGGCGGCAATTAAATAACTACCCCCCATTAGAAGTCAAAAACTTTTTACAATCTCTCTCTCTCTCTCTTTCTCTTCTCTCTCTCTTTTTTGTCTCTCTCTCCCTTTCTCTTGCCTCTCTCTCTCTCTTTTTTGTCTCTCTCTCTTTTGTCTCTCTCTCTCTTGTCTCTCTCTCTTTCTTGCCTTTCTCTCTCTCTTGCCTCTCTCTCTTTTTTGTCTCTCTCTCCCTTTCTCTTGCCTCTCTCTCTCTCTTTTTTGTCTCTCTCTCTTTTGTCTCTCTCTCTCTTGTCTCTCTCTCTTTCTTGCCTCTCTCTCTCTCTTGCCTCTCTCTCTCTTTTTTGTCTCTCTCTCCCTTTCTCTTGCCTCTCTCTCTCTCTTTTTTGTCTCTCTCTCTTTTGTCTCTCTCTCTCTCTTGTCTCTCTCTCTTTCTTGCCTCTCTCTCTCTCTCTTGCCTCTCTCTCTCTTCTCTCTCTCTTTTTTGTCTCTCTCTCCCTTTCTCTTGCCTCTCTCTCTCTCTTTTTTGTCTCTCTCTCTTTTGTCTCTCTCTCTTGTCTCTCTCTCTCTTTCTTGCCTCTCTCTCTCTCTCTCTCTCTTGCCTCTCTCTCTCTTCTCTCTCTCTTTTTTGTCTCTCTCTCCCTTTCTCTTGCCTCTCTCTCTCTCTCTTTTTTGTCTCTCTCTCTTTTGTCTCTCTCTCTCTTGTCTCTCTCTCTTTCTTGCCTTTCTCTCTCTCTTGCCTCTCTCTCTTTTTTGTCTCTCTCTCCCTTTCTCTTGCCTCTCTCTCTCTCTTTTTTGTCTCTCTCTCTTTTGTCTCTCTCTCTCTTGTCTCTCTCTCTTTCTTGCCTCTCTCTCTCTCTTGCCTCTCTCTCTCTTTTTTGTCTCTCTCACCCTTTCTCTTGCCTCTCTCTCTCTCTTTTTTGTCTCTCTCTCTTTTGTCTCTCTCTCTCTCTCTTGTCTCTCTCTCTTTCTTGCCTCTCTCTCTCTCTCTTGCCTCTCTCTCTCTTCTCTCTCTCTTTTTTGTCTCTCTCTCCCTTTCTCTTGCCTCTCTCTCTCTCTTTTTTGTCTCTCTCTCTTTTGTCTCTCTCTCTTGTCTCTCTCTCTCTTTCTTGCCTCTCTCTCTCTCTCTCTCTCTTGCCTCTCTCTCTCTCTTCTCTCTCTCTTTTTTGTCTCTCTCTCCCTTTCTCTTGCCTCTCTCTCTCTCTTTTTTGTCTCTCTCTCTTTTGTCTCTCTCTCTCTTGTCTCTCTCTGTCTTTCTTGCCTCTCTCTCTTGCCTCTCTCTCTTTTTTGTCTCTCTCCCTTTCTCTTGCCTCTCTCTCTCTCTTTTTTGTCTCTCTCTCTTTTGTCTCTCTCTCTCTCTTGTCTCTCTCTCTTTCTTGCCTCTCTCTCTTGCCTCTCTCTCTCTTCTCTCTCTCCTTTTGTCTCTCTCTCCCTTTCTCTTGCCTCTCTCTCTCTCTCTCTCTTTTTTGTCTCTCTCTCTTTTGTCTCTCTCTCTCTTGTCTCTCTCTCTCTCTCTTGCCTCTCTCTCTCTCTTCTCTCTCTCTTTTTTGTCTCTCTCTTAGAAGTCAAAAACATTTTACAGACATACTATAGCAGTTAAGTTATGAATTTGTAATATTTTTCTTTTCTAGATGCAAGTGCTAATATTATATTTATTTCAGTTTTTAATCTTTATCTTTATTTCATTGTTTTATTAATTGTGTAAATGGTTTTCTCGTGAAAAAATGTGCCGATTCTATCTGGCAAGTTCATTTGGAATATATATTGTTTTATCTTTTTATAATAGATTTTTCTTGTTTATATTTTCCTAGTTGATAGCATAAACAGATTAGGCAATCGTATTCATTTTCAGTTAGTGAGAGGGGAATCTTTCATCGCACCTTCCCCTAAATTTAATTGACTTTTTAAGAAAGTCAAATGTAATGTGAACAAACAACTACGGATGCTCCCCCCAACCTCCACTTTTGAAATGTACATTCTAATTTTATTTATTTATTTATTATTCGACACAAAAATAGGGTCCGGCATCACGTGCGAAAATCTCCAGAAAATACTCGAAGGTTGTGGCGCGACTGAATTCCATGGTTCCGCTCGTGTGAGCCAAGAGTCTGTAATGACTTATCGAAGCCCGAATGTCCAGATGGGGTCCTGTCCGGGCAAGGAGTACACTTGCAAGGTGACCAGTGAAGATGTGGTACGCAAGATGGTGTCCATAGCAACTGCATGCTGGAATAAGAAATAAAAGGAAAATAAAATCTATGAATAAAATCGAATCATGTTTGTCTGTCTGTAATATTTTTTAAAACATTTTATTCTTTAACTATGTTCAAAGTCCAAATTTGGTTCTTTTTTTGTTTTTTACACAGTGATCACCACTTATCAAGGCCCGGAAGCCACTCAGGGATAAGGGTTATTGCAAGTACATTACGTAAGTGTGGAGATTTGTGCAGGCAAAGAGTATATGCTTGCAAGTTGAAGATATTGTACGCAAGATGGTGTCGATAGCAACTGTATTACGAAAAGAAAACACAATCTATGAATAAAATCAAATCATGTTTGTCAGTCATTTTTTTTAAAAACTTTTATTATAAGAAGTATGTCATAGTTTGCATGAAGCATTCTTTATCAGATAATAAAATTTTGTTTGGAGACTTGTCAATGCAGGAATTATTCAGTTGTTGGATCCTATGAAGGGAGTTGAGTAGTATACTTGCAAGTTGAAGATATTGTATGCAAGATGGTGTCTATAGCAACTGTATTATGGAAGGAAAACAAAATCTATGAATAAAATCGAATCATGTTTGTCCGTCTGTCATTAATTAAACAACTTGAAGCATTGTTTATCGGATAAAAAAATTGTGTTTGAAGGCTTGTCAATGCAGGAATTATTCAGTTGTCGGATACTATGAAGGGAGTTGAGTAGTGTACTTGCAAGATGAAGATATCGTATGCAAGATGGTGTCTATAGCAACTGTATTATGGAAGGAAAACAAAATTTATGAATAAAATCGAATCATGTTTGTCCGTCTGTCATTTATTAAACAACTTGAAGCATTGTTTATCAGATAATAAAATTTTGTTTGAAGACTTGTCAATGCAGGAATTATTCAGTTGTCGGATACTATAAAGGAAGTTGAGCAGTATACTTGCAAGTTGAAGATATTGTACGCAAGATGGTGTCTATAGCAACTGTATTATGGAAGGAAAACAAAATTTATGAATAAAATCGAATCATGTTTGTCTGTCTGTCATTTATTAAACAACTTGAAGCATTGTTTATCAGATAATAAAATTTTGTTTGAAGACTTGTCAATGCAGGAATTATTCAGTTGTTGGATACTATAAAGGAAGTTGAGCAGTATACTTGCAAGTTGAAGATATTGTACGCAAGATGGTGTCTATAGCAACTGTATTATGGAAGGAAAACAAAATCTATGAATAAAATCGAATCATGTTTGTCTGTCTGTCATTTATTAAACAACTTGAAGCATTGTTTATCGGATAAAAAAATTGTTTTTGAAGGCTTGTCAATGCAGGAATTATTCAGTTGTCGGATACTATGAAGGGAGTTGAGTAGTGTACTTGCAAGTTGAAGATATTGTATTCAAGATGGTGTCTATAGCAACTGTATTATGGAAGGAAAACAAAATCTATGAATAAAATCGAATCATGTTTGTCTGTCTGTCATTTATTAAACAACTTGAAGCATTGTTTATCGGATAAAAAAATTGTGTTTGAAGGCTTGTTAATGCGGGAATTATTCAGTTGTCGGATCCTATGAAGGGACTTGAGCAGTATACTTGCAAGTTGAAGATATTGTATTCAAGATGGTGTCTATAGCAACTGTATTATGGAAGGAAAACAAAATCTATGAATAAAATCGAATAATGTTTGTCCGTCTGTCATTTATTAAACAACTTGAAGCATTGTTTATCGGATAAAAAAATTGTGTTTGAAGGCTTGTCAATGCAGGAATTATTCAGTTGTCGGATCCTATGAAGGGACTTGAGCAGTATACTTGCAAGTTGAAGATATTGTATGCAAGATGGTGTCTATAGCAACTGTATTATGGAAGGAAAACAAAATTTATGAATAAAATCGAATCATGTTTGTCCGTCTGTCATTTATTAAACAACTTGAAGCATTGTTTATTGGATAATAAAATTGTGTTTGAAGGCTTGTCAATGCAGGAATTATTCAGTTGTCGGATACTATGAAGGGAGTTGAGTAGTGTACTTGCAAGTTGAAGATATTGTATGCAAGATGGTGTCTATAGCAACTGCATTATGGAAGGAAAACAAAATCTATGAATAAAATCGAATCATGTTTGTCCGTCTGTCATTTATTAAACAACTTGAAGCATTGCTTATCGGATAATAAAATTGTGTTTTAAGGCTTGTCAATGCAGGAATTATTCAGTTATCGGATCCTATGAAGGGAGTTGAGTAGTATACTTGCAAGTTGAAGATATTGTACGCAAGATGGTGTCTATAGCAACCGTATTATGGAAGGAAAACAAAATCTATGAATAAAATCGAATCATGTTTGTCTGTCTGTCATTAATTAAACAACTTGAAGCATTGTTTATCGGATAAAAAAATTGTGTTTGAAGGCTTGTCAATGCAGGAATTATTCAGTTGTCGGATACTATGAAGGGAGTTGAGTAGTATACTTGCAAGTTGAAGATATTGTATGCAAGATGGTGTCTATAGCAACTGTATTATGGAAGGAAAACAAAATTTATGAATAAAATCGAATCATGTTTGTCCGTCTGTCATTTATTAAACAACTTGAAGCATTGTTTATCAGATAATAAAATTTTGTTTGAAGGCTTGTCAATGCAGGAATTATTCAGTTATCGGATCCTATGAAGGGACTTGAGCAGTATACTTGCAAGTTGAAGATATTGTATGCAAGATGGTGTCTATAGCAACTGTATTATGGAAGGAAAACAAAATTTATGAATAAAATCGAATCATGTTTGTCCGTCTGTCATTTATTAAACAACTTGAAGCATTGTTTATTGGATAATAAAATTGTGTTTGAAGGCTTGTCAATGCAGGAATTATTCAGTTGTCGGATACTATGAAGGGAGTTGAGTAGTGTACTTGCAAGTTGAAGATATTGTATGCAAGATGGTGTCTATAGCAACTGCATTATGGAAGGAAAACAAAATCTATGAATAAAATCGAATCATGTTTGTCCGTCTGTCATTTATTAAACAACTTGAAGCATTGCTTATCGGATAATAAAATTGTGTTTTAAGGCTTGTCAATGCAGGAATTATTCAGTTATCGGATCCTATGAAGGGAGTTGAGTAGTATACTTGCAAGTTGAAGATATTGTACGCAAGATGGTGTCTATAGCAACTGTATTATGGAAGGAAAACAAAATCTATGAATAAAATCGAATCATGTTTGTCTGTCTGTCATTTATTAAACAACTTTAAGCATTGTTTATCAGATAATAAAATTGTGTTTGAAGGCTTGTCAATGCAGGAATTATTCAGTTGTCGGATACTATGAAGGGACTTGAGCAGTATACTTGCAAGTTGAAGATATTGTATGCAAGATGGTGTCTATAGCAACTGTATTATGGAAGGAAAACAAAATCTATGAATAAAATCGAATCATGTTTGTCCGTCTGTCATTTATTAAACAACTGGAAGCATTGTTTATCGGATAAAAAAATTGTGTTTGAAGGCTTGTTAATGCAGGAATTATTCAGTTGTCGGATACTATGAAGGGAGTTGAGTAGTATACTTGCAAGTTGAAGATATTGTACGCAAGATGGTGTCTATAGCAACTGTATTATGGAAGGAAAACAAAATCTATGAATAAAATCGAATCATGTTTGTCTGTCTGTCATTTATTAAACAACTTGAAGCATTGTTTATCGGATAAAAAAATTGTGTTTGAAGGCTTGTCAATGCAGGAATTATTCAGTCGTTGGAAACAGATAAACATAAAAAAATATTTTTATTACATTTTCACCCCAAACGAGACAAAGTGCCAGATTGAAGTGAGGGGTTTACTATCGGGAACATAAGCTGCAGAGATACAGAAAGAAATCTATATCTATACTGGAAATTTATTTTGTGTGTGTCTATTGATATTCATATTAAAATCCCTGTTTTTTCTATTGGTATTTATTTGCTCCCCCCCCCCGAAAGCAAAGTATTACACAAGGTCGTTTTTAATGTGGGGGAAACCGGGCTCCCCAAAAGTAGGGCAAAAAGGGGCACTCTGGTAGGGACCAATGATAATAATTGTCTTAGTATAGAGGGTTTCCCCGCACATTAATTATGGACAAATAAACTGAAGTGTAGCATCAGAACAGATAATACACTTTGATCCCGGCCTTTGACAAACTTCACACAAATCTTCCGCATCTTCAGTTCCTCGTAAATAATTGTGTATACAGTTCCCACACTGACATCAAAATGTGCACTTATAGACACACAGCAGTCCTTATCCATGAAATTCTTTATTTGGCCAATCAACTCTGATTTTCTAACTTTCTTATTCCACCCACACCTCTCCTCATTCAATAAAATAATTGGTACTTGTGCAGTTTAATCAAGACATTTGAGACAAACTTTAATAGAGAGCATGAGTTGTACAGCGACGCATCTCCGATCTCGCTCGTTGAACAATGTATCACATTCGGACATGATAGCTCCTATCGCTCTTGGGATTTGTACACAGCTGGCCAACTAGTAGATGGTCAGCAAAAAAAAAAGAAAAAAGAAAACTGGTTTTCATCAAATGGAAATGGAATCATGCCGTCTTTTATAGGGCAACAATTTTATGGTTCCACTCCTGTAGACCAATGGTCCAAAAGTTTATTGCATATCTCTCTCCTCTGATCTTGAGCACGTTTTTATTATTTAACTAGCGAGGGGTACCCGGCGTTGCCCGGGTGTTTTTCGGGGTATGTGAAAAAAACCCGAAAATGTGAAAAAAAAAAAAACAGGTGCCCGTGAAAAAAACAAAACGAAGCCTTCACGACGCGTAGTTGGAAAATAGTAAAGTGTTAAAAAAAAACAGGCGCGCGTTTTTGATTGACGTGGCGGCGATAGGTATTCAGCAGTAAGCATTTTGTGCGGGACAGTTTTGAATAAGGTGAATAAATGGGTGTGTTTGTTTTTAAAAACCCGCTTCCTGTTTATTAGGAGGAGCGAAATGAAAGCTACAGTCTGATATGACGAAGTCGACATTGAACAAGCCTATAATTGTTGCCACCATCAGCCAAAATTGTCTCTTCCATTATTACATTGGATCAATCAGAAGCTCACAGTATAAATGCTGGAGTCCCTCAGGGGTCCATCCTGGGCCCAACACTTTTCCTGATCTACATTAATGATCTTCCAAATCACATCCTTACATCATTTGTAGACATTTTTGCTGATAACACTACCATCTATGGTAGCACATCTAAGACAGTAAACGACCAAGTTCTCTCCGATTCTCTCTCCTCTGATCTTGATCACATTGTACAATGGGGAAAGGAGTGGCTGGTTACTTTTAATGCATCTAAAAGGAAAACAAGCTTCTATCTTTACATCATCAACGTTCTGATCCCCATCTGGCATCAATTGAAATGAATGGCTCTCGTCTTGGGGAGGCCTCAAATTTTGACAGGCTTCTGGGCTTGACCTTTACTCCTGATCTTAAATGGAATACGTACATCAAATCTGTTGCCAAGGCCGCTGGAAAAATGGTCAGATCCTTCTATCGATCCAGTAGATATCTCACTGCTGATGCAATTCTCTATCTCTATAAGAGCCAGCTACGTCCAAGGATGGAGTACTGTTGCCACATATGGGCAGGAGCTGCTAGAAAGGACTTGTCCTGCCTTGATAGAGTTCAAAATAGACTTCGGGGCTTGGTGGGAGATGTCCTTTTCTCTTCGCTGCAACCTCTGTCTCACAGAAGAGATGTTGCGAGTTTGTCTCTGCTTTATCGTTATTTTCATGGAAAGTGTTCGACTGAGATTCAATCTATGGTCCCCCCTCGCCAAACTTTCACAAGAAACACTAAACTAGCTGAAAACATTATCAATAATTTTCCCCACTCTTTATCTGTACCTAAACCTAAACATAGATTCCATGATCAAAGCTTCTTTCTTAGAACTGCACGCCTGTGGAATTGTCTTCCGTTTTCCTGCTTTCCAGCTGTCTATAATATGGTTGTCTTCAAGTCCAACGTGAACAAGTTTCTGATGAGCCGTTCCACTTAGGTTAACAAATTTACCGAACTTCCATTAGTATCGATTACTATATTGTCCTTTTGACTACTCTACACTCTTTAACCCTTATCCTTGAGTGGCCTATCGGCCTTGATAAGTGGTGATGTCTATGTAAAAAAAAAAAAAAAAAAAAATATCGTTCTTCTAAAGCTGTTACAATCAGGCTTTAGTAGGGTGTATTCCAATTCCTAATCATCCCTCACAGAATCCCTGTTTTCTTTGAATCTCTCATGCCATGCAAAAATTGATCATTGATTCTTGCAAAAAATGCAGTTTGAGTTTTCTAAGTTTAAAACAGAATTTTATTGCATATCGTTATTCTAAAGTGTCCTCACGTCCAGATTGCATTTTTGAAATTCACCAGCTGTAAAAATCAGGCTTTAGTAGAGTGTATTCTGATTCCTGCTGTAGCTGTTCATTTGAACGTGAAATCATAAAAATTGGTCAATCATCTCATGAGATATATAGCAGTAACATATTGAATTTTCAAGAGTCTACGACAATTTTAAATGTCTGTGCAAAAAAGTCTCGAAACTTATTGAAGACACCTCGTATTCACACTACTGAGGTAGCTGTTCATTTGAACGTGAAATCATAAAAATTGGTCAGTAATCTCATAAGATGTTTAGCAATAACATACTGAATTTTCAAGAGTCTATGACAATTTTAAATGCCTGTACCACAAAGTCTGGAAACTTATTGAAGACACCTCGTATTCACACTACTGCCGTAGCTGTTCATTATAACGTGAAATTATAAAAATTGGTCAGTCATCTCATAAGATGTTTAGCAATAACATACTGAATTTTCAAGAGTCTACAACAATTTTAAATGCCTGTACCACAAAGTCTGGAATCTTATTGAAGGAAGTTTGTATATTTGTGCATGCGCACAAGTGTTCAGAATCTAAGAATCCAATCTAAGGGAAATAACTCCTACATTTTCAGTTTTTTTTTTCAAAAATAAACAATTATGAACAGAACGAACATTTTTGAAATTCACCAGCTATGACGATCAAGCTTTAGTAGGGGGTATTCCAATTCGTACTGTAGCTGTTCATTTGAACGTGAAATCATAAAAATTGGTCAGTCATCGAAATCTATCTATATTCTTTTTTCATTTTAATATATTTTCATAGAAATGTTTCTGTTATTTAACTATTCTGTACATTTAAATTAAAAAATATATCAAAATTTGAATTTAACTTTAAGTATTATGGTATTTATTTAATGCACATTTACATATAAGTGTGGCAAACCACTTATAATTAAATGTCTGTAAGTTTGTTTTTTTTTCAAAAATAAGCAATTATGAACAGAACGACTCATAGAAATCTATCTATATTCTTTTTTCATTTTAATATACTTTCATAGAAATGTTTCTGTTATGTCACAAAAAAGATTTTCGTTACGTCACAATGCAGGAATGAGTAGATAAATAAATAAATAAATAAATAATAATTTTTATTTATTTATTTATCTGCCCTAAGTTTTTTTTTTTCAACATATTGAATTTTTTTTGTATATATACTTTACCGTTTTATATTTTTTTATTACTGTTTTATCTGTTTAGTTACACATGTTTCGGTTACCGAATCGTCAGACTTGAACAGATGTCTAACTTACGAAACTAAACAGATAAAACAGTAACAAAATAAAAATATATATATTTGCTCTGCAATAGTATTGAGCACTTTCTATAGGTTTTTACTAATTACCAGTTTTGCTAAATATATATATATATATATATGCATATATATATATATATATATATATATATATATATATATATATATATCATGATAAAACTTGAACGACCTTGTAACAAGTGCTGCAACCCAACATTCGGTTTACGACTTCCGGTTGCGCATGCATACATAAACCAATAATCAACGTGACAATAAAGCGCATTGTTTTACTGGGTAAAATTTTTCAAAAATAAACAATTATAAAGAGAACGACTAATCGAAATCTATATTCTTTTTTCATTGTAATATATTTTCATAGAAATGTTTCTGTTATGTCACAAAAAATATTTTCGTTACGTCACAATGCAGGAATGAGTAGATAATTAAATAAATAAATAAATAAATAAATAATAATTTTTATTTAATTATTTACCCTAAGTTTTTTTTTCAATCAAAGTGGATGGTATTTATTCCATAGGTCCTTTCGTAAACATATCCATTCTCTGTAAAGTGGCTGCTTGTTCAGATTTTAAAACCAAACGCGTTACACTGACATACACACAGACAGACACATATATACATATACAATACTGTTTATATTAACATGTGTCAATGTTTTACAAACGAACGCTAGGCAAAATAGAAATCTATGTATATTCTTTTTTTCTTGTTTTACTGTGTACGTTTTCAGCAGCCCGATTGTTTTTTTCGCGTTGAAATTAAAAGATATATCAAAATTTGAATTTAACTTTACGTATTATGGTATCTGTTCAGTGCACATTTACCTATAAGTATGGCAAACCACTTATAATTCAATGGCTGTAAGTTTTTTTTTCAAAAATAAACAATTATAAACAGAACGACTCAATGAATTTAAAACCAAACGTGTTACACTGACATACACACAGACAGACACATATATACATATACAATATTGTTTATATTAACATGTGTCAATGTTTTACAAACGAACACTAGGCAAAATAGAAATCTAAACCAATAATCAACGTGACAATAAAACGTATTGTTTTACTGGGTATGTTTTCAGCGTCCCAATTGTTTTGTTTTTTTTCGTGTTTAAATTATCCAAATAAAGAATTGTTAATACTTTCTGTGTTTTTTTTACATTGTTCATTTCCGTATTACGTTTAAGTTATTTTAACACAATTTTCTTACAAATAAATCTGCTTTAACCCGTTGACAACCATAAGAGCATTTGACAACAGCGATTTATTCATTTATTTTTTTTTTAAATTTATTCTTCATTTTTTAATACACCTTTCTTAAAAAACATTCATACATTTTCTTCGACACTACCAACATAAATAACCTCGAAAATATGTTTTTAAATTTGCATTACAAATAAATAATCAATGCAACAATAAAATGTATTGTTTTACTGTGTACATTTTCAGCGTTCCAATTGTTTTTTTTCGCATTTAAATTAAAAGGCATATCAAAATTTGAGTTTAACTTTAGGTATTATGGTATCTGTTCAGTGCACATTTACATAGAAGTATAGCAAAGCACTTATAATTCAATGGCTGTAAGTTTTTTTTTTTTCAAAAATAATTATAAACAGAACGACTCATAGAAATCTATATTCTTTTTTCATTTTAATATACTTTCATAGAAATGTTTCTGTTATGTCAAAAAAAACTATTTTCTTTACATCACAAGTGTCATGCTCATACATTAATTCCATAGCTAATATAACATACTGACCCAACGGGTCACAGGTAGTCTAGTGTATATATATATATATATATATATTGTTGTCTCGGCAAAATTTCCATGCGATTTTCGTATTCAGCATAGTCGAAAACCTATAGAAGTCGTCCTTTTAAAGAAAATTGTGAAGGTGGACCTAATGTAAAAATTAAGAATTTTTTTTATTTTTGACAATCCGGCCATATTCCTCGAGACAAGATTGACAAAATACTCTCGAACCCTATTTCACATAAAAGAAACCAAATTTCCCTAATCACCGTGACGAATCCAGTACATTATATTGCAAACAGTTTTAAATAAGTAGAATGTCTTTTCTAAAATAGGCAACATAAACCCCGACGTTCGTCAACAAAACGTCAACTATACATCCAAATGCGACCCCCGTCCTCTACATACCAAAAAAGAGCGCCAAGTGGGTAGTATGTTGACTTTTCTTGCATTTGATAACAGCTATTTGTTATCATGACATTTATAGCCTAGCAGACCAAATAAAGACTTGCAATGCTGCAAAGAAGGTGGACTCCCTTTACCGTGCTAGAAAGCTACTTACACCTGAAAGTATCCTATATCTCTACAACTTATGTAAGGCATCTCGTATATATATATATATATATATATATATATATATATATATTTATTTATTGTTAAATAAACATGTTTACATCCCGCTGCTACAAACAGCCATTTGTTTCAATCAAACAACAGATATCATCAGGCAGCGACTTGACTATTCAAATGTTAAACAAATAGCTGTTTGTAGCAGCGGGATGTAAACATATTTATTTAACAATAAATAAATATTATTAGCTCTTTTTTTATTGAGCACTATCTAACAACCCCGAAATCTATCAATATTCTGTTTTCATTTTAATATACTTTCATAGAAATGTTTCTGTTATGTCAAAAAGAAACTATTTTCTTTACGTCACAAGTGTCACGCTCATACATTAATTCCATAGCTAATATAACATACTGACCCAACGGGTCACGCGTAGTCTAGTATATATATATTCCATGTGGATTCCATGAACAAAGCTTCTTTCTTAGAACTGCACGCCTGTGGAACTCTGTTCCGTCTGCCTGCTTCCCACCAGACTACAACTTGGATGTCTTCAAGTCCAATGTTAACAAATTCCTAATGAATCGCCCCCTTAAGTAAACACCTCATCAAATCTCCACACTAACGTAATGTACTTATCTCTGAGTGGCTTACGGTCCTTGATAAGTGGTGATCACTGTGTAAAAAAAAAAAAAATATATATATATATATATATATGTTACATGATAAAAGGGCTGTCCCCTTTTCATGTAAGTAAAAAAATAGGGAATTAGTTAAATGTAAACATGAAATAGGATAGTCAAGGATTCGAACTTGCGAAGCTATACTTGGAATTAAAAATTCCACTCATAAGTTAAAATAAATACAGAATGTTATTGAAATAAGGAATTGCAATTGTTTAGCTTACATATCTGTTTATTGGGAAAGGAATGTAATGATGAAATTTGTTGTTATAAAAATGGAAATTAAAATAAGGAATTTAATCGTCAATTGAAATTGTAAACATGTTATTTGAAAAATAGGTTACTGAACTCGGGGTCATGTCAAGTCATGAAATTTGTTCTGTTATAAAAATGGAAATTAAAATAAGGAATTTAATCGTCAATTGAAATTGTAAACATGTTATTTGAAAAATAGGTTACTGAACTCGGGGTCATGTCAAGTCATGAAATTTGTTCTGTTATAAAAATGGAAATTAAAATAAGGAATTTAATCGTCAATTGAAATTGTAAACATGTTATTTGAAAAATAGGTTACTGAACTCGGGGTCATGTCAAGTCATGAAATTTGTTCTGTTATAAAAATGGAAATTAAAATAAGGAATTTAATCGTCAATTGAAATTGTAAACATGTTATTTGAAAAATAGGTTACTGAACTCGGGGTCATGTCAAGTCATGAAATTTGTTCTGTTATAAAAATGGAAATTAAAATAAGGAATTTAATCGTCAATTGAAATTGTAAACATGTTATTTGAAAAATAGGTTACTGAACTCGGGGTCATGTCAAGTCATGAAATTTGTTCTGTTATAAAAATGGAAATTAAAATAAGGAATTTAATCGTCAATTGAAATTGTAAACATGTTATTTGAAAAATAGGTTACTGAACTCGGGGCCATGTCAAGTCATGAAATTTGTTCTGTTATAAAAATGGAAATTAAAATAAGGAATTTAATCGTCAATTGAAATTGTAAACATGTTATTTGAAAAATAGGTTACTGAACTCGGGGTCATGTCAAGTCATGAAATTTGTTCTGTTATAAAAATGGAAATTAAAATAAGGAATTTAATCGTCAATTGAAATTGTAAACATGTTATTTGAAAAATAGGTTACTTAACTCGGGGCCATGTCAAGTTTGGCAACGTGACGCATGTCATTCAACGTGTATTATGAGCACATGTTTAATCATGCGATGACGTGACGAGTTCTCAATATAGGTAGAGTTTTAGATGCAGTCTGGGAGAAGAGTCGGAGAAAAGCAGAGAGGTTCAGACCAATTTTCCATTAGAATCAAGGCACCCTCTAGAAGCGAGAGGGTTTTAGAAATAACCATGTAACAACTTTGAATCCCTGAGATAGAATCATGTCCGACCGGTCGAAGACGAAATAAAGGACGTTAACTTGTGTTTTTGTATCTGCGTCTCCTTGTTGTTATTCAACAGAAAAGGTATTGTCCATTTATATTATAAGAACTTTGTGAAAATCATCATCTAAAAAATAGGTAAGACTCCCGTTCATACAGAACTGTCTCTCTCTTTATATGAATAGTGCACAAAAAAGTTAAAGAAATTTAGTTTAGATATATAAATATACACTTTAATTTATTTATTTATTTGGGGGGGGACAATGAACTGTTTCACGGTGTATTGGAAAATTTTAAATGGCGGCTAACTCCCTCTTTGACACTGTAAGTTTGATAAAAGGAGTTAAAAATACAAAAATATGCAAAATACTGTCAAAAACCCACCGAATATATTGCAGCCTATGTCACGGTAACATATTGAGCGAGTTTTTAACCATATTTATATATATATATATATATTTTTTATAACTCCTTTTCCCAAACGTACCGTGTCAAAGAAAGAGTGGGGCGTCATTTTTAATTTTCCAATACATCGGAAACATTGTTTTTCGAGCTGAATAAACATGTTACATTAAATAAAAACACTAAAAGCATATCCAGTTAGGTAGAAAAGTAACTTACATTTATTTGTTTGTTTTTTTAAATTTTTTTATTTTTTTATTTATTGTTTTTGACAGTAATACAAACCCCAGACTTTTAGTCTAGTTTTTTATTTATAACACCTTTTCCCAAACGTACCATGTTAAAGAGAGAGTCGGGCACCATTTTGAATTTGCCAATACATCGGTAAACACTGCTTCTTTTTCGAGCTGAATAAACATGTTACATTGAATAAAAACACAAAAAATGTATCCAGTTTGGTAGAAAAGTAATTATCTTGCCTTTGATAACATTTATTTGTTATATATTTGCTTTTTTTTTATTTATTGTCTTTGACAACTTTATCAAAACTGTGTACAGTAATACAAAACCCAGACTTTTAGAAGCAGAACAAAATTGCACTAGGAACAATACCAAAATCTTTGAAGAAAGAATGGGAAAAATAGGAATGATGCAGGGATGGCTAAGAAGATACAATGGATAATAGTATTACAAACGGATGAAATATTAATTAAATGCGGAGACTAATACACATGAGCTACAAGTGCCAGCCGGATGAAAATAGCAACGAGAGTGAAACAGAAAGATGGGACACCACAAGGTAGAGAGGAAACTAAAACTACACGATCGTAAATTATTCGTATGTAAAAACAAGCACAAAATAAAAGTATAAATGAAATTTACTGAAAGAAAAACAACTCAAAACAGAAAACCCACTCGATTAAAAAAAAAAAAAAATGTAGTTATGAAATAAAATAGTCCAATATAAGTTAGCTGTTGATTCCAATTTCTACTTGAAAATTTTAAATGGCGGCCGACTCCCTCTTTGACACTGTAAGTTCGGGAAAAGGAGTTAAAAATACAAAAATATGCAAAATACTGTTAAAAACCCACCGAATATATGGAAGCCTATGTCACGGTAACATATTGAGCGAGTTTTTAACCATATTTATATATATATATATATTTTCTTTTATAACTCCTTTTCCCAAACGCACCGTGTCAAATGAAGAGTGGGTCCCTATTTTTTAATTTTCCAATACATCGGAAACATTGTTTTTCGAGCTGAATAAACATGTTACATTAAATAAAAACACTAAAAGCATATCCAGTTAGGTAGAAAAGTAACTTACATTTATTTGTTTGTTTTTTTAATTTTTTTTATTTATTTATTTATTGTTTTTGACAGTAATACAAACCCCAGACTTTTAGTCTAGTTTTTTATTTATTACACCTTTTCCCAAACGTACCATGTTAAAGAGAGAGTCGGGCACCATTTTGAATTTGCCAATACATCGGTAAACACTGCTTCTTTTTCGAGCTGAATAAACATGTTTTATTGAATAAAAACACAAAAAATGTATCCAGTTTGGTAGAAAAGTAACTTATCTTGCCTTTGATAACATTTATTTGTTATATATTTGCTTTTTTTTTTTTATTTATTGTCTTTGACAACTTTATCAAAACTGTGTACAATAATACAAAACCCAGACTTTTAGAAGCAGAACAAAATAGCACTAGGAACAATACCAAAATCTTTGAAGAAAGAATGGGAAAAATAGGAATGATGCAGGGATGGCTAAGAAGATACAATGGATAATAGTATTACAAACGGATGAAATATTAATTAAATGCGGAGACTAATACACATGAGCTACAAGTGCCAGCCGGCCGCATGAAAATAGCAACGAGAGTGAAACAGAAAGATGGGACACCACAAGGTAGAGAGGAAACTAAAACTACACGATCGTAAATTATTCGTATGTAAAAACAAGCACAAAATAAAAGTATAAATGAAATTTACTGAAAGAAAAACAACTCAAAACAGAAAACCCACTCGATTAAAAAAAAAAAAAAATGTAGTTATGAAATAGAATAGTTATATAAGTCCAATATAAGTTAGCTGTTGATTCCAATTTCTACTTGAAAATTTTAAATGGCGGCCGACTCCCTCTTTGACACTGTAAGTTCGGGAAAAGGAGTTAAAAATACAAAAATATGCAAAATACTGTTAAAAACCCACCGAATATATGGCAGCCTATGTCACGGTAACATATTGAGCGAGTTTTTAACCATATTTATATATATATATATATATTTTTATGACTCCTTTTCCCAAACGTACCGTGTCAAAGAAAGAGTGGGGCGTCATTTTTAATTTTCCAATACATCGGAAACATTGTTTTTCGAGCTGAATAAACATGTTACATTAAATAAAAACACTAAAAGCATATCCAGTTAGGTAGAAAAGTAACTTACATTTATTTGTTTGTTTTTTTTAAATTTTTTTATTTATTTATTTATTGTTTTTGACAGTAATACAAACCCCAGACTTTTAGTCTAGTTTTTTATTTATAACACCTTTTCCCAAACGTACCATGTTAAAGAGAGAGTTGGGCACCATTTTGAATTTGCCAATACATCGGTAAACACTGCTTCTTTTTCGAGCTGAATAAACATGTTACATTGAATAAAAACACAAAAAATGTATCCAGTTTGGTAGAAAAGTAACTTATCTTGCCTTTGATAACATTTATTTGCTATATATTTGTTTTTTTTTTATTTATTGTCTTTGACAACTTTATCAAAACTGTGTACAGTAATACAAAACCCAGACTTTTAGAAGCAGAACAAAATAGCACTAGGAACAATACCAAAATCTTTGAAGAAAGAATGGGAAAAATAGGAATGATGCAGGGATGGCTAAGAAGATACAATGGATAATAGTATTACAAACGGATGAAATATTAATTAAATGCGGAGACTAATACACATGAGCTACAAGTGCCAGCCGGCCGCATGAAAATAGCAACGAGAGTGAAACAGAAAGATGGGACACCACAAGGTAGAGAGGAAACTAAAACTACACGATCGTAAATTATTCGTATGTAAAAACAAGCACAAAATAAAAGTATAAATGAAATTTACTGAAAGAAAAACAACTCAAAACAGAAAACCCACTCGATTAAAAAAAAAAAAAATGAATTTATGAAATAAAATAGTTATATAAGTCCAATATAAGTTAGCTGTCGATTCCAATTTCTACTTGAAAATTTTAAATGGCGGCCGACTCCCTCTTTGACACTGTAAGTTCGGGAAAAGGAGTTAAAAATACAAAAATATGCAAAATACTGTTAAAAACCCACCGAATATATGGCAGCCTATGTCACGGTAACATATTGAGCGAGTTTTTAACCATATTTATATATATATATATATATTTTCTTTTATAACTCCTTTTCCCAAACGTACCGTGTCAAAGAAAGAGTGGGGCGCCATTTTTAATTTTCCAATACATCGGAAACATTGTTTTTCGAGCTGAATAAACATGTTACATTAAATAAAAACACTAAAAACATATCCAGTTAGGTAGAAAAGTAACTTATCTTGCCTTTGATAACATTTATTTTATTTTTATTTATTTATTTATTTATTGTTTTTTGACAGTAATACAAACCCCAGATTTTTAGAAGCAGAACAAATTTATTCGTATGTAAAAACAAGCACAAAATAAAAGTATACATGAAATTTACTGAAAGAAAAACAAGTCAAACCAGAAAACCCACGCGATTAAAAAAAAAAAATGTAGTTATGAAATAAAATAGTTATTTAAGTTAGCTGTTGACTCCAATTTCTACTTGGCATAATTCAATGGCTAAATAGACCACTGAAAACTTTCTGCGCATGTCTGCTAAGGGAGCGGTCCGTGGAAAGCAAATATATCCAGTTAGGTAGAAAAGTAACTTATCTTGCCTTTGGTAACATTTATTTGTTATATATTTGTTTTGACAACTTTTTTCGAATCTGTGATAAAGTCTTTAATTTAAAGTTTATTTTTATGAAAAATTTTTAAATTATAATACAAATACTCGTCAGTCACTAAATTAGCGACTAGTACTAAATTAGTTAATATTTAGGTTATAAATACTTTAAATAACAAAGGTTCATTTAGATTATATGAACTTTGTGAAAATCATCAAATCTCCACACTAACGTACTGTACTTGCAATAACCCTTATTCCTGAGTGGCTTCCGGGCCTTGATAAATGGTGACCACCGTGTCAAAAAAAAAAAAAAAAAAAAAAAAAAAAAAAAAAAAGAAACACTCCCGTTCATACAGAACTGTCTCTCTCTCTCTTTATAAAAAGTTTTAAAAAGTTGTTAGGCGAGCGACCTCTTCTCTGAAAAAAGCCTTTTGTAGACATACAGAAAAAGCGAACACACATACATACATACATTTTCGTTTATATATATAGATAGATTGACAACACTTTCTGCACTTTTTTTGAAAACAAATTATTGAAAACGTGTAAAAAGTCTTTTCATGTAATGAACTATTTAGTTTATGAAGCAATGCCAGCCAGAGTATTTCTTATAAAATTTCAAGTAAAATCAAAACTTATTTAAAAATTTTTTTTTTATTAAAATTGCAAATAAAGACTAATTGTGCTATTTTTAAATGTATAATTTTGTTAATTTTTTATTGTATATTTTGCCATGTTAATACTTCCGGTAGCAGCCATGCAGGAAGTTAGGAAGTATGTTAGCTGACTATACCCCACTTTTCTTTTTTTATGTACATAAGAGTTAATGATTATTTATATAAATATTTGCAGGTATTTTCTGGGGTTTTTTTTATCATTAAAAAGATTAAATAAAAAAATTTTAGGATAAAATATTTCCTTTTTGTTTTTTCTTTTTTTTTTTGGCACGTGTACAGTTTAGTTAAATTAGCGACTAGTACTAAATTATTTAATATTTAGGTTATAAATACTTTAAATAACAAAGGTATTGTCCATTTAGATTATAAGAACTTTGTGAAAATCATCATCTAAAAAATAGGTAAGAAATATATGTATCAATATTTATAGAAACACTCCCGTTCATACAGAACTGTCTCTCTCTTTATATATATCTGTTTATGCCTCCAATATGCTATCATGAACAACATCTATCTATATAAAAGCCAAGTACGTCCAAGGATGGAATACTGTTGCCATATCTGGGCAGGAGCTGCTAAAAACAGCCTATCCTGCCTTGACAGAGTACAAAATAGACTTTGTGGCTTAGTGGGGGGTGCCCTTTTCTCTACCCTGCAACCTCTCTCCCACAGAAGGGACGTTGCGAGCCTGTCATTGTTTTATCGTTATTTCCATGGCAGGTGCTCGTCTGAACTCCAATCTCTGGTCCCCCCTCGCCAATCATTCACGAAAAACACCCGTCTAAGTGAATCCACTGTGAAAAATTTCCCCCACTCTTTATCTGGGCCTAAATCAAAACGTGGATTCCATGAACAAAGCTTCTTTCTTAGAACTGCACGCCTGTGGAACTCTGTTCCGTCTGCCTGCTTCCCACCTGACTACAACTTGGATGTGTTTAAGTCCAACGTTAACAAATTCCTAATGAACCGCCCCCTTAAGTAAACACTTCATCAAATCTCCACACTAACGTACTGTACACGCAATAACCCTTATCCCTGAGTGGCTTCCGGGCCTTGATAAATGGTGACCACCGTGTCAAAAAAAAAAAAAAAGAAACACTCCCGTTCATACAGAACTGTCTCTCTCTTTATATATACTCTGTTTATGTCTCCAATATGCCATTACCAAATTTTCATTACTAATGATTACTACTGCTTCATCATTATTTTCATGGAAAGTGTTCGACTGAGTTCCAATCTATGGTCCCCCCTCGCCAAACTTTCACAAGAAACACTCGTCTAGCTGAAAACACTATCAATAATTTCCCCCACTCTTTATCTGTGCCTAAACCTAAACGTAGATTCCATGAACAAAGCTTCTTTCTTAGAACTGCGCGCCCGTGGAATTGTCTTGCGTTTTCCTGCTTTCCGGCTGACTACAATATGGTTGTGTTCAAGTCTAACGTAAATAAGTTCTTGATGAGCCGTTCCATATAAGTTATCAAATTTACCGAATTTTCATTACTAATGATTACTATATTGTCCAATTTCTACTGTACACTCTTTAACCCTTATCCTTGAGTGGCCTCTTGGCCTTGATAATGTGGTGATGCCTATGTAAAAAAAAAAAAATCTCTTACAACATGAACATCCTAAGACATATGAACACGCAACACATGAACACTCCTAAGACTGTCTCTATCACTCTAATCTTTCACTAAGACTCTCCTAAAACGAATAACAACAATACAAATTTTTTTTTTTTTTACATGGAAGTCACCACTTATCAAGGCCCAGAGGCCACTCGGGGATAAGGGTTATTGCGTGTACAGTAATCAATGGGATAGTATCGTAGTAATCGTCAGTATTGGAGATTTGATAAAATGACTTACTTAAGGGGGCGGTTTATCAGGAATTTGTTTATGTTGGACTTGAAGACATCCAGGTTTTAGTCAGGTGGGAAACAGGCAAACGGAACAGAGTTCCACAAGCGTGCACTTCTAAGAAAGAAGCTTTGTTCATGGAATCTAGAGTTTTGATTTAGGCACAGATAAAGAATGGGGGAAATTTATTGACAGTGGTTTTAGCTAGACGAGTGTTTTTCGTGAAAGATTGGCGAGGGGGGGGACGAGAGATTGGAGCTCAGACGAGCACTTCCCATGGAAATAACGATAAAACAACGACAGGCTCGCAACGTCCCTTCTGTGGGAGAGAGGTTGCAGGGAAGAGAAAAGGGCATCCCCCACTAGGCTACAAAGTTAGTACGAATAGTTGGGTTTAATAACTTTGATAAAATTCAAATTTGCGTAATGGAAAAATAAAAAAGGTTTTTGCAGCTTGATATTGATATCTAAAACAGTCCTAATTATCGGGCTTGAAACCGACGGTACCAATAGATGAGTACTTGGCTGAAGAGAGCTTGATATTGATATCTAAAACAGTCCTAATTATCGGGCTTGAAACCGACGGTACCAATAGATGAGTACTTGGCTGAAGAGAGCTTGATATTGATATCTAAAACAGTCCTAATTATCGGGCTTGAAACCGACGGTACCAATAGATGAGTACTTGGCTGAAGAGAGCTTGATATTGATATCTAAAACAGTCCTAATTATCGGGCTTGAAACCGACGGTACCAATAGATGAGTACTTGGCTGAAGAGAGCTTGATATTGATATCTAAAACAGTCCTAATTATCGGGCTTGAAACCGACGGTACCAATAGATGAGTACTTGGCTGAAGAGAGCTTGATATTGATATCTAAAACAGTCCTAATTATCGGGCTTGAAACCGACGGTACCAATAGATGAGTACTTGGCTGAAGAGAGCTTGATATTGATATCTAAAACAGTCCTAATTATCGGGCTTGAAACCGACGGTACCAATAGATGAGTACTTGGCTGAAGAGAGCTTGATATTGATATCTAAAACAGTCCTAATTATCGGGCTTGAAACCGACGGTACCAATAGATGAGTACTTGGCTGAAGAGAGCTTGATATTGATATCTAAAACAGTCCTAATTATCGGGCTTGAAACCGACGGTACCAATAGATGAGTACTTGGCTGAAGAGAGCTTGATATTGATATCTAAAACAGTCCTAATTATCGGGCTTGAAACCGACGGTACCAATAGATGAGTACTTGGCTGAAGAGAGCTTGATATTGATATCTAAAACAGTCCTAATTATCGGGCTTGAAACCGACGGTACTAATGACTTATCTAACAACTTTCTGTACACAAAATACAATATATATATATATATATATATATATATATATATATATATATATATATAGACACTAATTTTGGAATAAAACTTTTTCATTTATTCTCTCTCTCATATATATATATATATATATATATATATATATGAACAAATGATTAATAAAATATGTTAAAAGACATCTTGAAAAAGAGTTAAAAACATATTATAAGCTCTATTTCTTTTTCGGTTTTATTGAGCTTTTTATATCTGGCTGAGTTTATTTTACTTGTAAATATTAACTCTTTAATATTTTTAATATATTTTAAGTTTACCATTTTGATTACCTTGGTAAACTTATTGTAACTTTTATTATATATATATATATATATATAATTCAATATGGGTAATGGAAAAATATAAAGGTATTTGCAGCTTCTCTTTCAGTTTTCAGATTTTAATCATGTCAAATCACACATCAATTCCGTTTGACGGATTGATTGTTGCTATTTCTTCTGATGAGTTAAGGGCAAAATAGATTCACCGATTGATATAATAATTAATTGGTTGATTTTGCGCTACGAAACAGATACTGTCAAGAATTGTATATGTCAACTGAATTAAAGGAATAAATGATAAGATGGTCAACATCATGAATTTTGGAATATGACTTTTTGTCATTTATTCTCTATATTGCTCTGCAATTACATTGAGCTTCTTATATAAGGATTGATATGTATTATAAGAAAATATATTTCTACAGAAATATATATATTGTATTGTGTACAGAAAGTTGTTAGATAAGTCATTGGTACCGTCGGTTTCAAGCCCGATAATTAGGACTGTTTTAGATATCTATATCAAGCTCTCTTCAGCCAATACTCATCTCTGAGATGAGTATTGGCTGAAGAGAGCTTGATATAGATATCTAAAGCAGTCTTAATTATCGGGCTTGAAACCGACGGTATCAATAGATGAGTACTTGGCTGAAGAGAGCTTCATATAGATATCTAAAACGGTCCTAATTATCGGGCTTGAAACCGACGGTACCAATAGATGAGTACTTGGCTGAAGAGAGCTTGATATAGATATCTAAAACGGTCTTAATTATCGGGCTTGAAACCGACGGTACCAATGACATCTAACAACTTTCTGTAAGATGTTTTGTTTTTTGGTTTTAGCGATATGTTTTGAATGAATTCAATCATTTCCAAAGTGCATTTTTACCTAAATGCAAGTTGGAAATAATTTTCCCTTTTAACCAATTGGGTACCCCCCACATGGGGAGCGGTATATATATTATTTTTAAAATGTAATTATCCACTGACACGTGTTTCGTCGTCTACGACTCCTCAGAGTGGCTGTACCTAGCGAGATTCGAAACCGGGACCCAACGGTAATAGAGCCTAAAACCCTTACCCCCGAACCATCTCGCCAGCTGTCTGGATATATCAACATTTACTTAGATGTTGTTTTGGTTTTAGCGATATGTTTTGAATGAATTCAATCATTTACGAAAGTGCATTTTTACCTAAATGCAAGTTGGAAATAATTTTCCCTTTTAACGAATTTGGTACCCCCCCCCCACATGGGGAGCGGTATATATATTATTTTTAAAATATATATATATATATATATATATATACTAGCATCTTATTTTTCGGATTTTCCTTTTAATTAAGCACTCTGCCAGATGTTTTTCCAAAAAAACAAAAAAACTAATCATATATATATATATATACACGTATATATAACTACTTCATTTACACACATAAATTTAATATACGAAAGTATAGATTTATGTGTAAACTTTAAGTATTTACTTCAAAAGTGCTCAATACGTAGGTAGAGCTAGTTAGTAATTTATAAAATATATATGGCGATTAAGCTACACTGAATATAGGATTCGTCAGGACGAATCCTATAGTGGATGAAACGCAGAATATTCAGTGTAGCTTAATCGCCATATATATTTTATAAATTACTATATATATATATATATATATATATATATATGTATGACAGCAAGTCATTATTCAAGCACATCTGATTGAACACGACCGAGTTCTTTTTTCCGCTCTTCTCTATCTGGATATCTTTTGCATTTGCCGAGCAGTCTTTTTAATTTCAGCGTCAAAGAAAAAGAAAAAGTAAAAATATAGAAACAACAATCCTAATGATAATCGGATGCACCGATAGAAAGCACTTGAGAAAAATATGGCCGAACAGCAACTTCTGAGCGCCATTCTATATACGACACCAGCTGAAATTAAAAAGAATTAAGTGATTGATTTTGTACGCATATTTGGTACCTCTTTAAAATACAACCCAGTATATAACCGTTACGTTAACAAACGTTAACCGATAACCATTGTGATTTATTACCATGTTTTTTTTTTTTTTGCTGTTATGAAAGATGCAATTTACATT